>NC_134313.1:118267516-118589997 GCF_964195595.1 Calonectris borealis
TCAAAGTGTTCTTGGCTAATAAAATGGGTTTACATCCATAAACTTTATTGCAGGCCCTTTGCAAAGAAACGTTAACCCTACAGGCTCAAGTCTATTTTTGCTTGCTCTGAACCACAGCATTGAATCTTCAATATATTTTATACCTGCAACATCCCATCCCATTACTGCTCACGTGTGTCAGAGGCGGAAAGCCAGGGAGCAAGAGTGAAGTTCCCTTGCTTGGTTCAAGGTGGCACAACAAATCTGTGGTGGATGGAGGAACTGAAGCAGACTGTGTCAGTCTGACTAAGTCACCAATCACACCATGAGACAGTGCTTTCTCCTTTGCTGCTTCTCAGAGATAGCATGCCTGCCAAATACAAAGAATACCTTCTTGTTCAAGGTTGGTCTTGGTATTTTCATTCTGGATACGGCATGAATGTTCTCTCTTCCCTTCACAACACAGACTGCCAGCTACAACAAATCTTGGCTTACAGTTCTGCTTTTTCCACTGTTCACTCTTCTTTGCCCTCAAACGCTGCAAGGACTTGCACACTACTTTCCTCTCTTGGATTTTGCTGAGTACTTTCTGGCCATCATTCTGCTCTGGTAACACTCAGAGCAACTTTGATTGACCTTTCCAGAGCTTTAGAGACAAGTCCCTTTACTAGTTTTCCTGGTTTTAAGTAAGCATACTAAAGATCTTCAGAAGAGATGACCTTCTTGCCACTCTACGTGACAGAGGAGAGCAGCAGTTATGTATGTTAAATTAGCATATATCTAATAGATAGCTAGCTTGCTAGCTAGTATCATGTGTGTCTCCGCAGCTTGTTCCTATGGTATGCTTGGAGGGTAGCTTCTGAGTGAAGATCAGTTGGGCCAATACAGAATTTATTATGCCTCTCTAATAGTAAGCTGGAGCAAACCTGAGTGCCCACCGATGTCAATGAAAAGCTACTGGATGGCACCTATAAACATCTACAGTCTAATTCCTGATACTCGCACTGTTGAAAACAGGACCACTGGGTTTATAGCATTATCCTGGTATTTCTGCTTCTAAATTTCTGTATCTTAGGAATGAATTTCTAAAATAAAACTGAGAGGAATGTAAGGTGATATGATTTAGTATTTAAAAAGAGATCCAACTAATTCTGAAGGTTTGTTAACAGCATTTAGGGGAGGAAGGGGTTGCACAGCAATACACCTAAGAACTGGCTGCCCTTCTCTTTCTTCCTAACAGCAATCTAGAACATGTAGGGTAGCATATCTGCACTGGAGGTGTCGTAGCCAGCTCATGCTGATATTTCAACGAAATCTTTGATGGTTACTGTGAGGTATTCTCTCTTATTTACCCTGTGGCAAGGCAAGCGTTCCTAAAGCAAAGCACTTGGGGAAACAGCAGACTGCCAGATCAGTGAGCAAAGCGAACAGCCTGTACAGGAAAGCTCTTTTTCATGATGCTAACTGAAGTTTTGCCAGAGGTGGGATTCCTAAGCAGGGATAATTTTCATCATTACTGCAGTAAGGCCATCCTCAAAAGATGCAAAGAGAAGAATGACATCTAAGCATTACACTGAAACCAACTACTAGACTGGTGAAACTAATTTAAAAGAAAATCTAACAACATTTAACTGGCTGCTAGGTTAAGCTACTTTCTATTTAAAGACCAGAAAGTCCAGTGTGGCTCTTGATGAGACCAACACAACTGACTGCAGGGGGTTTGGATTACCGTGTTTAGAAATCGCCAGTTAAGGATCCCGAATTACCACAGGATTAAGAGCAGAGCAGACAGAATCTCACTCAAGTGATCAAATGCTGCTGTCAAACACACACAGTTTAATCTTCCTCTCTATCAAACCTGAAAATATGCATAAAATAATAGAAATCTGCTTTTTGTTCCTTTTCAAACTCATACCAAAAACCTTTTTACGGGTAAAATATTTTCAGAACTCAACTCCTCCTCAAGACTGATACCAGCAAGAAAATAACTTGAATGGTAGGTAACATCTTTAGGCTGTTGTACAGCCTTGTTTCTCTTATACATTTGTCAGTGTGGTATATGTATTAATTTAGCTACGTTTTTTTTAAGATGCCTTTTAAGTCTGCCTAGAATCACAGGAAAAATAAAAATAACCTGGCAATACAGAGATCTGCATGTTCTGCAGAAATTTACATTTCCAATCATGAGCCTGTGAATTGCATTAGTAAGAAGTCTTCTAGGACTACAGGGCAAACCAAAAGGTGAAGTATTCCTAGATTATTTATAACATCTATAGACATAGAGCAAACCCTTTTTCTTCTTACATCAGCAATGCCAAGCATCCCGGTTATCTCCTCCTATTACATAAAACTGGATTTTCTGATAATTTCTAATTGGATGCATGCACACTAGTGTTATATTAAGAAAACCCTCCTGTCCCCCAGACCAAAGGGACTCAGCTTTCCTAAGAAACCTCATATATTTTTCAAAGTAGCTCAAATCATGTTTGGATAGCACTTGCATATTGGAGTAATCCCACTGAAATCCATAAAATGGCTCCTGTGACTAGTTCTGCTTAGCAGAGAACTACAGAATTTGTTATTAAGCAACCTGTTCCTAAATATAAATTAAATGCACTTTGGTTAATTATCTGCTCTCCTTCTCACATACACAGAGAAAACTGAAGAAACAGAAAACTAAATTGTAAAAACTGTAACTAAGACATTATTTTTTTAACATATACAATAACGTAGCAGCCTTCCTTCTGACCTTTATATCAAGACTTGTGCCAGTCCACTGCAGAGTTAAAATAAATGTAAAATGTTATAGCCAGAATTAAAGAGCTAAGCATTCACAGTAGGCTTTGATTATCAACCTACCATGATCTAAAACGCACGTGTCTACTTCTGCTGAGTCAATGTGGTTTCAAAAATAGTGGATTCTTTTTTTAAAAAAGATTCCCTACGTCTTTAAGGCTGTTAGGGTTAGCATGGACTATTTATAGGCATCAATGAAAAGGAGGAAGTCTTACTCTGCTCTCCTACTGTTCGCTGCAGGTAAGAGGAGCTTGCAGGTTTTGAGCAAAATCTCTGCCATCTCTTGACAAAACTGCAATTATCAACAGGGGACAATTGCATGGCAGCAAGATAAATCAGTGCTATTACAGAATGACTTGGAATGATGAAACAATTTGATTGACTGTGCTGCTGGACTGTAGCAGCCAACTTGGCTACAAGTGCTTTCTTTCTCTTCCCTTCTCCCTGCATCCTGAGAGCAAAGCAAGTAACAAGCCGTTATCCCTGGTGGAACAAACATTCTTTTTCATATATCAGTAATCAAAATTGTTGCTTGTTTTGTGTCTAACTCATATAGAGCTCTGACATCTTTCATTTTCTTTAGGAGGAGGTGCCTTTTGACTGACTTCGTGGTACAATTTGACCGCTCCAGAAGAAAGACAACCCTTGATCCTGAGGACCAGCCTGAAACTGATGGGAGTTTTAGCGCTTGTTTCAACACAGCCAAGGTTTTGCCTTCTGCACTGGTGTTCCTTTTAAGCAGCTCCTGAGTTTGCACCCTAAGCACAATGTTCTTATAAGCAACGAATACTGCAGAGGCGACTGGAATTGTAAAGCAGGACCGCTGGGCTCTGCACCAAACCTCCCACACAGTCTGCTGCATTCACCTTTCATGGGTGCGCTGTGGCACTGGCCACAGATAGGTGCTCCAAATGGGCTGCGGCATCCGAGATGCACAATCCCCTCGTTAGGTTACATGGTTTGCCAGCACTAATGATGCAGAGGCAATGATGAGGACACCAGATCAAGGGCATGATCTGAAAGGATCTGGATTCAGGCCCAGGTGTCTGCCTGTGCAGGAGATCACGATGAAATGTGCACATTTCTTTACAATCACAAGAACTACACACTGTGATTATCTTTTGGCAGCCCACTATTGCAAACTGCAACAACCTCTGGGATTTTTGTGCAATAAAGCCTTTAAATCATAGCTCAGGCAAACTTCTGGAACAAGCAGCAACCGAGCTCTGGTGTTTAAGTTTAAAATCATATAATTAGCCATGGGGCTTTCCTATACTTTTCATATTACAAACCTGTCATGTATCTCTCTGTCTGAAAAAAACAAGTTTCATTCAACTACCAATACCCAATAATATTTACCAGAATTAGAAAGGTGACTATTTCCTTCTTGGTTGAAACCCGACAGCAAAGTGCTTTATAATCCAAAAAATCTGACACACATCCAGCAATTGTTTGTCTTACCAAATCAATGACAAATGCTAATGCTCAGATGTGTATGCCTGAAACACTTGATATTTACTCCACCAAAGAATTTCTTGGTTAGAAGTTTCTAGCTTATACCTTAAATATATAATAAAAATTCAAAGCCTTAAAATTTGCTGGGCTAGAACCTTTAGCAGTGAAAATTGTTATTGGGATTGGTGCAAAGTTCATGGAGTAGAGGCCCATGACTTTCAAATGATGGAAATCCTGCATGCAGAGGTGGGCTGATATATAATTTCATGTATGAACAAGCAGAACTTATTTTGTACCTTTTTTTGTACCATTAGAAATGAACATAATTCCACTTGCAACTGAAAATGGGACTTAAGACATTCTACGCATAACCCCAAAAC
Source organism: Calonectris borealis (assembly GCF_964195595.1). NCBI lineage: Eukaryota > Metazoa > Chordata > Aves > Procellariiformes > Procellariidae > Calonectris > Calonectris borealis. Next base: position 118,272,127 of record NC_134313.1, read on the forward strand.
ATCATGTTGCTGTTTGAGATAGGGTGTTAATTTGAACAGGGCATTTTAAAAGGTAAGTTGGAAAGTGAGAACAAAGGAACTTATTTGTGAAACAACTGTGAATAGACTTTCCACTCTTCTATTAAAATTTTAACTGGGTTATAATAGCATTTAAAGGCAGAAAAATTCAAGACCAACTATTAACATATAAATATAATCCAACTTCTCATTGCAGTTACAAAGAATCAGAGGTATTTCTAACTCAAGTCCTTGCCTATTTACTCTATGCACCAAAGCAGCTAGTGGTGTAAAAGTGAGAGGTTTCATGGGCATCATGTACCTCTTTGCAGCTGAAGCTGTTTCAAAGCATGACCCTGAGAGCCTGAACAGATAATAAAGAGTCTCACACCAGGGACGCTCCTCTTTCTGAAAGCTGAGTGGAGATTCTGTCAGCCAAACGGCTTAATTCCACCCTACAAAAAGTGAGTATGGGCAGGGGGAGCGGAAAAGGTCCCTTGTGAAGGCACAGAGAGAGTCAGAAGACAAGAGTAGTTGATCTATGGTCCCCCCTTCCCCGTGGCCAGTGCCACAAGTACGTTTTAACCCCTTGTGTGGAATACAGGGATCGTGAATTAGTTTTCTTGCAGAGCAACGTTCTTCCAGCCACAACATTCCTCAGCATCGTGCTGAATTATCAGATGCAGAGGTGATATAAGCTTGTGGGGGTGACAAAAACTGGGACATGCTTCCCTTGGAGGGGGTTCAGGGCAGTAGCTCCAGCACGTTCTGGCACATCCCAGCTAGCTCAAATCCAAGGGCTCTGCTGTGGCTTGTTGTGCTGAGGCAAGGGCACAACACAGCAAAATGCACACCTTGATTCCCTTGTGCCTCATGCCCATCATCTGTCCACACGGAGGGCAGACAGGCTCTGCAAAGTCACTCTGCTGCTTTCACACAGGACAGCAGGAGACACAAGCAGATGAACAGAGCTGCATTTCTTGCTCTGCAGATACTTACCGGGACAGTCGTGGCAGTCCTTCAGGAAGTATTTACTGGAGCTGGAATAATTCTATGACAATTTACACCTTTGCCAGAGAAGGGTGGAAAATGGGAAAGACACCACACCTCGATGAGGGCCTCCAAAGGCAGCATAAAATAACACCGTCCTTTGCAGTGGCTTCTGTTAGGCACCAGGCAGAAAACCCAGTCTAAAGTTAGAACCTTATTAACTTTCACAGCAAAGTGCTCGCAGAGCTATATTCATAGGGATCTAGAAAACGTATTTTTGTTTATGTTTTCAAGTCTATTTAATTACCTTGGTGAGGCTAACAAATAAAGAAACGTTCTGCTGCTTCTGAACAGAAGAGCTGCAGCTAATCCTGAAGGTCTTCCCTTCGTTTCCAAGATCCGTGGGTGCGTGTCTTTTATAAATCTGAACCCATTCAAATCTTTTCACCATTTCCCCCACTTTTCTTTTTAATATCCATTTCATTCTCACAGGTGTCAGAATACAGTGACAGCTTTGATCTTACTGGAGATAATCATATGTGGGTAGATTCTTTTTCTTGAAATGCCGACTGGGAGTGGATCCAGAGGTCAAGCCAGAAGGTTACATATATTTGAAAACCTCGTTTAAAAGAAAATCCCTTTGTGGGCTTCTAATGTGCCTTTGGATGTGAATCTTCAAAATACTTAGCTGTGAAAGCTGCTCTCTGCATCACGATGTTCCAAGTCTTAGGAAAATTGAAGTTCAAAGAGAAGGGAAGACTAAGAGAGTTGGGTTTGTAGCTACGGAACAAAACTTTCTTTGCCACATCAAAAGCGCTGATAAAAGCAGTCCACCAATTCACGATAAAAGTATATTATTTGATTTTGATAGTGTGCTAGCATTAATATGAAGATCTCCTTTTTCATCCCATTACAAGATTGATTTTGTGCATTACAGAGGAGTTTAAAACGCCCAAACTACAGCTAATCAAAGTCCTAGTTTATATGAAGGTCATATGTATCCTCTGAGGTCTGACTTTCACATGTTTTTTTTGAAACCACTAAATTCTTAAGTAGCGAGACCTGCCAGAATTTGTGTGAAGTCCACAAAAAAGGGATCTATGCCCCACAGACTTTTCAAAATGCTGCAGATACATTGCAATACGTATGGGTTCTGCAAGTTACCGATACCAAGGATGCATAACTCAATTCATATTTTCATTTTCAGAGTGAATGTCATGACCTTACTGTATTGGAACTTTATTTCATTTGGGTGAGGTACATATGTAGATGATGCTACACTGGGAAGAGTAAGCATGGGAGACAAAACACTGTCCAGTTACATGGCCTCTGATTCTGGATAAAGAACTTAAAACTGAGCTCCCTGATACAAAGCCAATCTTTCTTCCCATCACGCTTCTCCTCACGAGTGCACGTCCCTAAGAGAAGCTGTAGTTCCTAATGGTAAGGTGTGTGTGGGGTGCATGCTTCTTTTTCTTAACCAGGGGGCAACGTATCTGGAGTGAAAGAACACAGGGCAGAGCAGAAGGAATTTTGCTCCAGTAGATCAGGGGAGGACCCAGATGCTCCAAGAGAAGTACCAGCGATACCATCTCAAGAGAAAGGGAGTTAATAAAAAATTCTGCTTGTAGCCATCACTGCTGCTGTTCCCGCCTTGCCGAAGGAGCAGCAGGTGGGGCGGGATATTAATTTATTACAGTATTCTAGTTCTCTGGAAGACATCAAGTCAAATCCTAGAAAGACATCTATAATTTCTTGCTTTTACATTTTTGCAATTAAGAACAGTAAAAAAAAAATGGTGGTTTGTGGTTGTGCTTTTTTTAAGAGACAAAATAAATGAGCACCATAAAAGTAGCACACTCGGATGGGGGCAGACATGCTTCTAGGGGCCTGCGCTGGGCTAAACTCTAATTGCAAATGATAACATACGTGAGGCAGTGACACGCAGTTCCTCTTTACGAGACCACTCCTGAACTCCTGCCAAAATTCCCTCTGTACGCCACTTAGTGCTTCAAGACAATGGAAGAATAATGACAGGTCTGTAAAATCTGCTGGAATTGACAGTTCTTATTGTTCTGAAAACTTTTTGTGACGCACAGGAGTTTTCAGATTAGCACTGCACAATGTTGAACAAAATGGGTGTCAAGCAAATCAATGGGCTTTTCATGATTCACTCGTCTTTGTTTTACTGCTGTTCCATTTTTATTCTGTGCTTAGTGTTGCTTTGTTGTGTGCCGTTTGAGATGCGAGTGTGCATGTACTGAACAGGGAGCGAGAGCCTTCTGTGACTTGGCATGATGCTCTATGTAAGCCAAGTCCTAGCATGGAGTAACTTTTCCTAAAAATGTTTTTTTCCAGGCACAAAAATAAGACATTGTTCTCATTTGAGCTGCTAGTCTCATTTGGAGTTATGACTGTTTGCAATTCATTTGGACGTACACACATCAGAGCCACCTAACGAAGAGTATTTGGTTTGTACTTTGCGTAAAAATTGTACCTACTTACTCGAATAATGGGGTGAAAACAAAAATACAACTGAGGCAAAACTGAAGACTGGTGGCTTTAGCATCTGTTTACCTAGAACATGAATGACCACAATGTTTCTACTGAAACTGAAGGAGGGTTAAGATCCAGGGAAAGAATGAAACATTCAAATTGAGTATTTCTGGATACGCATAAAGCCTCCCTTCTGGATTTCTGCTCTACGCTTCCAGTATAGACTAACATATGAGAATGAGGCTCTGTAAGCAGATGAAAAGTTTAAAGCCCATAGAAAAAGTCAAAACCTGTGGAATGCCCGTTCCACTCAGGTTTGTAATATTGCTGTTGCTGAGGCAAATGGAAAGAAAAAATAACATGCTGCCTTTGTAAAAATCTTACTCTTCCAAGAAAAACATAAGCATAAGACTGAAGTTCATATCAATGTCTGGTGGCTTCTCGTGTAAGTCAATGGAGTTATGCCAATTCGGTCTGGCACCAAGCGTTTTAGAAGACATATAAGCCCATCAAACCAAGCGTTTTCCAATGCAACCAATTAAAGCTACCCCAAGATAGCATTTTTCAGCTTCTGCATCCTCCCAACTGCTGCCAGCATGCCACAGCTCTCACGGAAGCCTACTCAACTCCTCTGTTGCTGGAACTCTTATAGCCTGGCAATCTGAAATGCCTCTCCCACATAGATCACCCCCAAGCACTAACGACAAGCAACTGTTCTCTGCACCATCAGGTCAAAAATCTAATGCAAGCGTGCCTTTGACTGCAACACAAATTTTTCTACCTCAGGCACCACTGTGGTTTGACTGATCCAGTGCACTATGCAAAGCTTAGCAGTTACAGGCTGTCTCTCCCTCCCATCCCCCTCCTTTTATCTGCTAATGCACAGGGATAGACAAGCAAACAAATCCCTTCAAACAAGGTTATGGGAGATATAGGAACTCTACCAGTCACACAGTATTTGCCTAATGCTAGTGACTAAACTTGAGAGGTTTCTGTTGTTTGAACTATATCCCTGGAGCGCTAACAAGAACTAAAATATCATCTTAAGAGTTGCAGTGACCTTAAAAGACAATGTTCTCCTAGGCTTTCACATTGTTCATCAGAAAATAAAGCAGAAGGTAGTAGGTATAGAAATAAACCCCCCCAAAGGTGCAATGGAGCTTCATTTTGAGGCATCCCAAAGGTTTTCAAAATGACCAGCCGGAGCCAGGAACAAACCATGCCCAGGTGCACAAGAGTCCAAGCTCTCCCTCAGCTTTTTATGGAATATCTCAGCCTAGATCAAATCATCCACCTCCAAGATGGGGAGTGGGCACATCTCTTTGCATAGGCTGCCGTACGTGATGGGGTTTTCAGCTACATCAGTGCTAAGTAAATACAAATGAATGATACGAGCCCCTGGGGAAGGTGACATAGCAGCTAAATACCTGCTTCATTTAAAAAATGTCATTCTTGGCACTTGCATCATTGCTAAACAAAAGTAAATATTGCAATAAGAGCTAACAGTTCTCTCTTTTCTGCATAGATTAGGAAAATTATGTTGTTTTTAAGCCCAGTGCCACAGGATGCCTGGGCCATCATTTCAATAAAAGGCAACCCAAACATCCCTGGGAAACACGGAGAAAAGTGACTTATACCTTGCACCTATGCCTTCAGAAAAGGCAATAATTCAAGCTTGACGAGGGGTCCTCCTGCATTTGTGATACATTGGGTTAAATACGCAAAAGTACACAGAGGAGCTTAACGTAGCCTTCACCAACAGACACTCTCACTGTATTGATGCATTGAATTCTATGTTCCGTATTTTTCTAATTTATTTTAATCAAACAGTTCTTGAAAACACTGACAATTCTTTTCAGCATTAACTCTGAGGCGACGCTGATTCCTTTAACTGAAGGGATACGATCCACCGACACACCTTCCTGCCACAACTTGCAAGGCAGTATCTCAAGAGCAAAGCTGACCAGTTAAGCCATATTTAAAAAAAAAAATCGCATCCTTAGACTGAGATTCCCAGGCAACAATGTGACTTCCCAGCAGCTCCCAACATTGGGAAAGGAAGTTGTGCATTTAGTTCTAAAATGAACACAGGACACCAAAAATGGATCCCTGAAAAGCAGCCAGCTTCATGTGATGTTTGCACCTAGTTTGGTTACTACAAAATTCCTGATACACATGACTAGCTCAGGCACAGAGTGAAAATACAGAAAGTTTTTTCTAAATCTTTTTGTTCCTATTTCTATCCTTTCTCCTATGTATTTTCACAAACCAGATAAGATGACTACAGCCTCTGAGAGGGTTAAGCAGAGAGTCACTCACGAGCTCCGTGCAGCAAAGCTCCCAGTCTAACGGCAAATACCTGATAAAACACGAACAATGCTGAGCCGAATTCATGGCTGGTGTAACTCAAGTAACCCCAGAGGGTTAGAGAGGGACAGATTTGCACGCTCCCCCTCCCCCTTCTAAATATACCATTTCTGCTTTACAGAATCAAAAGCAAAGTCCCAACAGGCAAAGGAATCAACTTCTAACTCATGCCCCGCAATGGTGAAAAAGGAAACTCTCCACACTTTTCATGTACTAACCTGTTTCATCAACAAACAGGAAAGCTTTTGAATTAAATGTGGTTTTTAAAAGCCTCCTCCAAAGAAATTAATTTAAAAAAAAACGAACATAAAGGGCAAGAAAAGCAATGATTCTCTGCGTTAAGCGCAGTGATGAATGATGAGCAACTCGTGTTTTCTTGGCTCAGGGTCTGAACTAGTGTTTGACAAACCATTGTAATAACGTGCCTGTTATTATTATACCGACACCGCAAATGCTGGTGACTACATATGGGCACCTCGGACTTTTGTGCCTGTGATATTCTGCTCCATGTGGTTTGCTTTCCTTTTCAAACACAGAGGCGTTCTGAAATGCCTCGGAGAATACAGCATCCTTCTACAGACTAATCTTAATTAGGCTAAACAACCCAAGGCAATGCAAACAGCTAACTAGTTTGTCTGATGCCTGATACCATTAGGAAGAACACGTCTCGCTACATGCGAAACAAAACTGAGAAATCCTTCGCGCTATTTACAGTTGTTACTAATTTGCTTTTGCCATTCCTCGACACCGTTTATTGATCTGTGCCCGGGCTGAAATAGCAGAATAAAGTACACAGATTTACTTACAGAGATCCCGTAGCTCCATCGTTCCCGATGACAAATTCACCTCCCACACGACAGCGAGCGAATGACTTAATGCTGCTTTTTGCGGAAGGCACAATGCGCGCGAGCGGCAGATGGTCTCCGACGAAGCTCTCTAACGAGATCCGTCCTCGGCGTAGCCATGTGAGAGGAGCAGACCCCCTCCTTTGCACACCTTTGCCCGCTCTCCGGTCCCCGCGCCGCCGGGGCGAGCATGTAGCTTTGCTTATGTTGCGGGTACCCGACGGCCAGTCGGGCTCCCATTGGCACGGCCGGGCGGCGGCAGCCAATCGCAGCCGGCTCCCATTTCGGGGAAACTCCTGCCCATTTATTTAGCATCTTGGGAGACCATATTTCTGAGGAAGAGCGCCGCTCCCCCAGCATCCTACCATCAGATGGGGGGGGCGGAAATCAGAGCTCCCCATCTCCGGGTCTCCCCCTCTCCGCCTGACAGTTTTTTCCCAGGGCTCGGCGCTCGCCCGGAGGGAGCAAGGCAGCGTCGGTGGGGACCTGGCGCCCGCGTCCACCTTGGCGGGGGCCGCGGGGGAGCGCGCCGGAGCTCCACAATTACTCGCTCCATCGCCATGGAAACAGCCTGGATGCAGCGGGCTGGATTTGTGTAGCACATCTGCTGCCAGGCTCATAATCAACTGCAATCTCATCTTTTTTCCCTCTGCTCTCGCTGCTTATTTGATTGTGAGTTTGCTTTCTCTTTTCATACACGCTGGGAAAGTACACGCAGACAGAGCTGTGCACACGTTGACCTTCTCCCTGCATAAACACACCACATTACGCGTATGTATATGAACATATGTACACGAGAAGTATTCGCCCGTATGCATGCATTTGCTAAGGAGGTACACTCCCTGTGTACCCAAGTAATACACATTTCTTGTATTTCAAGTTTAAGTAATGGACGAGCACAAGACAAGACTGCTGTATGGGCTGTCAAAATACTACATTTCACCTTCCAGTTCCATAAATTGCATCTGTCCAAAATGGGGTCAAAATCTGACACGACTATTACGAAACTTCCTAAGCAATCTGCTGTTTTGCTAGTGGGCTTCCAAAATTATATCTAGCACCCACAGATGGTGACCTGAGTCTTCAGACAACTAATTCTTCACTTGATGTTCCCTATTCTGCCCAGGGCCCGATGAAACATGCCACCAGGAAAACTTCATGCACAAAAGGGTTGTTATCCATGGGTATAAATCTCTGTGCTACCCTCTGACAAGACAAGAATGGAGAGATGACTAGGTCACAAGAGGAAAGAAAGCAAAGGGATCTGGCAGTTTGGGGCAACTTCTGGCTGCTCCTCAGATTTTCCCTGGGACACCTGAATAAACCTTTCATCCTTTCCAGGCTTCTGTTACTGAAACTGCAGAATGGGGAGAATATCTAAATGCATCCGTTTATATTACAAAGATAAGCCCATACAGACTACGTGACACTGACATAGTATTATAATGGTGTTAGAGAAGAATTTCAGAAGGAAAAAAGGAAGACGCGTTCCTTTTTCATGAAGACTTATGTTCATTTAACTAAAAGAAGCACAAAAAATGAAGGCCCCTCTGAAAAAAAACATTCCTGTATTGCTCTAATAACAGATATCCACTGCATTAGCCATTGTAAATAACGGTGTTTCAAAACGCATCGCGATAGAGTCTTACAGGTAGATTCCCAGATCTCCTCGTATAATAAAGGCCACTCCTTTTAAATGTTTTCTACCAGCTTTCTGTAGGCCTAATCCAGAGTCCAAGAAGGTCTTTGAAGCCTGTTAGTCTAGTGCTCAAGAGCAAGGCCAAGAACAGAGCGCTACACCAGGAGATCTGGCTTTTCAGGGCATCTGTCGCAATTATCATTTTTGACAGAAAAACGAGCTTTTAAGAGAACGGTATTTTTTAATGGCTCAGGATGCCATAAGGATTCACTTCTTGCAGCGCTGTACTTCTTCCGGCTTTTCGTTTTCCTTTAGAGCAGCACCACCTCCTACTTCCTGCAGCACCGTCGCTGTAATCATTACCCTGAGCTTGCAGGCTTTTGCGGTCACTCTTTTAGTTCTGAAACATTGAACTGTGGAAAGATGTTCAATGTGCATTTTAGGGGAAGGGGGGGCTAACTAAAAAGCCTAGATTTGCTGACGGGACTTGCTGGGGAAAAAAGCAATCAATCCAGTTCCATCCCTCTCCCACCCCGCCTTCCACCTAAACCACACAGGGGAGAGGGTGGTCCGAGGGTGTGGAGCATATCCCATCATTTGCGTGTGAACGATGAAGCAGCTCAGCAGTTACAACATTCATTTTGCTAGCTGTTATTGTCATGTCTTATGGACTGGAAGTATTGTCAACACATAGAGCTTAAAATAGCACGCAAACCATAAATAAATATATAAAATGCTACTGGACAATGAAAAACAACTGTCACATTCCTAGTGGGTCTCTATACTGAAATTTTTTTTTAAGCCAATATTAAATTGGAGAGCTTCCTAATCAAATAAATTGTTCCCTTCTGTTGTATGACATACAGAGTTCAAAACTCTCCATTAGACTGTGCTTTGTTAAACAAAGCACTGCTGCAAGCAAACGTAATCATTATCAAGGCAACTTAGAAGTATCTGGAGAAAACTTCCCTTGGCCCAGTTTCCAAAACTCTTCATCTGCATTTCACCCTCTGACAGGGAAAAGACTTCGTCCCAGATAAGGGCAACAGTTAAGAACTCAGAAGACCCATTTTTAAGGTCTTTTCCTGCCACAGGAAAGGAACAGAAGTGACAAAGATCTCTGCTTCTGATGGCAGCAAGCTGTTAGATTTAACTTTAAGAAACCTCAGCCTTTGTCACCTTCTTTTCTTAGTAATCTCCCCTGTAAATTGCATTTCTTTTCCTCTCAAGGTTGTGGTGTAAGAATAAACAGACTAAGAACTTCGCTGCACTCTAAAGCAGGACAGGGCACAAATACCTAAGAAAGCTTTTAAGAGAGATCAAAAATTCAAGGCTAGAAAAATCCAGGCAATTTCAAAGCAACATAATAAACGAGATTTGTGAAAAATCTTCTAAGACAGTGGGATAAAATTATGTTGTTCAACCAAAAGGATCAAAGATTTTCAGGAAGGCTTCACACCGAAGCTGCTACTTGCCCATCCAACAGCAGCTCTTGGCAGTATGCTGTCATAGGCTAAGACCTGTTTGTGTGCGGGAGCTGAGGAACAATCAACGCTGATACAACACTTACTCATCCTTCTAGATTGGAGGGTTTACTTTTTTTAGCCTAGGTACATATACGGGGAAGATGGTTAACCTAGTAACACTTCCCAAGTCACAGACTGACCACTTGGTGCCCAGTGACTCCTCTTCCAGTGCCATAAATTACCTGCCAATTCTCAGTAAACTTCCCATCCCTTTCAAAAGTCCATTTGTAGAAGCAGCTAATTTGCACCAGGAACAGTTAGTCCTATTCATTTATTCCAGGAATACCTACAGACTTCCCTTCCACATCGGTATTCTTGAAGCAGCACTTAGGACCTAGGCTATATAGATAATATAAACAAGTATTTCAGAGACTTTAAAGGCCACATTTCACAAATTAATTTGGTTTTCCCCAAATCCTAGTATGAGAAAACCTTATGCCTCTTTTATCAGGAACCCCCTACACTTTATTTCAAACAAGCAGGTTTGGGGGTTTTTGTTTGGTTGTTTTTTTCTAATATTACTGCATCTGAAAGAAGTTTTTGGATAGCAATACATAAACACAAATTAAAATGAAAATGCTGGGCCACAGCATAAAGAGACATTTATCCTTTCTGCCACATAAGACAGCCTTACTACAAACCACAGAGCTTATCTGACTAGGAACACCAAGTGATATATAAGCTGCTGAAAACACTGTCAGGAACACAGCTTTGCAAATCAGATTAGACATGACCTTCAGAGGTCATCTGCCACCACAGCACCCAGGAAGGTCTATATGAATTACAAAAACACAGAACCTTTCATTCTGCAAAGCATGGATGGGTTTGATTTCCACCATCCAAGCATCAATGTGCATGTTCAATATTCACTACCTTCTCCTGTGCTTCAAGCACAGGGAGCATTCAAGTCTCTTGCCACCAGGCAAGTTGGCCCCCTTCTGAGAATGCATACATATGTTAAAAGCCTTCGAGATGCAGGGAGGTATGTTAAAGAAAATCTCCACTCCTCTTATACAAATGAAATTAGAGCTTTATAGAGTTTCATACAACACTCTTGGACATAGACAACAGCAGTCTGGATGATGACTGTCTAGGGGTGTTGAATCTGCAATAATTCTTCATCTTCTCTGACAACTGAAGTTCTTCAGCTAAGCCAAAGACAGCCTACAAACAATCCTGAAATTGGCTACAGGAACTGACATGAATATTTCTCAGTTTTCCTATTGCTAAACGATTACACGTAGTCTGGGTGGTGAAAGGAGACTTCCTAGTCTAGACAGCACGACTGTAGGCTCCATTTCCACCTCCAGCGTTAACTCCAAGAAGATCTAAAATGCCTCATGTTTAATGCAGAACCAAAATATCCTCATCTTAAAAAAAAAAACCAAAAAACAAACAAAAAGAAGAAAGCCACCACAACCACACATAAGAAACCTGGTGTAAAAAAAGGAAGAAAGAGAAACTGGGTTGCTTAGAGGAAGACTATTCTGTCAGAGTGAATACATTTGAACTTGGATAGATTTTGATAGACACACACAAAAAAGAAAATTATTTCTAACCTTGACAATGGAAACAGCAAAGCCCTATCTGACAAACAACCTCAAGTGATGTTTAGGTTTGGAGGCAGTGTCATATACAATCATAGTTAGTTTGTCTTTGTATAGCTATCATATTAAAAAAACCCTTAAAATACGCAAGCCCCTGCAGCTGTCTGCAACCTTTAAGTCTTGCCATTTCAAACATACATAGCAGTCATATAGCATGAGAGGGCACTGAAGAATTTCAAATCAATTATAATAAATCCAGACAGTAGACAGAAAAAGGTTTCACAGTACACATCATCAACTTCAAGATTCCTTACGTAGCACTCTTAAGTACACAACTGCAAGGGCCATAGACATCACCTTGTGAGTTTTACTACCCTATACGAGTGCTATCTGCCAAATCTATCACATATTCATCATCTGTGGTTGGGGTTAGGATTTCCCTGCTCCCTCCTCTGCCCACTTTGTTCAAACGCATATCATAATTCTCTATCAAAAACCCTTTGCGACATGCTGAGAGAATTTTCAGTCATGTCATCTCAATCTCAATTTTCTCATTCACTCACTTGGTTTGGAGCACACATGGCCAGGATAGACCAATTTCACATCACTGCAGCATTTTACCTGCAATATTCTTCTACTTTAGCTACTTCTCCAGCTTGTGCTTTGCACAGACTGCCAAACAAGCAACACAAGTTGGATTTATCTACAATCCTAACAGTCTGAGACTTCCCTTTAATGCTTGGCCTCCATAGGACGGGAACTGAGGAATGTACATTGTACTACTAACACTGTTGAAACAGATTATGCCATCTATGTATTTGGTCTTACATGCATGTACGCTCCCCTCCATCTTATTCATTAGTGCATTTCTGTTTTCTTCTTCTGGAAGATGCAGATTAAATCTCTACTCGATCACATGAAATGGCAACAATGATTTATTTTACTTTTCTGCCTTTAACAAAACCAAAGAACAATAGGAGGGACAAAATAAAGGGACAACAGGAGGGACAAAATTAATCTGTCTCAGGTATCTGAACTTACTCAGATTCTGTCATGGTTCACCGTTTAAATAATGATGCATGATTTTTTTTTTAATCTGTTAATTACATAAATAGGTACTTAGGAACTACTTAAACAGGAGATTATTTACCCCATTGACTGTAGAAGCCCATGTGTCAGCACATCTGCTGCACAGGAAGATTAAATCTGTTCGCACAAAATTCATGCTCTCTCTTGCTAAGGGGGAAGAGGTTAGTAGTGTAAGACCTGAAGCAGGGGCTTTGGGTTTTATCCAACAGGCCCTTAAGACTGGCACAATGGATGACATTAGCAAACATTTCTGGATTTCTAAAAACCCTGTATATACTTGCCTAGGCATTCTGGAAAAAGAAATAGGATTTTTATTCAGGAGAGTTTTCTACGTGTGTGTTTAATTTCAAAAGCTTCTGCTCTGAGTTATTTAACAATCAGACACCCAGCAGCCTTTGGAGGAATTGTATTAGTGTGATTATTATGCACCTTTAAGACTAGAATGACAATGCTGGTTCATGGTGTTTAGAAAGAGTGTACTGAAAACAGCTCAATTACAGAGTTATCTTTGCGTTGGTTCACCTTCCCAGCTGCTGTTGAAGGACCTCTAGATCATTATTTTAATAGCTATTGATGGGGGCCTATCCACCATTTATCACATTCACACTACTTTCACACCACAGGCTCGCAGGGAAGGGTAAGTGTCAGAAAGCTCTGGAGCTGCAGAAAGGGATTGCCAAGACCACAGCTGATGAGAACAGAAAACATGAGTCTAGTCTCCAGGTCCAGCAAGCGTACAACAAACTTTCTTGAGAAGAACAAGCTCTGTCTGCTTCCACCTCATGCAGGCACGAAAATCAAATTAATGCTCACATAAGCTGAATGAACAGTTAGGGCTGTTTACCACGTAGTTATTTTTTTGCTGGTATACTCTAATAGGAGCAATTTACCGAGTGGACACTTAGCTTTAGCTAGCAAGGGCAATAGCCTCCATACCCTCATAGGGCAATTTGGAGCGCGCAAAATGAGCTACTGATGCTCCTATTCTGTGTCAGTCTCTGGCAGCGCGCTGTTCCCATGGGCTTCAGAGCCTCCCTAGGTTAAGCTGGGCTTTGCAAACATCCCCTTCTCAAAGGCATTAACAGCCACTTTTTCAAGCCATGTACATGGAAATGTGCAGCCAAATAGACATACCCCAAACACGTGTCGCATGTACAACAGAAGCATGCCCACACATGCCCATTCACAGCCAAATGTAGTATAAATAACCTCACTATATAAATAGGCTTGCTTAAATGAAGTCTCTTGCTTAAATATACTCTTTCTTTTATGCTGCCTGTTGCATCTCATGTTTAAGTCTGGAAAGTGGCAACCATGTTGGAATGACTGGAGAAACCCCAGCAAAGAATATTAACACCCCACTCTGAAAGTCAACAGATACGAAGGACAGGTGAGCTCAGCATCCTCATGTAACATATCACTGGTGAAGATTTTGTGAAAAGGAGAAAAGGCAGGCAACTTTTTTTTGTGATATCAAGATAAATAAATATTAGTAAGACAGGCAATAAGAAATCGCAAACAATGAGAGGAGATCCTCGAGCACAAAAGCAGCAGTCCACACAAAATCAAAGTTATAAAAATAAACCTTACATTCTCAGTTGGGGGGAAAAAAAAAAGTATTAGAAAAGGTAAAGTAACGTTCCCCTCTTTCTCTGCATCTTTGGAAGGACACCAGATGACTGTCCATACTCCTCACTATTCATCTCTGTATTCATCTCTGTATTCATCAATATGGTTTCATGGACATTTTCTGTCTTATCCTTTTCAAAACATTTCAAGAAACTGTTAAGACTGTTTTCTCTGAAGATGGGTAGGAAGAACCGGCTGTCAGAAAGGACTCTCTGAACCTCCTTCCAGCAACCCTACTTCACATTCAGCCCACACACCAGGCCCAGCTTTATCAGTGTTCTGGCTCATTCTGTCAGGGCTGTTGCATCTGCTCAGAACTTCCTTCCCACTAATGAGTCTCTTTCTAATCGATCTTCGGAGTACATACTTCTTCAGTCTCAATCATCCATGAGCTAAAGATGCTGTCAATACTGCAGCATGGCCACGCTTGCCATCTCAGAGGCAAATCCCACCTTGTACTTGCTCTCTTCATTGAACTCTCTACTCTTTGCACATGGTAGGTGGACTGATTACTTCATCTCCGAAATGAAGAGACAAATCTATGAAGGTCAAGCAACGCAGAGGCAGTTGCAACAGCGGGTACAAACTCCAAGTTTTCTTCTCCCTTCATTCACCAGCCTCTGAAGCATAAACATATTTATAGTGCTAAGCCAGTAGTATTTCTACCTGTTACGGTACCGCTTTATTCAGGGTTGGACCATTTTCATTCCATTAACGCTTTCCTTTAAAAACATTTCAGAATTGGTTTTTAAAAAAAAAGAAAAAAAAAATTGAGGTTTAAAAAGATTTCAGTCTTCCTTAATCATGCAGGGATATATTTTCAAAGCAGTATGCCACCAGTATTCCACGTGACTCCCATTCATGTTAAAATTAGAGTCAACAGAATAAACCCCATATGCTGCTTTGAAAAGGTACTGCAGCTTGTCCAAGGAAAATTTCTGCAGCTTAATGGTGCTCGTATAATTTTTCTGCCTGCTTTTCTTCCTTTGATTCCTGGATATATTTTTAACAGCCTCTTTTTTTAATAACGCTTTGTACTATTTGGAAAAATAGAAAGAAGTGATTTTCTGCTATCTTGGCTCCTCTGCAGCCCTTTTATTTTAAAATTATCAGTTCAATCAGAATAGCTTTGCTCTGTAGTATGCAAAGCTTCCAATATCACTCTTTTTTGATATGGTCACTGTAGACAACCTTTCTATTAGAGCTGCAGCCCACAGTGAGGTCTGGCTGCTTTCCACACCTAAGGTGTTGTCCTATCTAGTGGAGCTCAATATTTCTGTGTTAGCCTGAAACTAATTTTCACATCTGGACAGCGGGGAACTTTTTTCTGGAAAGGCTGAGGCATAGTCTCTCCAAGGCAATAACAGCACTGCTGCTCGTACCGAGGCCAGGCAATGTGAACGTACAGGTTTCTACATTCAATGTCCCAGTCTCACATGTGGATTTTCTGCCCAACATAGAGCACCTGTAACATCTGTGGCAGAAGCCCACCCACCCAAAGCCAGCTGCAGTGCTGGGCTTGCCGTGAGTACAGCTTGTCCTAGTTTGCCTTGATAATCACAGCGAGCATTGCATATGCTGGGCTCATGTACGCACACACTGATAAATGCTAGTTGATTATTAAATTTGTCATTTATGACTATAGTCTTCCTGGTCACTTGAAGAGAAAGAAAAAAACCCCTTTAATTTCTGACAGCTCTGGTTCTCTTGTCATTGCTGTCTAATTTTTACTGCTTACTAACGCTATGCATGAGAGATTGTGCACAGAAAGACAGTGTGAACGCCATCTCTTCGTTTTTTCCTCATCTTTCTCATTACTGTCCCAAATTGCAACACATTTTCATTTCAGTCATTTACATCAAAAAATGCAGCAAACACTGCATCTAACCACTTCACTACTTTAACCTTTAAAGGATGTAAACAAAGGGAAAATATTTTGCTTAAATGTGGAAGGTGCTTCCACCACAGGAAAAAAACTACGTCTCCTTGCTAACAGAATCGTTTATCGGGACAGGAAAAAAGAAACCAAGATAGGGTTGCCCTGTCATTAAAGCACTGACAAGTGAGGTGTGGGCTAAGTTCCCATCTCTACTACTGATTTTCCAGGCAACATGCAGCAAAACATCATTTATATATTTTTGTTATCCAATTAAAAATTAGTTAACACCACCTTTCCTTTCTCCTTTTTTACCCTTTGTATGTTCTGTCAATTTAAATGGCAGTTTCCTTTGGTCAGAAACCCGTGCTTAAAAGAAAAACCTGAAACTTCCCAGGATGGTGGAGTGACAGCTTGCACATGGAGCTAGAACCTGTAAGCAATGGAGCTTTAGCTAAAACAGAGGTCTGTGTACAAGACAAGCACTTAAAAAAACAAAACCAAAAAACTAACAACAGCAAAAAACCCCACAAACCAACAAACACCCCAAAAACCAATCTACTAGTAGCCAAACATCGCTCTGCAATTGCTACACGCGTTGCCTGCTTTAAGCATGAGGGCTCAAATATGCTAACGAGTTAGTGGTTAGACAAGTTACCACATTAGCCGAGTTGCAGCAGTAGCCAGTGGTAAATATTTAGTAAAACATACTTACCTAAATGTTAGCAAGAATGTTTTGACGAAATGCTTTTGACCTCACATTTCTGAAGGAGCTTGAATGCCCCTGAGTAATAACAGCTCAGCTGTCAGAGCTAAAACAAGTTAAAACTGCTTTAAAGGGGTCACTGCAGTTAATGGGGAAAGCCTGACTTCTTAAAAGTGGCTACTGCATCCATCACACGGACCTTTTGCACTTTCTTTAACGTTAGAAAAAAATTATGAGATTGGTTGATGCTGCATCTGCGTTTGTTTTAATGATGATTAATGATACAAATTACTATTTCTCCCTTTTTCATACTGGATAAGAAAGTAGATTTTACACATAAAACTACAGAATAATTCAGGTTGCTAGAAAGCTCTAGGCGTCATCAAGTCCTGCAGATACAGCAGAGCTAACCTCAAGCTTAAGTCATGTTGCTCAAGGCTTTGTCTGGGCGAGTTTTGAGTTTCTCCAAGGATGAAGATTCCATAATCTCTCTGGGTAACCTGTTCCAGTGCTGCACCAGTATCAGTAGTTGGGAATATTTTATCCTTACGCCCTACCAGTTTCCTTCACTGCAACTTATCTTGTCTTCTTTCACTGTGTACTTCTGAGAAGCGCATGCATCTTCTCCACAGCTTCTTGTTCAGATAGTGGAAGAAGATACAACTGGATCCACCCTCCTCCCCCCAGCCTCTTCCAGGATGAACAAATCTAGTTCCTTCACATTTCCCTTGAACGCCATGTGCTCCATCCCCCTTAATCATCTTGGTGGTCCTTTGCTGGTCTAGTTCCATTTCATCAATCTCTCCCCATTACTGGGGCACAAAACTGGACACAGTCCTCTAGGCCTCACAAGTGCCAAATTGTGGGGAATAACCCCTTCCTTTGACCTGCTAGCTGTGCTTTAGCTAACGCAACCCGGCATGCAGTTAGTCCACATCACACATCATGGGTGCACTGCTGATTCATCAACACAGCAACCACCCTACAAGCAAACATCTACAATTATATTTATAAAACATGAAATTAGACTTTCTGAGTCTTCAGTTTGCATTGACAATCACCCACCCTCAGCTTGCTGTGGTACAGAAATTAATATCAAAGTCCTGGCCATCATAAAAATCAATACTAGATACTGAAGTGTTACTCTAGTACTAAAATCAAGAAGTGTAGAGAAGGAAATTAGGATCATCAAATTCTTTCAGATGATAATAACTAAAGCAAATTGAGCAGCTATGAAACATCCTGTTCTCTGCAGCTTAAAAGCAACAAGGCAATAAAAAAACCCCTAACCCATGCAAAGCTAAATAAGTTTTATGGAGAGATTTTCTTTCTTTTCTCTTCAAGTAGAACCACCAGTTCAAAGATTTTGCTTTAGCTACTACCTTAAAGATTTCAAACAGCAAAGGGCCATTTAGACCATGTATATAGCTGAAGCCATTTGCAAGCTGCACACATACAATACCTTCTACCTGAGGTTTATCTCCCAGATTGGTGGAGATAGTTCTTTTCTCTAAGTAAATGAAACTTTGCAGCCCACGGTATGCGAATTAGGCTGGATAAAAGAATATCCAGTTCTCTGCCATCGTTATTAAAATGTTGTATTTATGCTGTTACTTATGAGGGAAGACTTTTTTTGTCCATATAGCTACATTTTTAGGAATAAGAAACACATCTCTGCATGTAATTTTGATTTTACAATTTTAACAGTGTCGTTCAGTTTTCTACCACTGCTGAAAATACATAGCTGCTGTTAACCCCCATCCTGGCTTCACAAACTGGCTTCCAATATTCTATGACCTCAAAGGGTCTTTTCTGATCTCTTGACAGGAGATGTGGCTGTGCAAAGTAGTCAGCAGGTACCCCATCTATAGAAAGTGAGAAAAGTCATTAACACCCTCCTTAAGACAGGTGGAAGCGCTGGACGAGCCATGCCATTGCTCCAAGGAAAGGGGACAGGCAAAAGGAGAGACCGGGGGAATAAATCCTGTTGGAAGGCAGAGTATTGAACAGGGAAAGAGGCCAAAGGAAGCTTCACTTAGAGAGAGAAATCCAGTAAGATTTCTACATCCAGTCACTAGTCCATATAAGTGCTTTTAAAAAATCACATACAGGCCTTAAAATGGAGAATAAGTATCAGTTATATGACAATCAGATGAATTCAGATTTTTAAAAAAAAAAACTCACCAGAAAGAAAACAGCCCTTTAACAACTTCCAAATCCCTAGCTTACATAGAAAAGAGTTTTTGGAATGAATCTGAAAATCTTGACAGCTATGAGCTTATATCCTTCATCTCACACATCTGATTTTACAAAAATAAGGATGTTCCATTTTCCTACTTGGTGACTTTTGAGATGTTATTTTCACTATGAAGGGCTGATCAATTGCTTCTGAAGAGGCTGACAGTGTAACAATGATACAGTGAGATCTGTAGTTTCCATTGGACTCTTGGTTAAGTACAACAAAAAGTTCTAGGCAGCCTTTACTATTCAAGCAAAATGGATACAACTGCAATTTTGAAGTTCTTGCTGCAGAGGTTCTCATATCAGCAACACAACAAAGATCAGCCAGTTTCCCTAAGACAGAAAACTGATGCTTCAAATCTGAAAATACATCTCCAGAGAAAAAAATTAACATAAAATTCAAAGCATGCAGGAAGCTATTTCCACAGATGCTTCCACTCTTCTAGACGCAGACTTGACATTCTTGATGCAAGGATGGTTCTCGAGCATTTCAGTTTCACGGTCATGGTATGAATATCTTCAACTGACATGGCAAGATCTTTAATCAGCTGCACTAATGTCTTTTTCAAGGATTCTGACACAGAATTTGGTATTTGCTTCTTCACCTGTCTCTGGTGTTTGGGTTAATATACCTACATGGTATCAAATCTCTCTCCATTACTGCACTCAGCTTCTAAGGTGATATTCCTCAGCTTTCATATGTATTACTAGGGGCCTTGCTTTTCTGCTTGCCATGATCAACATATGAAGGTAACTTGAGGAACTGGGAGGGAGTCTATCAATGAATTATCTTTCAGTCATCAATAAATCCACATCATTTTTTGTATGGCTATTCAACTTGATGGCGTAGAGGTGAAAGGGCAAAGGAAAAAGGGCCTCACCACTTTCAGAGGCACACGCAACACTTTCCATCTTCCAGTAAGCCATTTTGCTCTCAATGGAAAAGTGGCAGAACCCAAGTTCACATGTCTCGGCTTCACTACCATTCCCCAGTAACAACTGCCCCTGCTGTGGTCTCAAGCCCAAATATTCTGTGGGGCAAAACCTAACACTTCCTTCAGAAAGTACATGCTAAATCCCTCACCTTCCATCCTCCTCCACTTTCCCACCCATCCAGTCTCTGGGAACTTGAGGACAGTTCACGTTAGCACACCAAGGCCCAGTTTAACCTGTGATCCCTCAAGAAAGCTTTGCGGAGCCCATGAAGGACTAACTCTGCCATAGCTGCCCTACTGCCGGTGCCCAAGGTAACCTACGGAAAGCCGGCAGAGGCAGGTACCTCTCCTGGCCCCCACCGTGTGCACGGTGCAGACGTGTCTTGAAATAACTGGTGTGCATAGAGGAGAGGAGAGCCCATCCGCACCCACGCACCGTCTCTTCCTCTCACTCCCCTCCCACATGCCTCTATCACAGCCAGTCTCAGTTTGCACTGGTACATCGGGTAGCACGATCATTTCGTCAGAGGCTGGCCAGTTACCTCATGTGCTAAAAATAGAGTCACGCAGCAGCAGCGACTGACTGGCAAATGCCTTTTTAATGGTGACTGACATATTCAATCAAGACAATACGCGAGATGTAAATTGCAAACAATGAAGGACATTTGTGTAAGGACAGATGAGATGAAAACAACAAAGCACCCTGGCTTTGCTTACGAGACACGTATGAAAGATTTCTGCTGCTCTTTTCAACCACGGTGCTATTTAGATTACAATTACTTAAAGTGAACCAACAATAATACAAGCTCTTCTGCTACTCTAAGAGAGGCTATAAAATCTCATTGTCAGCTGCATCATTCATCACGATAACCTCATTTCAACTGAAACAAAATCTCTGAGACATCATCTCACCCCCCTTCCTTCCCTTTTATATTTGCCTATAATAAGGTCTATAGTCTAGGGAGCTCTCGGGCTGAATTCCACGCATTGTGATTCACAAAATGAAAATCTGGTATTATATGCCCACTGACATTCACATCAGCAGCAATTCATGCAGCAAAAAGCCATATGCCATGCACCTCTGATTTAACTGTACTACAAAACATAACCTAGAAAGAAGAAATAAAACCACAGAGACAAGAGTGGTTCCTGGGATCTGATTATTATCCACACTTTAAGACAGGAATGACAGGGGCAATATCACAAAATATGCTGTTTTGGTGACAGTTCCAGTTAGGTGATATCATTTCCCTTGGCGACTAACACAGTCTACATGCAAGTGAGGAATTCTTTCCCAGTGCAAAAGGTTTCTACAGAGTACAAAAAAAGTGGTTAGCACAGATAACCTACACTCAGTGTTTCTCCTCTGGTTAATCAGGCTTTCCACTCAATCATCTTTTTGAAGGCTGAGATGTTTATTGGTTTGATCAGCACCCACAGAGATGAAAATGAAGAGCGCTTTGAAAATATGAAGTACCAACAGTTTTAAAAATTGCCATCTCCAGGGTGTTAAGCAGACCTGTATGCGTTCTACAGTAGCACACAGACTTCATTAGAAAGCTGGGGGATAAAATCCACTCTGCCAATGACAGTTAGCGTTTTCTTAAATAAGAGATTTCACTGCTGAAATCAACAGCAACTTTCATCACTGGGGAAAGCATAAGACAAACAAGTTTCTGACTAAGGAATGGATTATACTAAAATACTCTTTTCCTTTTTTCTTTCTTTTTTTTTTTTTTAATAACAGATGTTTTGTTGAGACTCCCCTTCCTTTTCTTGCTTTTTGCTTGAAGAATCCATCTTTTCCTCAGCATACCCATCCTGGCATGTAAATGGGCAGAATTTCGGCTTTAAAATGCTTTTCCTTTTAAGCCTATGCCCTCCATGAAATCACTGCATATGTGATCATTGGAGAAGGATAGTTCAGCCAGGATGATGACTGGATGTGACCCTGCTACTAAAGAGTTTCGAAGCCTTCTGGCAAAGACAGAAAATAGTAAAGACATTATTTTTAATGGAAAAAAAAAAATCTTTGAACTAAAAGAATAGTTCATAAGCCACAAAGTGCAGAGAAAGGGCAAGTGTTGCTCCTTACTGCTTCATTATCCAGTCTAAGTACTTATATTTCACAAATAAATTTTTTTTAAATGCATTTGCATTCTTGACAATGCTAGTTAAGATTGAAAAATTTTCAAAGTAAGCAACCAACTAGATTTAAAAATTGTTCAGTTCCTTTGAGCTTGACAGTCCCAACCTTTGGGGTATGAATATTTAAATTTAGATCTGATTTTTACAGACTGATGCCTCAGTTAGTGGAAGACCGCATCTTCAGCGTCTTAAACACCCCTTCTCGGGTTCCTGCAGCCAGAAGCAGCAGACGAGTAATAAACTGGCTTTGACAAACGCAGTGGGACACATTTGGAAATCTGACAGGTGTAGATAAAGGCACAGAGATGGAGAAGACTAAACAGAACCATCCCTAAATGAGCAGCTGATGAAGGAATAAACTTGCAATATCCAGGCCACAAAAAGCACAGAGGGAACATTGACCAAATTCTAGGGGAAGGTCTTAAACAGGCTCTCCCTACATCACATTAAATTGACTGCTTAAAACAGACCCTTCTTAAGAAGTGGTTGCTAATGGAATAGACCTGACAACCTTCCTGCACCCAAATTATGTTCTTCTAGGAGATTCCCATCGTATTTGGAGGGTGGTTTTTTTCTTCGATTAAAAAGTTACATTTTCTGTATAAGCTATGCAGCAGACTTGCAAAATGTTAATTGCTATATGTTTTTTTATAAATTCATGCATTACACAATTAATGATACAATATATTTATAGCAATTATCTGTTTCCAATAAAAGTTAATAAAGTGCTAATGGCCTCAGGTGTGAAAATGTGGAATTTAATTTGTGCTAATCTGCCTAAGACTGGGGAATACTGAATTCACTCTATGTGAGAATAATTTATTTGCAGTATCCCTGACTGATATAAACAAAGCATTGCCAAGGGAAGGTGCAATAAAGCTAACAGAGAGGTGCAATCATTCCACTAGCCTGGCGTTTCCCAGAGGTAAAAAGCAAACAGAACAGCCTTCCAAAGCTTCTCTCGAAAGAAGTTAAATTCATCTGCTTCAGACTGGTCAAAAAACACCTGTAAGAAAACAATAAATGCTTTGGAGAGCATCTGTGAAGAGCTATTTATCATCCCTTTCCCTCCTTATCATTGAAAGGAAAAGCAGGTGACAGACAGATTTACAGACTGACCGAAGGATTTTACTTTCCAGTCTTTTTGAGTTAATTTTTCTCCTGTTTGAGGTAATGGTTCTTTCACGCTCCTGGAGCTATCATTTGCCATCTTCCTCCAAGCATCCCTTGCGAGGGGGGTGGGAAAGAGGGGCACAGACACAGAGGAAAGCACCACCTTTGGGGCTGGAGCTGCTGCTGCAGCCTGGAGCTGTGACGGGGTGATGGAGGAGGCTGGAGCAAATGGCCAGACATCCTGGTTCTGCTTTTGGCCCTGCCGCTGCTTCAGTGTCAAGGACATTTGAGCTCTGTGTGCCTTTGCCTCCTTCCTGTAAAATGGGGTTTATCAAGACTCAGCAAACTCTGCAACGAGCAGAAAAGTGCAGAATATTGTTAGTGCCACTAGAGGGGATCACTTGAGCATGCCAGGAGACCTGCTCCTCCTCCAGGTGTGCGGCAAAGCTCTGCCACTTCTAGGCATGGAGCTGCCATGGCAAGGACTAGCACTAGGACAACAAGGTCGCAGCCAGAGGGGCATTTCGGACAGGATCTGCACACAGGCTGCTCCTGGAGTCTCCCTGATTTGCAGAGGACCCCGCAAAGCCAGTGACAGCTCCTCTGCCACATTGCTGCTCTGACCTTTTCCAAATGACCCTCTATACCTTTGCTTCCTTATGGGTAACTCGCATTATCTGATGGTGGTGTTGGCCCACAACGCGTTTTCACACAAAACACTACTCACACAAGTACACCCCTTAAAAGCCTGCCCTTGAACACTTAGTCATATTTTGAACCTAGCCTTACACAATTATTCATCCTACAGTTGCTGAAAGAGTGACAACACTAGAGAAGCTGAGAAGCCTGTGGCACGACATTTCCAAACCGTCAGCGAGCAAGGAAATGTTATTTTTCATTTTTATGTTATGCTTGGTTACCTTTTCTGTTATCTTGTCACAGAGCAAGGAAAAATGTTCACGGGGTCTGAGCATGAGCGATAAACATCTTTTGTGGTTATCAAATGCCTCAGTGTTTGCTTTGGTATTTAATTACAGAACTCACGTAGGGCATTTATTGTTCACATCTGCTGTCACTGTCAACAATGTCTACTCTCCTGATTACCACACAAGAGAGTTTGTTATGTGTATACCTGTCAGTGACATATATTATCATGTTGCTGAGCAGACCCCACTCCTGCATTGGGGATCCAGTGCTGCGGCTTGGTGTGTCACTGAAATAGCCAAATACCACAAGTGCTCAGGGTACCCCGGTCTGCCACCATGGAATGAATGCTAGCTTTGCCAAAATGCTGAAACCAGAGTTTTCTGGGTTTTCTGAGAACGTTTTTCTTACTACAAGATAAATTTTCATAGAACATTTAAAAGCTGGTGTTTTATACTATGATGATCTCAAACACATGGCCAGTGGGCAAAATAAATTACCTAGAGTTCTCAATAATGAGAAAAATGCCTTGGTAGCATCATTAGCCAACCTCATCCCACTTTCCTATTCCTTAAACCTGTAGTTTCAGGCAGTGCAGCAGATTTTGATTTCAAGTGCTATACACCACAGGACTTTCAAAGTTTATCAGTTTTGGCATCCCCTACTTAACGTTAGCCATGTTGACATGATAATCTGTGTCTTGTTACGACTAGACATTCTTGGCCACCTAAAAACCTAAAAGCAGCTATCATTTTGCCCATTCTCTACAAAGCAGCTTCAAAACCTTGGTAGGTGAATCAAATAATTTCATCTTTTTCCTTCCACACTGGGACTGGAAGCAGTAATATTTTTTCTTAGTATTTTTTAAGATGGCACTACACTAGGCACAGAATTAGCAAATTGTTCATATTGTTCTGCAGGTCTAGTAAGACAAGTTGTGGCTGGCCCTGCAATTAAAATAATCCATTTGCTCACCCTTCTTCCTATTAGCATGTGAACTTCAAACCTACAAAAACTAGCAGACTGAAATCTCTGGAGAACGGAGGTAGGAAGATAATCTTGACCCCTACATAATGTCCTCTCTGTGCTCTCCTTGTCTCATGAGAAATAATACGTGTATTTTAAAAGAAGATCACTAACAAGATGGCGATCTCAGTGTAAATACTCATTAGGGCAACACAGGTGCATTTACTTAAGTACAACTAGTGGGGATCAGCAAAAAATTTTCCACTGGGAGTATGCTTTCATGTGGCCCCATGGAAGGAATTTTACAGTGGGGCAGTTATCTTAAATTCCACCTACCATCATGTTAAAAATAAACAAAAAACCCCCAACCAATTTAAGTACATCTTAGTCTGTGTGGCAGCAGGGCCTGATTACCCCGAGCAGAGTGTAGGTGGTCCCTATGTGAGGGAAAACTGACTGATGGGCGCCTATTCAAATGGGCAGGCTGGTGATGAAGGGTTCTAGACGCTGGAGTGTGAGATAAGTCAGTCCAGCTTTCTTACAGTCAGCACTGGCTCCAAAAATCAATACACAATGCTTTCTTCTGCTGCAATAAAACACATAGAATTATGTAAAGCTTAGAGACAAGATTATATCATAATCTTATCAAGTCATAAACCATGCTGTCTGCTCACAAATGACTGTGGAGGACAGAGCTTGTAAAGTGTCTTTTGATCATCTGTAGGCTCAAAGAAAAACAAAAAGGTTTCAAATGGAATTGTTGCCACTTGCATGTCTGTCTATCCAACTGCATCTTAATTTCTCTAGAAAACTCACCAGACATGAATTATGTATGTCTTAAAATGTTATAAAGGCATAATGTAAGCTCAGCTGCCTGACTGAATTATTCTGTTCAGACATCTACCAGTATACCCAGAGATTGTAAAAAAGGTTTTAGGTCTGACAGTAAGTATCATATTATCACCATAGAGATCCAAGGAGTTTTTCTAATGCAAGAGTTGACAAAAGGTGTCTGTTTTAGTGAATGAGAATCAGAGAGATAAAGTACGAGATCATAAATGTTTCACTAAAACACCATAAAATTCTTCCAACTATGAGCAAAGCGCTGTTTTAATTTTTTTTTTTTTTAAGCTTTAAAAGTGAACAAACCTATATGAAATCTCCACAACATGGACTGAGGAACCACGATGGCGCAGTATGACATTTTGTCATCAAAACAAAGTCTTAATCTGATGCTTAAAAAACCCTTGAGAACCGGCACTGAAACCTGAGGGGAAGTATTCAATCACCTCACTTCTTTCAGCACCTATCATAGAATCATTAAGGTTGGAAAAGACCTCTAATGCAAGAGAGGAGGAAGTAAATCTCTACATGTGCACACAGACCTCCTACAGCCTCTCAATATACAAGCTAGGTGATTAATCAGAAGTTTAAAATTAAACAAAAAGCTCCTTTTCTTCAATTATGATTAAAGATCAAGGCAAGTGGATTAGCTTTTTAGCAGAATCTCCAGGTTTCAAGACTTACCATCCAATATACTGAGAGTGTCCAATTCTGTTTTGGAGATTTTGGGGGAGGAAGGGAAGAAGGAAGAAAATGAATGATCCCATCAGCCAGGTGGGTACTAAACCGTAGCAAAGTGGTGTTTCATACATTACCATGACAATGAAGTTATTGAAACTGAAAAATAGTAACACAAAGAGGATAAAAAAGAATTTTTCCACAGTAACTAAGCTACCGCATCTTGTGAGGCCTGCTTTCTTCCCATTCACTCCTGAAAGTAGGGGCTGAATGATCCCTGGGTCCACATGGCCTTCACCTGCCAAGTTTTCACAAGTAACTGCATAGAAACAGGTACCCTTAGCACACAGGAAAGATGCAGAAAGAATACTAACGTGCCGTGATTACCAAAGCCTCTTGCCAGGTAAGGATTAAAAATGGTGTTGTTTTGTTTGGTAAAGCCAACAGCACTGGCAGCTGTCACCCACCAACCAGATGGGTAAACCTTGGGTACCACTATGTAACGTATCATCCCCCACAAATCCAGAAGTGCTTCACAAGCCCACACAACAACACAGCTTCACTCACAGATCCCTTTAGACATTTATCAGCTGAGTAATGCATATCACCACCACATGTCATTTGAAGTGGATAAGAGCACAAAAATCTCCTTCTCTCTTCTATGACTAAAAGAAAGGATTTAGATAAGCAGAACATAATTACTGAACTGTTAGAAACGAGAGTCGCGAGAGTTTAGTATTCCCTCCCCTTTACAAAAACAGTTACAAAATCAAGAGTGATTTCTGCAGGCAGAGATCCTGGGTTCATCTCTCATGCACCATAGTGCCACTACCAGACACAAATCCTGGTAGCACGATGGCAAATGTTTCAGATTTGCCCCATGGAGTTAAGGATCACCTATGTCTTCAATGACACATGCAGTAGGACCTACTGCCCGCCTTGCTGAACCTGAAAGAGCTGCTGGGTGAAATTGCAGGATTTTCAGTAACAGAAAACACAAATAGCAAACTAGTCAGATCAGAGAAAAAACGACTTGATCTTCCATGAAGCTCCACAGCAATGCCTGACACTGAAAAGTAAATTTCTTTGTTTTCTTTTTAGGGTGATCTGGGCTGTTGCCAGAAACAGTACCATTCTTTTCCTGAATCCCCTAGGATTACTAATAATATTCCAACTCAAGTTGTGGGAAATTACATACACAGGTTTTTCTTCTACTGAGACAGAAGGCCTGTAAGTAATAGGCAGTTGTTAATACATTGGTTTAAAACAAACACATATTATGAAGTAGTCTCAAAAAAGTTGTTGCTTCTTTAAGCCCTTGATTTTATATTTCTATACAGTTCAGTGAATTATCTTGCTATTGCTCCTTCTGCACTCCTGAACCATTAGGTAAGAGAAGCATGTCAGAAACTCCATGCAAGAACAAGCTTCTAGGTCATCTAGCTACAACAGCACGCATTTTGGACTTCCCTTCTCTCTTCTGCCTGGGCTCTGGTACTGCTGCCAACTATTTTACGTAAAAGAGCTCAACAAAGATTATTCAATACCGTGTACTAAGGATTCATCTTCGCTCTGCAGTGAAAAATGGACATTTAGACCACTTTAATAACAGACGGTTCCAATTAGAAGTTAGGCACAATCATTCTTACTAGCTCTCACATAACATTTGAGTCTGGTGACTTCACAGCACTTGCATGGCACATGCTGACACAGTGCAACAGCCTCACTTTGCATTCTCAACCAACAGCTCTACAACCAACGTCTAATCTCAGGGAGAGGCTCAAGATCCAGTCAAAGGATCCCAACAAAGACAAGGATGCCAGCTGGCTACAAAAGGACGAGTTTGTCATTCTTACAAAATGCCAAAGATACTTTTCAGCCTCCTGGTAAGTTAGACAGTTAAAATAGGATGTCTAGGAACCATTAAGACAGAAAGTCCCGTTCTCCATAGCTTTGCTGATAGTCAGGAGGTTGGCTGAAACTTCCAGAACTCTGTCTTACAACAAAAAGGGTGCAAAACTGAGGGGTTTTTTTGTTGTTTTTTTTTTGTTTGGTTTGGTTTTTTTGTTTTAGCACACTAAACTGCACAGCACTTTGTCAGGATTGTGTCCACTCTTGAATATTTTATCACTTTAGTGCTCAAATGAAATGAAAGGGATGCACAGAATTATCACTGCAGTACTCTCTTTGCATTATTTACAACCTTAGAGGCTGCAGCACTTCAGCATAATATTGCTAACATAAAAAGGCAGAATTTCCCCTCAAGCCAGGTTTTTAGTTTCACAGTCTGCAGTGCAACATGATGGAAAAAGGTCTGGGAACCTCCCTTACACATCCCATCCCCTACCCCACTTTCTAAATTCTGGCCCTCTGACGTGCAAAGAATCTGAACAGATGAAAACTCCACAGCATTCAGCAGAAGCGGGATCAGTAAATCCCTGTGCCTCTAGGGAAGAATACATGGCCTTGTTTCCCCATCCCACCCAGTTGTTCCCACCCCATCCTTTTTCTTGCCTTGTTAAAGTCCTCTGAAGTTGCCCTCATTTCCTTCCATGTCTTGTTCAAGAGCTGAATGCAGATACAGAAGAACTCCTCAAACGATCTGTCATGGGTGAAGAACATGGGATGGAAATCGTTGCAGGTCTCACTGGCTAAAAACAGAAAAACAAGGAGGGTGGAATAAAATATGTGCAGGCGGGAGCTTCAAAAAATAAAGATAAAATACAATCAGTCACAAAATTTAGAAAACACTGTAATTGAGAGGAATCCCAGTTCTAGTAGCAAAGGATGTCAAAACATTATCCTGAAAAGCCAGCCTTGGTCTACAGTCTTAAAGACAATGAAACACTGTATAGAGCCTGTCTGCAGAAGACCAGCAGCCAGAACAAGAGGAAGCAACTACCTGTTTGCCTGAATATTCTCTCAATAGGTGTTCTGTTTGTGCCAAGGTTTGTTGCTCAGGCCAGGACAGAGAGACACAGGGAAGAAGCACAAGTCTCCTCATCAAAACAACAGCCTTCCCCACTGTTAACAGCATGTACTATATTGCCTGCTGAGAACCAAACACCAAACCCCATCAGTCACAAAATAGCATTAGATCAATGTACACACTGAAATGTGAAGCTCTGCTGACACAGCAGATGATCTACCATACTGTACATGGATATACCACAGAGGTAACCAGAGAAATCTAGACAGGCATATAGACGAGAATGTAGCTGACTAAATTTGTTCTTTGAAAATAACTGGAAAAAAAAGAAATGGATCTTCTGTTATCTGTCCCTTATCTGAGATGGGGGGGAAAAATAAAAAACCAAAACCAAACTTCCTTTTTTTAATCAAATACTGGCTTTAAGGAAGGAAAAAAAAAAAAGAATACTATATTGATGATCCCAAAAAGGAAAAGTACAGTTTGGCAAGACTGCTGTGAATCTCCTTGAGCAAAGAATGAATTTTCAAAAAATAAGGACTGAAGCAATGCTGACCTCTGGGCACATTTGAGTAACCTGGGAACAGAAGGGGCTTTAGCCATGGACTGAAAACGATCCCCAATGCCTGCCATGACTTGCAAAGCCACCTCAATAGGTTGCATACTTATGTTCTTAAAAAACTAACAAAAAAAGTCAAATCGACTAAGCCTTTCTTCATATACCCACTCCCCAGATCTCTCAGCTTCGGCTTTCACCTCTGCATGAGTGCTCCTTTGGACTTTTCCAGCAGTCAGTCACATGCCTATACAGCAGCATCTTCCCTTACTTCAGGATCAAACAGTCACTGCTTAGGCAAGCTTCCTCCTCTGCAAGAACAGCAGAATTATCAAGCATTGCGATAAATCACCCTTTTCCTGATGCTGGATCACTGTCTGACATCTGCTTTTTCTCAGTGGAACTGGAGAAATTAAAATTAAGACTCTTTCCAGGAGAATGTGAATGGCTCAGGCAGGCTGACTCCTTGCATCAGCTGCAAACACTTGCTCCTGGTACCTCTTCCAGCTGCAAAACCACCCTTTCAGCGTGTTTAGTTACCTCTGCTGCACCAGTAGCTCTGCCACAGGAACATGAGTTGTGCTTAGAATCACCTGAACCCCCAAAGAAAAAGGGTTTCTGATCTTTCCCAGCATGCAGTACTCAAAGCAAAACTCTGAAGCTTAATTGTAAATTTGAAGCTTAATTTTAACGTTAGATTTACTAAGATCTAATCAATTCCTCAGCTACGTAGCGAGGATGAGAGTTAATTTTGGAGCACAGGTTTCATTCTAATCAAATAAACTCCATTTACTTGAAAGGATGTGCAGTCAAGGGGGAATTAGTCAAAGCAGAGACCTATATTTATGAGGCACGACTCAATCCCTTTAAAAGAATAAAATGCCTCAGGCATGATTTTCAGAGCACCTTCAGCTTCCATTCATTCCACTGGAGCTGCAAGGGCTCAGCACTTCCAATAATCAGACCTCCAGTCTGTAATAATGCCAGAGACACAACAGAACAGATTCTCAGAGGGCACTTGTCTTTAAGTCATGAAATACTACAATGATGAGAAGAAATAAAATAACACCAAGCAGAAGAATGCAGCCAGTACCTTCGCTGTATAAATCACAGCACAAAACAAGGCAATAACCCTTGACATGCACTGGCCTTTCTGATCCTCCTCAGAGCCTCAGCTTATCACTGCTCCTGCTCATAAAAATCAATAAATCAAAATTAATGGAAAGGCTAGGGATTCTCAGAAACTTGATCATTGGTTCTAACTCATGTTTCTTACGATAATCAGCCCCAAACCGTTATCTACTATGTTGACTGTTCTGCATGCAGAATCAGAGGTGCCACCTCCCCCCCTCCTTTTTTTTTTTTTTTATAACTAGGCAACATACTGTGTTTTACGACTTTTCGGTCCAAAAATGAAAGAGTAAAAATCACTGTTATTGATATAAATGGAGAAAGTTAGGCCTGTTAGAAAGCAGGATCACTGTCTTAAAGCACAAAAGAAATCCTAAGAAAAATTCAAAACCAGCTTCTTCAAAATTCCCACCAGCATCCAGACAGTAGAGCCGGGGAAAAAAAACACCAAACCTCATACTCGACTTCAAAGGTAGCTTTTTGTATGTTTCGAAAATTCTATCCAAAATAATACAATTCAATGGAAAAATCACAAATGAAGCACATCAGCAGTGTTTATATTATAGCATATCTACAGGCTGCAGCTCAGGTCATGTCTATGTTCCGCTATCTAACGAAAGACAACCCTTGTCCCAATAGTTTTCATCCTTCTAACAGGAAAAATGAGGATGAAGGAAAAGGCAATACTGTGTTACTAGTGGTTTCCAGAGCAGAGTAAGACCGAGTCAGAACCTGCAGTCTTACACCACTCTCTCCAGCCCCAAGTCAGCATCTCCACTATCAGAGCACTGCCCCTCTCTGCGGAGTGGGCAAATTTAGAGGCTGCTCAGTTTTACTAATTAAAAACTTCTTGGATTTATTTTTTCGCTAACTTGCAATTTGACTAGTTGTAAACTGAAACAGAGGTCCAGCATTAGAATAATTTGGAGACCTTTTACATAAGAGCTGCACGCGAAATTCCTGCCCTTAAGCCCAGCACTCTAACCTTCATTTTCACGAGCAAGGACTAACCACATTTATAACCACATAAAAACACACACACGGCTGCAACGCAGGGACACAAATCATCATGATTATTTAATAACATCATCAAGTTTTAATTACGCCTCTGTGAGATCACCTTCGAAAAGCAAGTCACAGATGTCTGGCCTACATAAATCAGGTGAAGATCTTGTTGATTTTCCTTTCTTGGCACAATTCTCGGAGCTGTAGATCAATGTGCCACCTCTCAGGATTCAAGTAGTCCTTCAAGCTTCTAGCTGATCTATAGCTGTGACTTTGAGGAAGAAGCTTAGTTCGTTTCTCATCATAAATTGCACTGGCAAAAAAAGAGCTAATTTCTACCTGGGAGTTTACGTGATTCCTTCAGTGTATATTTTTAGTGTCTACCCCACACAATTTCGTCTGTCAGTTCATTTCCTAAATTACTACAAAGACAATCAAGCACCCCAGACTGTTTGAGCGGTAAACAGATTTGATGTTATGTTGTTCCTCTGTGGATTAGAAGAAAACAACAGGAAAAAGAAAACAAATTGACAGAGAAGAGTTATACCTTCATGTTTTACCCCATCTCTAAATGCCTTTTCCCATGAGAAACAATATAATCAGGGCCAAATTTCTTCTAGCTGTGTCAAGAACAGTTAGGTATTGGCATATTT
This sequence comes from Calonectris borealis, assembly GCF_964195595.1. NCBI lineage: Eukaryota > Metazoa > Chordata > Aves > Procellariiformes > Procellariidae > Calonectris > Calonectris borealis. The sequence goes on from NC_134313.1 coordinate 118,304,956, forward strand.
GCATAAGCCTGTCTTGGAAAGGCACAGAATACGTGATGATATTTCAATAACTGACTTGAAGCACAGCAGAGATTTAAATTTCAAAGTTGCTGTGGTGAACTGAATACAGACAGTAGGGATTTCTGCATGTAAGACAGACTCCAGGAAAAGAGAAGTGCACCAGACCAGACACCAGGCTGGTGTGTCACCTCACTGTCCAAACCAGTATGAACAAAAGGCCATCAGTTCCACAGAAGCTGGTTGATAGCTGGAAGTGCTGATTACATCTTTCCCCCACCTTAAAAAGTAGGCTATGTGTACATTTCCATTTGGAAAGGGAAAAAAAAGAAGAATATAATTTTATCATCTTCCAAGTGCAATACTTGGAAGTAACACAGAGATAACCCCTCCCTCTCCTCAAAGCTACAACAGCAGACAAAGACACAGTAATACACCTCTCTAGGCAAGGTACTGCCCTTGATCTTAAGAAACCTCTGCTTTCTTCCTGACTCTGCTAAACTGCTATGTTGATACTAGATACTCATCCCCCACCACGTCTGTAAAATGGCATATAGTCATTCTGACCTCTATTGTGAAGTTCTTGAATTCAAGAAATGAAAAAAATTGTACTGGTGTGAAAGCAAAATAATAAATAGCCGTATCTATCATGAAGAGGAACATTTGAAATTAGGAACTGCCCAACCCATTATTTTCAAAATCCATTCATGATGCTACGGGGGGATAAGTTGAGGTGATTTTAAACAGTCATTTTTCTGTAAATTTAAGGCTTGGACCCATCACATTGGGAATGCATATCAAAGACAATTTACTAATCACAAATGAGCCACCTCATTCATGGATGTCAGCCATGTACAACTGGTCTACAGAATACAACTAGAATAGATTTGATTAAGTAGATAATAAATAACAGTGGTAACGTTGCTGTCTATTCTCATATATTTCAAGAGCAGGCAGACAGCTTAAATCAATCAAATTAGTCAGTCAGTCATATAAATTTGGTCACCTGGTGTTAATGCTGTCACACATAAAGGGACAGACAGACACCTGTGGTGAGGAGTAAGCCTCTGTGCTGGGGGTGGTATTAACAGATCCTGTGCACCATGAAACTCATCAAGAAAAGCACCCTGAAATTGCATCAGCACAAATCTGAGATGAGGGAAGCAGTGATGCAGAGCTCTGGGAAACTGGTTTGCAAAGTCCCAGGGAGAGAGGGGTTCGAAAACCTGGGATCCATGCGATCCAATCTTTAGAGAGATCTGCGTTTTCTATTACTGAGCTGCTGCTTAATTCTGGGTGAGTCATTTATCCCCTCTGTTGTTTTCCCCAATTTCACAGAATGGAGATGATAATATCTGATCAGAGAGGAGGCGGGTGGAAAGATCCATTGCACTTTCTAAAGTGCAGCAAGATCCACAAATGAAGGATGCAATATGGACCTTGGAAATATCATCTCCACTTGGCACAGCCTCCTCTGGGATTATTATTTGCCAATAACAGAAGACAACCAAAAAGCAACTAATTCTCACTAGCTCTCAGGAGGAGAAGCACTGTAATTTCTGCTTCTCCCTGAAGATGCGATACAGTAAAAATAACTACTGCCATGACCATTTTTATATACGCAATCAAAAATTCTCTCAGTAACACAGAGTACGTAAGAAACAGCACACCTAATACTGCAGAAATACAGCGATTCCCAAGTTATCTACACCACTGATCCCTGTAGTCTGCTGGCAATAATTTGAGAGAAAACCTTTGGCTACCTTTTTGGCACACGATAGGGAAACAGTGTAATTTAAGGCAAGGAAGGTCATTTGCAATGGCAGTGCAGTAATGAAGTAGTAATATTGCTGCCAATCGTGTAATTTTCTTTCCTAGGGAACAGCGCTGTTTAAAAGGCTCAACTAGTACTAGAACAAAAGCCACTCGTCCTTTTTACTTTGACTGAGAGACTAAGATACAACCAAATAAGCTTCAAGACACAGCAAAATAATGCAAAAAGCTAAGCTGCAATTGTTAAATTCCAAATCCAGGTGAATTATGTGGGGGTTTTGTTTCACCTGCTTTGAAACAAAAAGGGGATAAGGAAAAACAGTGCACCACTGTGCAACATGTGCCACCAGTCTCCCCACGGGTGTGGGAACATGTGTGTGTGTCTCAGAAAATGACATCCCAGACAAGGATATCAGGAGTGAATCCAAATCCAAAATTTCAGCACCAAAGAAACATACACACAATTCCTCGGGAAAGCAATGAGCTGATCATCTAAAATAGGGCAAAAATGCCCCCTCTTTAATACGTTATGTAGCATTTCCAGAGCACCAAAATTACCCAGCAATACATGGCTACAAGAGACCTTCAACAACGTACCTTATCTGATCACATATTTAGTTGGAATAGAAACAATATGAAATTGCTAAACATGCAGCAAAGCTACCAACTCAAACTCCTCATAAAGACATAAGGCAACAGCATTTCTCTGAACCGATGAGACTTCTCATTAGGGGAGCTATAGGGGGAATCTGGAAGAAAAGTACACATAAAAGCCTTCCTACAGTCTGTAAGCTTTCCTTTTCCAAGGCTGAGAATAAATTTCACTACGCAATGAAAAACAAGGATTCCTTGAAGCCTCAAGCCTGATGAGACAGGCATGTTTATGGCACATGCAGCCCTAACCTCTTCACTAACTCACGCAGATTCGCTTTGAAGGTGACTGCTGCGGTGTCAGAAACACACCTCCCCTCCCCAAGATACCATTAAATAAAGGAGCCACTATTTAAAAATCCGCCTCTCTCATTGTCCCAAATAAAAGCGGTGGAAGAAGAACCCTGACTATCGCAGCACAAGTCAATAGAGCCCCACACTCATCACTACAACAGATCCAGCAGTTCAGAGGTGGTATCTATGCTATGTTCATAAGGAGGCGGCTGAAGAACAATATCCAGGCAGACTCACCCTGCCACATCCAGGGCTGACGGTGAACTGAAAGAAACCAATGAAGCCAGTAGTGTCCACACAAGCAGGCTGACTTTGTAAAAATAACTCTTTTTGCAACTCTCAGTAAACATGGAGACTTCACTGCACCTCTCCTACTTAGAACGGACCTGAAGACTGAACATCGTGGTTTGGAAATGCAAACAGAAAGCCAAAGTGCAAAGAGAGGAGAGTTACTAAAAAGGCTCTTATATGCAACAAGGAAATGAAAAAGATTACAAAGAGTCAGCATCGTGCTGATAAGGGTTCCCCATCTCTTTCAAAAGCAGCCTATTTTTATTCGTGATAAAACAGGTGCCAGATATGAATAACTCTGAACTGCCTCTACAATGTGTCACAGCACACTGTTGGGCAAACAGGAAAGTACTCTGCTTCCCTCTTCACTCCACTATTCCCAGTATAAAAAAAAAGCAGTGATCAATAACAGTAAGAAAATGCAGTTTTAAAACCTGATGGATAAATTGGAGTATCATTTTCAGAGGTGAAGGAGCACTTCATTCAAATTAGTCATGTGCTTCTACGAGAAAACTCCATGAGAGTAGAAATGGTATGAAAAAACAAGGGCTTGTATTTGTCATACCAAAAAGGAATGTCTTCTGTGAAAAAAAGACATAGATCTGCAAGCACAGATCTGCAATTATGCTCCAGCATATTTACAGTATCCCTGAATAACAATATAAAAGAATGTTAACCGATTAATGTGATAAATTTGCTTAGGGACTATGAAGTCTTTATGGTCACTCTTAGTAAACACATAGAATAAGAAGGAATTACACATATAAAGCAGGATCTCCAGAAGCTTGTTTAACAAGTAAATATACTATGCAAAACCTTCTTACAAAAGATAAGACTGCTGCTCTGTCAGGTTCCTGACACCTTGCAAAGCACATAAGGCAATGATGGCTACTTGAAAGCTTAAAAAAACCCCCACATATAAAAAAGCATTTCTGACAATTTCCAGGCGCACAGACTGTCTGTCTACTTGAAGTCCGACTGACACAGATAGTGGCATTGACAGAGGGCCAGCTAAGCTCAGACCTGTTAAGGGAAACACTTTATCACATCTGTTACACGTTGATACCCTAGTTCCTTCCCTGTTGCATCCTTTCTCTCGTAAGCCCTCAGAGAAACTAGCCTTAACCGTATCTCCAGACAAATCAGGAAGAATGACAGTAGCAATGGGGGAGGTAGATATTCTCAGCATTTATAAAGAGCAGCATAAAGGCAGTCACTTACACTGCGTAACCACTCTTTTTAGCCCTACAACACCCATTGGCAAAGTTTATTCCTAAATGCTATGCTCTGGCACATTTTCTATTAACTGTTGCAGCACCGCAGACCCCGAACCGTGAGGGCTGGAGTCAGAAGTTCCCGGGTGCAGAAGAAGCAGGCACTTGTTCTGCCTTTGCTTGTGCATCTCCTTGATGTCCCCTCCCACGAGCAGTACATCGAGAAACTGCCTTTTATGCAGGATTGCTGACTTTTCACTTCTTACTCTGACTGTTCTGGAGAGCACCAGCTTATTGCTTCCCCTCCTGAAGGGATTCTTGCTAAAAAGCACACTCTTACCTCTGATTACCCATTTTCTTTATTAGGAAGTTACATAGACTGCATTACAGGTTATAGCTCATGCCTCTCCAAAGACCTTCTGTGAGATACTTATCAAGAACATACTCTAGTTACCATTTGAAATACAGACCATGCTGTTTCGATTCACAAGAGAGGAGCTGTCACTGAAAATTAATTCTGCTTTAAATAGGCTAGTTAGGACTCCATCTGTAAGCAAAATTTAAAGGAGCCTATGAAAACCTGCAGGAAAAACACTGGGAAGTCTACAGATTTTTTAGGTCCCCCCTTGCTACCTAAGCAGCTCCCATCTCCCCCTTGGGAGACAGTCCTGAAAGGCAAAGGGGTCCAGGAAGGCTGGACGTTCTTCAGGAAGGAAGTCTTAGAGGCGCAGGAGCAGGCTGTCCCCATGTGCGGGGAAGACGACCGGCCTGGCTGAATGGGGAGCTCTGGCTGGGACTCAGGAAAAAAAAGGAGAGTTTATCACTTGTGGAAGAAGGGGCAGGCAACTCAAGAAGAGTACAGGGATCTCGTTAGGTCGTGCAGAGAGGAAATTAGAAAGGCAAAAGCCCAGCTAGAACTCAGCCTGGCCACTGTCGTGAGAGACAACAAAAAATTTTTTTACAAATATATTATGACAAAAAGAGAGCCAAGGAGAATCTCCATCCTTTATTGGATGTGGGGGGGATATCGCCACCGAGGACGAGGATAAGGCTGAGGTACTTAACGCCTTCTTTGCCGCCGTCTTTAATAGTCAGAGCAGTTATCCTCAGGGTATTCAGCCCCCTGAGCTGGAAAACAGGGACGGGGAGCAGGATAAACCCCCCATAATTCAAGAGGAAGCAGTTAACGACCTGCTACGCCACCTGGACGCTCACAAGTCTATGGGGCCGGATGGGATCCACCCGAGGGTACTGAGGGAGCTGGCGGAGGAGCTCGTCGAGCCACTCTCCATCATTTACCAGCAGTCCTGGTTAACAGGGGAGGTCCCGGATGACTGGAGACTTGCCAATGTGACGCCCACCTACAAGAAGGGCCGGAAGGAGGATCCGGGGAACTACAGGCCGGTCAGCCTGACCTCGGTGCCGGGGAAGATTATGGAGCGGTTCGCCTTGAGGGCGCTCAGAAGGCATGTGCGGGACAACCAGGGGATCAGGCCCAGCCAGCACGGGTTCACGGAAGGCAGGTCCTGCTTGACCAACCTGATCTCCTTCTATGACCAGGTGACCCGCCTAGTGGATGAGGGAAAGGCTGTGGATGTGGTCTACCTGGACTTCAGTAAAGCCTTTGACACTGTCTCCCACGGCATTCTCCTAGAGAAGCTGGCGGCTCACGGCTTAGACAGGTGCACTCTTCGCTGGGTAAAAAACTGGCTGGACGGCCGAGCCCAGAGAGTTGTGGTCAACGGAGTTAAATCCAGTTGGCGGCCGGTCACGAGCGGTATTCCCCAGGGCTCCGTTTTGGGGCCAGTCCTGTTCAATATCTTTATCAACAATCTGGATGAGGGGATCGAGTGCTCCCTCAGTAAGTTTGCAGATGACACCAAGTTGGGCGGGAGTGTTGATCTGCTCGAGGGTAGGAAGGCTCTGCAGAGGGACCTGGACAGGCTGGGTCGATGGGCTGAGGCCAATTGTATGAGGTTCAACAAGGCCAAGTGCCGGGTCCTGCACTTCGGCCACAACAACCCCAGGCAATGCTACAGGCTTGGGGAAGAGTGGCTGGAAAGCCGCCTGGAGGAAAAGGACCTGGGGGTGCTGGCTGACAGCTGGCTGAACATGAGCCGGCAGTGTGCCCAGGTGGCCAAGAGCCTCCTGGCCTGTATCAGAAATAGTGTGGCCAGCAGGAGCAGGGAGGTGATCGTGCCCCTGTACTCGGCACTGGTGAGGCTGCACCTCGACTACTGTGTTCAGTTTTGGGCCCCTCACTACAAGAAGGACATTGAGGTGCTGGAGCGTGTCCAGAGAAGGGCATCGAAGCTGGTGAAGGGTGAGGAGAACAATTCTTATGAGGAGCAGCTGAGGGAACTGGGACTGTTTAGTCTGGAGAAGAGGAGGCTGAGGGGAGACCTTATTGCCCTCTCCAACTACCTGGAAGGAGGTTGTAGCGAGGTGGGTGTTGGTCTCTTCTGCCAAGTAACCGGCGATAGGACGAGAGGACATGGCCTCAAGTTGCGCCAAGGGAGGTTTAGATTGGACATTAGGAAAAATTTCTTTACTGAAAGAGTGGTCAGGCCTTGGAACAGGCTGCCCAGGGAAGTGGTTGAGTCACCATCCCTGGAAGTATTTAAAAGACGTGTAGATGTGGTGCTTAGGGACATGGTTTGGTGGGCATGGTGGTGTGTTGGGTTGACGGTTGGACTCGATGATCTTAGAGGTCTTTTCCAACCTTAATAATTCTATGATTCTTCCCTCACATGGACCTCCTCATTAAAATCAAATGTTTAAAATTATAGCACAAAGAAATTATGTGGTCATTGTGTAAGACAACTAGTGGAAAAAACATTTTTTTTTTTTTTTTTAATTTGATCTTACAAGTGAGCAACAGCAGGAGAACTGCAAGGAAGAAAACCAAATGAGTGGATAGAGAAGCCAACAAATCAGCAGTCAAGCCAGAAAAGAAAAAAAATCTTTTTCCTGGTACTAAGTCATTCCCCTATTGGGAAAAAAGGTTACAACTGAATTACCCATGCAGACCTGGCACAGACCAGCCACAAACCCTGTGTACTTACCATTAGAGGTGTCTGTACATGAGATGCCTCCTTTGGTGCGCTTTTGTGACAGACTGTTAAGCTACCTTCAGTACCCCCATGGTGGGGTGTGAGGCAGGCTGGCTGCCTGATACCTCTGCCTAATCAGTCAGGCTAGCTCTTGAAGTGCAAAAGCTGGGAGGACAAATGACCAGTTATCTAGAAAGTGAGTAACACAGCTAAACTTACGCTAGCTCCTCTGCCATCACAGAGGACAACAGAACAAAAGCACTCTAAATTCAACCACTTGCTTTGAATCAATCCCGGATATACTCAAAATGCCAAACAAGGTAACAGAATGAGACACAGGGAAAGATGACATCAGTATCAATTAAAATAATGATTGCCTATGATTAAGTGGAGTGAATTCACTATATCACACATCCTAGAGCAATGGCAGCTCATCTTTCATTTCAGATCTGGTTCTGAACTGTGCTGAAACCACATTGCTTGCTCAAGAACGAGGAGATGCACACCTACTGGCTCTCCTTCACTTCTTTAAAAATATGCTCGGTACCACCACTACTACAGCTCCATTTAGGACAACCAGCCTTAGCAATAACACCTCTCCTCCCTCCCCTTCTGCATCCCTCGAACTATGTATCTCCTTTAAAACATGTGTATTGGCCACTGGATACAAGTTTGCGCAGGCAAAATTCTCTGGAATATACCCCAGGCTGGCAACACCCTAGCACGCCTATAGCCCACCTGCTATACCATTCTTGGTATGCCATAGGCCACCAGCAGTGCTAAGCGAGGCAGCAACAACCTAGTGATCTGTGGGGAAATGCAGAACTTCCGTCTCCTCACAAACTCGATCGCTATTGGAACCCAGTTGGACTTGCTGAGGTGAAGGTCATTAACTCACTGTGAAAAATGCATCTTAGTTATCTAACCACAACCGCCTAAACCGCTTTCTCTCCCACCAAATTGTCTTAATCTTAAATTATGTTTTTAACTATCTGGGCTAGAGTCCCAAAGTCAGACTGGCAGAACAAAAATAAAACTGCTGAAGCATACTCTTTTAACATAGACCAAACTGAGTAATTGCTACTCACAAAAAAAGGAAAACAGTGATGTGGTAGGGTGCAAGCTGCTCAGGAAACATTGAACCTCAGTGCTTGTTAGTATATTTAGCTGAGATCATCACCATAATGCACTGCTTAAGTGCCAAGCGTCTTCAAATGGCTTTGCGAACATTAATCAATCTCTAGAAGGACATTAGTTAACATTAACTCTTCAGATGTCAAACTTAACCTCTTGAAAGACAAGCAGAAAATCAAGTAAATTAGACCACAGGCTTAACAAGAGAAGCTATTTAAAGAACACATTTCCAAGTGGCACATTCAGCTCATAGGCTACTTCAGTGGAGTTTTTCACTTCATACACTAATACAAACTGAGCTGTTTGATACTACAGCTGCCAGAGCATAGTTTTGGATAAGTAAACTACTGTCATCAAAAGTTATGTTTTAGAAATGTTTAATTAGGCTATAATATTGCCCTACTTTATGTTATTGCTCTTCTTTATAGGCTGAAACATTAAATCAGCATTTCAGTCATACCACTGTAAAAAAAAAAACAACTTTAAAATATTGTATTTTAGTCTGGAAAACAGATCTCTTGCTTAAAAGTATTTTAGAGAGGGCAAACATTTTAAAATTAATTCCTGCTCTATATCCTAAGGCATTTGCATTGTATATTAACAGACATAATTCATTATAACCCCAAATCTTTTAGATTATAAAGAAGCTTAAAGAATCACCTAGTTCAGGGATAAGTGAAGTAGTGCAGGTTCTCTCCTCATGACACTTGGTGTAAAAAGCCCTTGAGTATAAATTAAATGAACATGTGGGAGACTGGGAGAAGAGAGAGGCCCAGAAAACATATTAAGGCTTGCTGAGGTCACATCTTCGTAAACTATCAGAATCAGGACAATAAGGAGGAAATTTGGTCTAAACTATAATGTCTCTGGTATTAATAACTGCACAGTATTCCCTTGTAGCTTGTTCCATTACTTATCTAGTCTCTAGCTTTGTTGTTGTCATTGTTCTTTGATATACATTTTCTCTTTTGTATTGTAAATCCATTATTTGTTTTGTCCTTGCTGATTACGAGAACTGAATAAAGTAGTTTTTACTCCATGCCTTGAGGTTCCTGAAGGCAGTTAGATCTTTTCTATCACTTTATTCCACCCTGACCATAAGTAATTGTCTTAATTTTTCTTTGAGGGTCTTACTTTCCCAAGTGTATTATCCCTCCCTCCAGAAATACATCTGTATCACAGAATAGTGACATACAAAGATGAAAATAATGATTTCTCAGAACCACCACCACCACCAAAAAGCAGGCAAAAACCTTCAGCTGAAATTTCTCTGTTGCACTATGACTGTATTTGAAAAAGGAGCTAAGCTAACCTGTTTAGTAATTCTCTCCTATTACTCCCATTGCAGACACTTAACACTTTCAGACAGGAAAAATGAAAGTCATCTCAGACAAGACATTTCTTTGCTTCTGCATTTCAGTTTAAAATTTAGGATTATTGCTTGACTTGTTTTTTACAAAGCGTTATCCCAATCATGTCTCAAGAGACATTGCATAAGAGCCAAGTGTACTAGCCTTGCTTCTTTTAAAATAAACTGGTTCATAACACAAGCTAAACAATATAAATTTATTTGAAAAAAAAAAACCATCATGCCCTCAAAAGCATTCTTCAATTCTCTCTTGACTGAATCTGATCAGCTGTGACATCTGTATGTACAGGTTATTTGCATCTATTTAAAAATTGTAAAGTAATACAACTGAAAAGGAAAGTGTTTCCCAATCTACTGTGACAAGTTACAGAAATAACATTTCCAAACAAACCAACAAGAAACAATTGAGATTTCAAATACTTTTCTGGAGAAATAGTTAAATTTCTCCATCACCAATAGGACAGATTAGAAATGTTGGTTTCAAAATCACTAAGGCAAAAGAAGCACTAGATTGGCTTTATGAGAAAATAAACATCAACTCCTTCCATTTAAACTTGAGAAAAGTAGTAGAAATTTTTCTTATGGTAAATTAAAATTCAGCAGCAAGAAATTTTCTCCAGCAAGGAGTTAAAGAGATTCTGAATTGAAGCCATTCTAAACCTCTGTGGTTTTGGTTTTTTGTTGGTTTAGGGTTTTTTTAAACTGGATCCCAATCTGGTTCATTATTCAGAAATTTCTGTTAAGCCCGAACTGGCACAGACTTAGAAAGTGCATTGCTCTTGGCAGCTCAGAGTAACGGAACCCCCCCGTCCCAGTTGGGACGTGTTGAGCACGAGGAACTAAAACCTGGTCGGTGCAAATCTTCCTGCTCCTGCTGGAGGTAACTTGCAGCCAAACAGCTCCGCACACGTGGTGGCAGGTCACAGCTCTGATTTCTGTTTCTCCCACAGAGAACTATTCTATTTTTACCACATAAATCGCCTGCAAGTTGTACCATGCTGGTAACCTGGGTGGTATCTCTCACTGCATTGATGTGTGTGCATATATCTGGCAGGGCACACAGACTTACCAAGAGTGGGGTAGGAGAGCTTTACTTCTCTTTTCTTATGAGTTTCTGCCTCTCACTACCCAAACATAGCATTAGCACCATTCCCGCTCCCACCGCCACAGTGCAATTCTCCTCTGGCTCTCCCGTCCCACCAGGCAGAGCTGGGGGAGCGAGGGAGCTGGCGAGAAACTGGGGCTCAGTGGGAGGACAGTAAATGGTGCCTCGGTTCCAGCAGAGAAGGTGGCACCAGAGGCAGCGCCTCTCCCACCGCTGCAGCCCCTCACGGACCTCCTGCGGGACACCGACTACTCCTGTTTTCACAACAGCCTGTGCTAAAACCGAACCAGATTATCCTCATTCAGCAGATGAGCTCAAACTGGAACCAATTCAAAATGGACTCAGCTGATTTCCCGTGTTATCTATTTATTCATTTATTTTAGGGAAGGCCGGCACCTCTCCACACAATATAAGGGGTTTCACTGTTCTTCAGTAGATTTAGCAGGAAGCTAAAGCTTACAAACTACTTTTTTTTTTTCCTTCTCATGCCTGAAAGACAAGAGGGAAATTTCTTTGAAAGTAGAATCAGCACAGTCAAGGTGTTTAAGATGTAAGTTCAAACTATCAGAGATTTTTGGCAGTGGAAGTGGGAGCCCAGCTGAAGCTGTACTCCCTCACCGTGCTCCAGCGCAGGCCCAAAGCAAGCGGCTCCGCTGTCTGAGCAGAGGAGGGATTTCTGTCACCTCCCAGAAGGACAGTGCAGACACGCAGTTTGGGACATAAAGCCACACGGGTGACGGCGCGTCTCTGCACTGTAGCCCTGCCATGGTGCCTGGCCTGGCACCCCCGGAGCTGGGCAGCTGGCTCTCTGCTCGCAGGCAACAGACCTTGCTCCTGTCACGCTGACAGTTCGGACCCCAGTCGATGGTTTTGGTGTTTAAACATGTAATTAGCCACAGTTTCTTCATGCTTTCATAAAGGCTTTAAGTCTCAAAGCTTAAGTTTTCACAGCGACCCACACAAGAGTACCCCAATTAGGTGCCAAACTTATTTCTATAAAATCTGCAAGAAATCTGCTTTATATCAAACATCCCCTTTTTGAAATCTTGCCCCTTCCTTCATTGTAAAGGCACTTCCTTCTCCATCTCATGAAGTCCTCCCCCTCTGTCCTACATGTGGCCTTGCAAGTAAGGCAGATTTTTAATAAATTTGTCATGGAAAGAGAATACGAAAGCAAACACAAGGTTTATACTTAAAAAAGGGAGGAGGGGAAGGTGAAATTGGTTATTGTCAGGGATGTTCTCAATATCAGGCAAAGCTTCAGAAGAAATTTTGAAGGAAAGTAAGTAAAAACATACTGAGGTGAATAGAGACTGGAATAAATATTGCACAGGCTTACCAAGAAGAGATCAAGTCTGATTCATCTAATCTTCTTTGACAAAATAACTATTGTTTCTCATGGGTGAAATGTAGTGCACAGCAGACAGATTAGTTCTCCTGCATCTGACTCGTTTTAAGAAAAAAATTTTGATATAACACTGTGTGCCAGACAGAAAATTAGTAATTCATCTGGAGAAAATGGGATTTGATACAAGAATCAGTGCGATGGGTGAGATGCTGGCCACATATGGAAATGACAAAAAGGAAAGGGGAGCTATCAAGCTAAGGATAGTACTACTGGAATTTCTCAAAAGTCAATCTCGGACTCTGGATTTTCATTAAAGATGTCGGCAGAAAATCTAGGAGAACCTCCACAAAATTTGCTGGAGCCCAAAGCTGGTGGCATGGCTGATGGTATCCTACAGGAAGACCAGAGTGTCATAAAGGAAGGCCTTTGAGACCCGGAGAAATCAGAATGGTATGACACTGAATAGTGTGAAAGATTTTGAGTAATAAAAAGGATTTCTGCTCTAATCTGGTGAGACTCACCAGTTATAAAAAAAACCAGCAGAGAAAAAGACACCTTGTATCAATGAGCCTTCACTGTGACAAAAGTCCCAAGAAAAGCAACAGTAATCCTAAAACACAATCAGTGAGAAATTTTTAGCTCAGGTAGTGAAGTATCAAAAACATGATACAAGGCGCTGATAGTACTCAAACTGGAATAACGCCTGCAATTCTGGTCACCCATACGCAAGATAGGGGGACTTAAATGAGAACAAAGTGCAAGGAAGGAAGGCCTCCTAAAATGATCAGCAGAAAATAGTATTGGAATGGACTGAAATGACTATGCTGATTTAATCTAGCAGGATGGAGGCTGAAATGAAATAATATAAATACATGGGGAAGGGGGAAGAAACCGAAAGAGGAGAGCTATTAAATAGAGAACAAAGTTGGCACAAAGATAAACAGGTTCAAAAGAATTCTGAATAAATTTAGGCTGGAAATTAAAAGGTTTCCAACCCTCACATGCATGAGAAAAGCAGTAATTAGTATAAGGATGTAGTTCAATAAATCCATGAACGCGAATGTATGATGTGGCTACCTGCAATGATCCAGTTCTAACCCCTCATTTTCAGTTCTGCAGTAATGCTGTTTTCTGCATTTACATCATTAAGCCTAGGCCAGTTACCCTTTAGTGGCCAGCTATTATGGAACTGCTGCATTATTTTTTTCTACCTTAATTTGACTAATGTTAATTTACTGAATAGTAAGAAAATTTACTGACCGTACAGGTATACACAAAAAATTTCTACCTTTCAAGAAATAGAAGTTACTCATTCTGCACAACACCAGAAATCCTTTTTACTTAAGACTTTGTAATTCTTTACCGGAAACTAAACTGCATTAATGATGGTGTTACATCATCGGTCAGAGCAAGCATTAGAGAACTCAGGGACAATTCAAAATATTTCAACAATCATCATGACCTGGCTGTCTTAACAAACGATAATTGCTTACACTTATAAATGCACAAAATGAGAAAGCAAACTAAGGAATGTGCCCTGCACTCTTACAAACACTCTTTCCAACAATTTCATAACTATTACAAATATTGCATTGTTACTTTTTCTCCTTTCCCAGCTTCAACTACTTTCCTCACATGCTCATCTTTGAAACTGCCAATATGTAAAGATTTCCTATTTTTAGAAATCTTTGTTGTGCTCTCAGCTGAAGTGGCTGGAATTTCACATAAACACTACAATACCCCTTAGCCTTTTGCAGCAAATCCCACACCTCCTCTGCAATGCCACTACCATAGAGATGGACCAAAAATAGCATCGTCTTCAGTAAGTTTTGCTCATCAGCTATGGAGTAGGATGTACCAACTGGGACTGAACTGATTCAAGGTCTTTTTGCTAGCACAAGAATCATACCACACAACTCAGTTTCCCTGAGCATACAGCAGGGTTAATATTTCCTTTCTTCCTCTGAGAGTGATTGTTTAGATGCTCTAATATATATCACTTTTCATGATAAATCTAACAGTATGTTAGAACCAACTTTGCCCTGGGCATCCATAATTCAATTCAGCCTTGACAGGAGGAGGAACACTCAGCTATTCTAACAAATAGACTCTCCATTGCTCCAGCAAGATGGTGTAAAAGTCAACTCCATATTAGACTCACACCAACAGAAAATGAACAGGCTTTAGAAATGAGACACAATAGTTTTTATTATTAAATGGATTACTCAGTAATACTGAATAAATGACTGAGATTTTCCTATTAAAGGGATTACCTCTCTGATAAATCACTGTAGAAAGTCTTAATAGTCACCTCTCATTTAAATACCAGATTTTGAAAGTTGGTCCTTTATTTTTTAAAGTAAATCTCTAAATTACATAAATGCAGGGAAATGTTAACCCCAGCCATGCACCACATAATGATGGATGCTGCCACACCTAGCGCTGAACTTACCAGAAACAAGATTCTTTAATTGTGCTGTGAACATATTGTTCATTGCCTAAAACCTCCACCTTCCCCCTGCCGAACAATGTTGCTGCTGAGGGTCATTACAGGTCTCCAATTGCCCTAAAACTCTTGTCAACCTAAGCTGGGAGTTACCCAAATTTCACCTTATAAAGCCAAAATCGGGAAACTTGTTTTTTAACAGAGCATAAAAGAACACCTGCTTAATCTGAACTTTTCCAGAAGAGCTACGAGGTGAGCAAACTAACTCTGATCCAAAGCCAGAACTAAGCGGAGTAGTCCAATGCATGCCATGTGATAAATCTCCCTATTTTATTATACACCCACATCTCCATGAAAAGTATTTTAGCTATGATAGGTTTATTGGTGAGACCAAAAAAAAAAAAAAAAAGACAACTATTTATATCACAAGAGAAGTTTGTTTATTGTTTTAAAATATCCTCCAGGCTGTTTTTGATTATGAATGGTTCTGATCCCCATTTTGCATGAGTCATGGCAGAGATGTTCTATTAGTATGCCTGCAATTTGGTACACTTTGTTGATAATAATGAGCCAGGCATTAATGACTCCAGCTTCAGCATTATGACACAAAATAATGAATGTGTGTGTATGTGTGCACGCCTTTCTCTTTCATTATTGACTTCTCAAAGTGGTATCTTCCAACCTGCACTAATAGAGCTGTCAGAGGTCTAATATGCAAGCAGAGGAAGAGCTGTGAGACAATTGTATTAAACCAACTGGTATTTGTCAAAGATTAACAACCAACTTCCAGGCTTAAGGAAGAGCTTACACACTTGAGAGTATTTCCTTTCTGTTTCTGATACAATCAGAAAAATGTGGCAAGCTTTTTGCTAAAAGCTTGTCTTATTGTTTTGTAAAAACTTTTTCCCCCCATTGTATCCATTAGCTTAAAAAAAATTTACTTCTTCTAACAAACTTTGCCTCTTTTAGAATAACATCTATAAAGTAGCATCTTACCTGTGGGGAATACTATAAAACCAAATAGCTGCCAACATCCTGGAATGAGCCCTCCCTGGACTTGACTGAGAAAAACTAGAGTCCCTTCAGAAAGAGATGGAGAACTGGCTGTGCTTGACCTTTCTTCATTTTTTTCTATTTTCAAATAGATGCACATGACCAAATACTGTTCAAAAGCTAAGCATTTATCAGTGCATTTTACTTAATTGTATTAATCCTATCAGGATGCCTAGAAAAGGAAGTAAGGTCTCAAAGGACTTAACAAAGTTCAAGGGTAGCAAGAGGTCCTTCCCCAAAAACAACATACAGGTCACACAATTTAAAACAAACTGCAAAGACCCCAGAACACAAACTTCCTGCCAGACCATGACAGCTCCCTTTCAATGACATTAAATGAAAGTGAAGCAGGCATGCAGAATGTAATGATAATCTCTACTCCCTAAGAATAGCAGTATTAACCTATTCATAATACCAGAAGACATAGGTAAAAGCACAGGAATTTGCAGTGCCCCTTATTTCCATGATAAATAAGGCCTCGCCATCAGTACCTTGAGACACTGCATCTCCACTGCACTGTGCCCATTTCCACAGGAGGAACCCGCTGGCAGGGTTCCTGACACTCTTCTCAAGCCTCTCTGCTTGGTCTGGAACCTCCTCTTCTCCTGAGAGGTTATAGCAATTACGTTTTAGCATGAATATCATCTAAAGCCAAGTGCAGAAGAACCCACAGGCTCTTGAATCACATTAGTAACAGTATCAGCAGCTTTGCAAGTGCTCTGGAGGCAGAGAACGAGTAACAGGTAATGTTTTGTGACAGTTGTGGTACCTATCACAGCCAAAATAACAAGTGTCTCAGTTACGTGCAGGTAAAACTCCATTAGACCCTACATATGCAGAGGAGGTAGTTAGCTGGTCTGGTTGAAAAGCGCAGCACCAGCACAAGTGAGGGGTGTTTTTTATTAAAGTAGCCCAGGTACTTCCCAAGTCATGTGAGAGAGAATGTGGGCTTAGCCACTACTAATAAGCACAGGATTCAATAGGAGGAGAAAGAAACCCAGACAGTCCAGAGCACACATTTTGTGGTATGAATTCCATGGGGGTGGATAGGGGAAGCAGTTAGAGAAAGGTGGGGTGCGTGTGTTTGGTTGTTTCTTCTTTTTAAACTTTCTTCCTCCACCTTAGAAAATAGTTATTTGCGTATTTACTGGATACAAGCCATTCTTATGACTCAAACCCTCTCGCTTAAGAAATGGAAAAAAATAATTACACTGCTCTTCTAGCAGGTACAGCAGAATTATTCACAAAAAAAGATAAGAGTATTGCTTGACACAGTTAGCAAAAGAAACACCACATGGCACATGTGGGCATTTGTGGTCAGGGACCTGAAACATCAAAACAAACCATTTTAATGATAAAACGACACAAGGCAAAGGAAAGGTGAGAAATACCTTCTCCAGTTCCACTAGCGTTAATATATCTCAAGACAGAGTATATCTTGCAAACGTTTCCAGAGAAAATTTCTTCTTATTAATTTAAAGAGCTAGTATCTGAAGGCAAAGAGACTATCCACATAAAAACTTTGTTCTTTTACATATATTCTAACAGACAAGTGTCAAGAAGTCTTTGGGAACAATGTTCGAAGAACACTGTTAATACATTGCTTTATGTGCTGGCTTTTTTCCCCTCTGCATATTCAGTTTTGATTAAGTATCTTGTAAAGGCTAAAGAAGATGAAGCACTCTTGCACAGACAGCAGTCAGATATTCTGAGCTCTGCATTTATTGTAGTACTTTTGGAGGTCTTAAACGTGTGGGACTAATTGTACCAATCCAAGTCAAATTATACAGGCTTAGATTTTGGATTCGCTTATTCATGAAGGAAAAAGTTTCACTAAAATTGATGCAAGGGAAGTTCCATGATCTGGTCTGCAGAGAAAGCATGAAATTATATACAGACTCAGTAAGTGATATCCTAGTTAACACAGGAAATAAGGTTAAAGAGTAACTTCTTCATAACCCAAGCTTATGATCTGAGCAGAATTGGTCAGGATGCCATTTTCAGGGGAAGAATTACTTAAATTTTCTTTTTAATTCTCCATGAATTATTTCTTCTATTATAAAAAAAAAGAAAATAGATCTAATTTTTCTTTTTCAAAGCTTTTCACAACTTTTTAGATATTTTCGGGGCTGGGGGGGGGGGGGGGAGGGTGTCGGTGGGCAGGAAGCAAAGAAGTTTTCCCTAAGTGAAAATCACCTAGCCCTTTTTATTGGTCTACATAACATAGATATCATGGTAAACTTTTGTTGTGAAATGGTTAAATACAAACGATGCCATGATATTTCAGTTAAAATATTTGAAGGGGGGGGGGGGGAAGGAAGGTTGTTTTCACAGAATAAAAGCATGCAAAACAAATATTTTGAATTGCTTGTAATTACCTAATTACCATCTGCTTAAGATTACACGTCAGTGTTGCGGGGTTGGGGTTTTTGTTTGTTGTTTTTTTTTTCCTGTTTTGTTTGTTTGTTTGTTTTTTGTGGTGGTGTTTTTTTGAAACAGACAAAGGGCAGATTTTCTTCTGGACACAGAATGTTGATGTGAGGCAGTGTCAGAAAGAGCCCAGCAGCTCAGTGATGGAAGAAGGGATGCGAGAAGTCTCTGACCACTCTATGTAACTGACCTAGCCTGTGTCTGAGAGCAAGGTAAGAATATAAAAGCTGATGAGGGTAATTTCTCAATACGTAGCCATAAGCTTGAGCTCTGTGAAGACCTTATTTATCACGGATTGACTTGGCCTAGAAGCCTTCCAAAAGTATGCCTTCCATTTAAAAACAAAACAAAACAAAACAAAAACAAACAAACAAACAACCACCACCAAACCAAAACCTGTATATATTCAGGATCTATCGTAAACATGTATGTGGGAGACCTGCTCTCTAGATCTCATTTCCAGAAGGTATACTTCTCACAGGAAAAGGCCTGTTGCACTTCACATCTCCTTAAAGGTCGAACTACCTCCTGAGGGACTGCACCTCAGGAGGACAGGTCTTTGCAGTCTAAATGGGGTTCAACTGGTACCTCACCATCCAAGGAGAGTACCCGGCAGGTCAGTTCTTCCAGACTTTACTTTATCCAGTGTTGCTCAGGCTTATTGCTGTATTTGCAAGAGTTCTCATCAATCATTTTGGCAGTTCAGATTTAAAAGGGCGTTGCATTCCCGTGACCCTACATCGACAATTTACTATGGATGCAAGTTAGGCTGGACTCTGTGCTTTTCCCAAGGGAATCCATGCTTTCCTCTGCATTGCGCTGAATGCAAGGGTGAAATCCTGTCTTTTATGTTCCACTACATAGAAGTGTAGCGGAGAAGGAAGGAGGAAGTTCCAGAGGCACAAGTATTTCCTGACATCAAGTGGTCAGATACATTTTCTTTTTCCTAGAATTATTACTTTAAACTTCTCATAATAAAAATTGTACATTTTATAGATGGCACTCCATGGTTGGCTATAATATATAGCAGATATAAACCAACCGAAGTGATCAATGTTATATCAAGCAACTCAATAATGTTATAGAAGCAATTGTCACTCTATTGCACCAACATCCATCAGATAAAATAATTGATAGTGCCTCAATCAATTGATATAAGGGAAATAAAGTCATTATATGCTGGTACAGTACTAGAGGATCAATATCTCCTTCAGACACAAACATGGCTGTCTGGCTTTGACATTAACTAACCACAAATGTCTCTACATTGATATGCCAGTGGGAGACTATTACCCTATGAAAGCATTTAATAACTCTGGTATTCCCCATTAACCCTAACTGTGCTGACCCTACCTCTCTTGACAGCCTCCACTTCAGGACATCTCTCAGTTCCATCGCTTCCCACACAAAGGACTTGCAGTCATATTTGTGTCTCAGGCACTTTCCTATTCACCTTCTTTTTTGCTGAAAACTATGTCCATTGGACCCGGAGGCTCATGAAATCGAGCTCATAGACACAGTGTATGGTAAATGCCAGGAATTCCACTGGGCCATCAAGTTTCCTGCCTTCATGTGCACTTTGTATCTACCAGGGAGTCATTTGTGTCACCTACTGTCAATGTTTACATAATAAATGCCAGGAGTGCTTTTTGGTCTGTGATGGCCACAACATTAAGCTTTCACCTGAAGCCCAAAATAAAAGAATCAATAACATAAGAGAAATAAGCATTGTGGGAGATAGTATTTAGTTTTCCAGTGAACAGTAGGATCAATAAGAATTGTCTTCTTGTGTATTTAGGTCTCCATTTAAATCCCCGAGATCCCACACGGATTTGTTAATGTCTAATAAAAGTGTGAGATCACTGCAAAGATGTTCCTCACACCGAAGGAAGAAACCTACTGTATTCAGAAAGCTATTTTCTCTAAATTTTTCAGAACTTCATACCTCCCTTTGTTAAATTGGCTTGAAATGGACTCATGTGCCCAAATTATTGGGAAGGACAGACACACATAGACAATCTGATCACATCTGGTTCATTTTCTTAAGAAAACAGACTGAAAATAACAAAAACAACTTTGTCTTGCTAAGGGTGGAATAAAATTAAAAAATAGGAACTCAAAAGGCTGAAATACGAAAAGGCAAAAAATCTAAAGAAAAAACAAAACCTAATGGCAACATAAAGAATTATATTCAAAAATCATGGAGTTAAAGCAGCCTCATATCTTAAAGCAAACAAAACAAGTAGCATGAGACATGAGTTTGTGTTGTGTTGAATATCTAAAATATCACCACATGGAGTGAAGTTGATTATGATATGCCAATGAAGCAGACTCAGTTGATGAAAATCATCAATCTTGGAGCTGTTTCTATGGGTTGTCAAAGAGAAGCTGGTAAATGCAACAGCACCAACGAATATCCACAACGAAAAACAGTAGGAGCGTACTTTCACTGCAGAAAACAACTGCCCCATATTCTGGTTGCTTTCTTCATCTACAAGAATCTTACTTTTCTGCATGCTGATACTCTCATAACTCATGCCACCTCGTATCCTACACCTTTAGTAAGGCAGTGTCTCTTTACTCTGAAAATAAAAGCTTATTTTTAACTTGGAGATGGCAGAGAAAGCTACCACTCTGATAGGTAAAATCAGAGATGATTTGATATATATGCTCACTGAGCTATTAAAACACATCATGCATAGTTGGGAGTCCCAAGTCTGTCCAAATTATTTTTAAAATTTCATAATCTGCTTAAAATACAGTAAAGCCAAGGTATTATAACATGATATAAAAACTGTTTTAAACCTTAGATTGGTTAATTGCAAATAAAATTCTTCAACAGACTAATGGAAGAAAGACACTTAGTGTATTGCAGGTTCTCCCTGATTTAATATCAGTGGGCCATTCTTTTAACAGATAAACAGGAAAGAAGAGCATGCCTGTTTTTCCGTCAGAAGTAGTAAGACACATTCAGAAACCTAAGAGTAAGCAGACTGCAATCTCCATTGAGACAACGGAAGAACTTTACAATTCAAACCGGGAAACTGTATTTTGCACCACTAAATAGGGCTGTCTTCTGCGTAATTCAGATACCCCATCCCAGATGTCTCAGAGACAAACACTAAATGAAACCCTAAACCAGGCAAGTAGTCCTTAAGTTTTCCAGGACTGCAACAACTGAAAGTCTATATGGCACCTCTTTTCCCAAGCCTGTAAAATAAAACCCTGCAGTTTCTACGACATTTGTTTTCCTTCTGTAATATATGGGACAACACAAAACTGACCTCTAGGAACATTTCATATACCACCATTTTAAAAGATAAATCATATGCTATAATATTCAGCCAAGTTGCTTTTAAAGTATTCATTGTATTTTTCCAGAATTCCAGTCTGAGCCTTTCCAGAACCTGGGGATGTAGCCTGAATCTCATTTTATTGCTGTGTGCTGTAAAATCATTAGATACACATTTGGTCTTTGATTTGCTCGGACCCTCATATCAAAAAAGAGAAGGATCAATTCATTAAAATGCATAGATGTTGCACAGAATCCCAAATAAATTACTAACACCCTACTCAGGCCTTCTATGTTTGTACTCCCACTACCTACAAATTTAAACAATCCAGTTGCTGGCTTAATTTTCATTTCTCATAAGCAGACAATTAAAACCGCAACATAATTTGGGAGCAGCTCTAAAATGTCTGAGCTGACTCATTTGAACAAGCCTGAAAAAGACATGAACCACTTCTTTAATAAATATTTAAAAATAGTAATAGTTACTTGGCAAAAGGTTAACACACAAAAACACTTGTCAAAAGTAGGCTGCATACATCCACGCTTCCCTGTCAGAAGTATAAGCAATGAACTACAAATTTAACGAAGACAGAAGTTCAGTGAACTAATATGCTTGTCTAGTATGCTGATTATGTTCATCTCTCAACTGCTGTTTCAAATCTTGCTTAGATACAGTAGTCAGAGCTAGGCATCCAGGTTTCTGCATTACTCACCAACACAAATCCCCCAGCATTTGTAGGAAACATGGGCTGTGTCTTTACATTCTACACTGTGTCTACATTCACACACTTCTCTCTCCACTTCTGTTTGTGTGCAAATGGTGATAGTCTCTGACACACGGCATTATGCATTTTATAGAGTGAACATACTCATTTTGTAGGAAAGATGCCAAAGTTTGGTAGCTCCAGGGTATATGGGGGAGTAACGAAGGATTACGTTCCAATGTCCGTATGCTCAAGCAAATACTTTCCTTCAAGCCCCCACGGTTTTCTCCTAAGTCTGCATTTGGGGCACCACAGTGCCATTCTGACTGTGCGGCAGTCCAAATGAGAGGCACTGACTCCCGGAGTCCATCTGTTGCTGCTCTGCAGAGAAGTATTTCAGACCCAATATGTATTTTCCTACAGTGGCCAGAGAGCAGTGCTCCTGACTTTGCAGTTGGGAAGAGGCTGTACAGGACAGCTAAGCTCTTCATCACCTCTCCTGCATATGACGTATATGCTGCGTTGATTCCTTTGCCATTAAATGTAAGAGATTGCCCTGAGCATCCTTTTCTGTCCGCATCACTAGCCATTTTAGGCCATGATGAAGACAACGCCCAATGGGTCTGCTATGCATCAGTCGTCAGGCACACTAGCAAGTGGCAGAACCTGGCCTGTAATGGTTTATATTGGCTTTTGGTTTAAGAGAGATTTTACTTTGTTCACTTCTTTTTGCTCCCTTGAAACATAAGATTTAATATAATAAAGTAGAAGGGCATTGGTTGGTGCCAGTGGTGAACTCTAAAGATCAAAACAAAACAGTCAGTTTCTCTTATCTTGATCCTTGTCCTAAATGAATGTTAGCAAAACAGGTGATTAAATTCTGTAATATATGAACATAATAGAAGATATATTGAAGAGTAATAGCCATGCAATATAATAATAATATGATATTATGCTCTTTCAAGCTCTCCTACAAAACCTAAGATGAAGTTAAATAACTGAAGTCAAATTTAACGATGCAACCCATGGGACTATCTTACAAGTGTTCCGAGTACAGAATACACATGAGTTCATCGCCTGTTGTTGCAGTTTAGCATTTTCTCAACAACAATAAGAAATTATCATTGATGTAATGTTACCTCTTAAAAGCACTTCTAATAAGAAGCCACGAGGGCAAACTCAAGTGGACTGTGATATCATTGGAACTGAGGGTTACATTAGTCACCATTTTCCTCTACATTTTATAAACCATCTGGAGAATGACTAGATTTGTAACCATTTTTCCCCTAATTATGGATTTTGCACGTCCCTGACTGTCAGCACTCCTCAACTTCACAACAATGAGTCAGATTCCCTAGATAATATTTTGATCATTAGACATTAATGAGAGGTGCAATTTTACGGGCATGTCCGTCTGAGCTTACTCTGCCTAGTGATTGAGTGGATGGCTCTGGTCTGGCTACTAAGGCAACTGGCCTCTGCTAGAGCAAGTTCAGTTGTAGTTGCAGAAGTCCACACAGACCATGTCTTCACGCAAAGCAGAAGGCATACTGCAGTGACAACTTTAACAGCTTAAGAGCAGCACTCTCCTGGAATCTTAGTGAAGACAGAAACCGCCTTGCAAGAGAAAAGAAAGAAAAAAAGAAAAACGAACTTGAAGAATACCAGTGGATTCAAGTATTTAACTTCAGTGTCTGATTTGCACCTACGTTTTCAGTGCTTACTAAAGTGGTCCTCCTAAAATAATTGTGTATGCTTCCCCTACGTTTAAATGAAAAGGTGAACTAATGCTTTTGTTTCCTGAAGGGGCAAGTGTCTCTGCCTCAGCTTAGAGCCTGAGGCAGAGGTAGAAATTCTCCCTGGAGGCCTTTCAAAGAACCTAAGAACCTGTGTGCTCTATTCAGGTTATAATAGTTAATGCAGGTTAATGAAGCAATTGGAAGGTGCATAGGGTTTAGGTGTCAGGTAAGTGCCTAAATTTGGCATACTGTAGGCAACTGTTTTACAATTCCTACAACCTTCAAAAATGTAAGCTAGCATTGAATTAGGAAAATACACTCTAATCATGCTTTTGCTTAAGAAACAGTCCTCATGAACTCAGTTGGACAATGATGCAAGATGCCTTTGCCGAATCAGCATTCTCAAGTTTCTTTTAGCAGAGCAGATTAAAAGAGACACTTTCCACATTCATACCAGAAAGCAAACACAGCAGCTTCAGAAAATTTGCCTTCCCTAACTAGTTAGGATAGTTCTTGGATCACAAAAAACAACCTCCATAAGAAAAGGAGATTAAATTAAGCATGAACCAGCTAAATTTTTTTAACATATAGGAAAAAATTTCCCTCTTTTCCTGACTTTAAAAATGCAGTGTATTTGCAATCATTTAATCTCATTTCCGCTGCACACTAAGGTAAATTATTCAGGGTAGTATCACCAGACAGAGAGAGCAAGTCATTATTCAGTTTTTTTCCTTGCAAGATGTCTCCAAAGAAATAAATAGTATTCTAAACATACTTACAAAGTGTAGCCAAACAAATAATTTTCATAACAATTCACAGTTTTATTTCCAAATTCTCCTCTTATCTCACCACTGAGCTTGATTAACTGATGGGAAAGGAAAAAACCATATGCAAAACATGCCCTTTTACATTTTACCCATCCTTCCTCACAGCTGTGAATCTTGCTGGGCCTTAAAAGAAACCAAACTCCCCAATCTAGCTTGAGATTCTTGTGGTCTTTCAATAACCTGTGCCATAGCTCATTCACACAGCTAGAAGATCATTGTTTACTCTCACCAAATGACCCTATCTTTAAGTAATTATTTATTAGACTCCCATCTTGTAGGCTTTTGCTTACTGAAATGTTTTCCCAAATTGTTTACTTGCATGTTTTTTCCTTTTTGCCTTCTGTTCTTTAAGGAAGAGGGAGGGAAGAGAAAAAACTCTGTAATTCAAGGCAAAAATATAACATAAGACCCCCAACACATCCCCATAATCTTTTGCACAGAGCCTCCATTCTCAGAGACCGTTGGGGAGCCAAGCGATTCTGTGTGCTGAGAACTGCCTCTAACTCTAGTTACCAAAGACACATTTCCTCTGATCAACCTCACATCTAGTCTCTAAACTAGTTTTCTTCTACCTCCCCAGCCTGGTTGTGCCTTTCAGACCCGGTCCAAGCGTGGCAGAGCCCACCAGAAGTTGTCTGGCGCAGAGTCAGGGCACTTCCACAGACAAAGTCTGTGACGGAGCTGATGGAGCCCTGTGCAATCCCTGTGTGTTGACTGTCCTTTAAGAGTCAGTAAAAGGGAGAGAGGTCCACAATATCTTTTTATTCTAGTACCAATGCCTCTGTGCCAATACTGCAATAGAACCAGGCTTCCAAGAAAAGCACCTGTGACCTCTTTCCACTGCGCATCACCATAAAGTCTAGGGGCACAATGTAATCCATTAAGACTTTAGTTATAATGGCTGTGTTAAGAGGTTATTGCCTAGATGATATTATTAGCTCTATTATGGTCAGCTGTGACCTACAAGATCACAATACTGACCTCTTCTTATATAAAGCTTTGAAATGTAATGATATAAAATGCTATCCATAATGTTATAGTAGTAATAACAATGACCATTATTATACTAATTTATCTCAATACAGTCCTACTTATGGTAACTTGATTTATCCACCGTAAGAGAAAGAATTGGATGAGAGTAGAAAATTTCACACAAAAAATTATCCAGATTTTAACTAAGAAGTAAATAAAAACCTTGAACATATTCAACCAATATAGATATTCACCACAAAAACACTATCTGTAAAGAAACATCATTGGTCACTTCAGAGAGCCACTGACATGGGAGCTGAAAGGCAGATGTGGGCTCCAGTTGTTTGGGATGGTGACTCTGTGCCATCAATCCATATGTAACATGAAATAGATAGAGCCTTCGCGGTCCAGGAACCAGACGGCACACACTGACACCATTCTGTAACATGTACAGCTCCAGTCTGCTAAGCTTTGTTTAAATGACCCTAGCCAGCTTTGTACCCATACCCGGCCTCATCTCCCTTGGCACTAACAATTCATAGGACACTGGGAAAGTTACTGCCCTGGCCCTGAGTTACTCTGGAGTAACTGGGTTAGATGGCGTTAAGGTATGTCCTACTAAAAGAGCTAAGAAAAAAGACAAAAACTCCACTGATTAATAACCTGAAAGATTTCATATCAAACATTAAAGGCTTCCAAAAAGGTGGAAATGATAGGACTTATTACAAGAACATTTAGGCAACTGTAACCTTCATTGCACCTCTCATAAATGTGCCTCTATTCAGTGAAAGCTGGACTAGAAGCAGGCCCCCAAACATCAAGATTTAATTTAAAGAATCTTTTGTGACACCTGCCTCAGCAACATCTGGCTCCTGCCGCTGAGTGCCAATTCCAGGCAGGCTATAAACCTGCCAATTAGAAGTCATGCACCGAAAAATTAAATTTCATTAGTGGAATGGAATTTGTGAGCTCAAGCTGGCAAATCTACATCATTTAATAAATCAGCATGAGCCTACAAGCATTCAACATTAGGAAGACTCAACCCATTTTCACACAAAATAACTCTTCCCCTTTGCCATCTTAGCCACATTTGCATTAGTTACTGATCCAGCTGTGCCACTGTCACACCTGCTCATCTCTGTTCTTCTGAGTGGCACAGGTCAATCTGATTTCTGCTCCTACCATCACAAAATCCATCAGTTCTTTTCTCCTCTAGTCACACACATCTATCTACTCAAATCCATTTTCATTCAACACAAAAGCTAAACTGGCTTGCCAGAAATCAATTATCTCAAAGCCAACTGACCAATTCACACTGTGAAACAGGATGACTCCAGAAGTAGGAGGCAGGAAGGAAAGACAGAAAACTTAAAGTTTAATGGAAAACTGACTTCTTTGTATTGTCACATGCAGTCAGCATCCATTTACATAACATACCTAACACCCCCCTTCTGTTTCTGTTCTCCCTGTAATCCTTTTTCCTTATAACACAGCCCCATACAGTTACTTGGGATATTCCCATCTGCATTCCCCCCTAGTCAAAATGAAATGAGATACTGACAGGCTTGTGCATTTTCCTTGAAAGTGGTGTCTCAGCACAAAGATTTCAATTTGGTATAACAGTGATATTTCACCTCCAGAAGTAATGACTTCATCATATTTAATACCGCCGGTGTTACATTTTTCTTAGAAGAAAAAAATTGCACCTAATGTATTTCAAAGACACTGACAATTTCTCAAGAGCAGAAAAATCTCTACCGAGTGCACTGATCTTGGCTTTCAAAAGTTAATTTCTGGGGCCTCTACCTGGGTGGCAAAGAGTAGCAAAGGCCTTGTTTTCTGACAAGGTGATTCAGCACTCTGAAAATTGAGCCCCACGGACATTGGGCTCAAAGTGCTCCAGAACTGAAGCATTCAAAGCTACTGGTCACTGCTGGACAAAGCCTCAGCCACTGCCTCATTCCTAGCTATTTTTGCTGTGATGCATCTGTGTCTATCACACTTAAAAGGCATCCCCTAGTGTACGTAACTTTTAAGCTTCCATTTAAAAAAATAAATATAGCTTTCAGCACATGCGACTGCGGATGAAATCGTATCAAGAAAGCCTAGTGTAACCCACTGAAGAGCTGCTGGAAACACGATTACACAATATGAACGTGTATCAGCTAGAACCGGACTGACAGCCATCATTCTTATTTCTGACATAAACGAGACAGAGAAGAGATCTACATTTTTTGTAGAAGTAGGTCCCATATATGCCATACTTTTTTTCTTTCTTTTCAGAACACAGTAATGTCAAAGAACACATCCTTGATCTGACCTTAGAAATTCAAGGTTTAACGTATGACAGATCAAAGAGGTTTTAATAAAAAGATAACACATCTGCGAGAAACGCGAGTAGGCTGTTCATCAGCATTAAAGGTTCGCCCCTAAATAGATTCTTCTACATCTTAAAAACACAATCAGCTTTTTATACATGCACCAAAGTAAGACTGGATATACATTCTTAAGACCATAAGATTCAAAACACCATCAGTCTGTTCTGAGTGAATGGCACTCCTGAGATTTCTGATAGGGCTGTAATAAAAGCCTGTGGCACTTGAGAAACGCAGGTGGTAAAGGGGAAAAAGCTGCAGTCTTCCTCCTGGGAATTCTCAAATCACAGCTCACATCAGCTCCAAAATGTCTAAGTAATAAAACAGAAGTCAGAAAAGAGAAGTCCTATTGCTGTATGATTCTTTTCATTTCTCAGACAGGAGTGCGAGGAGTGAGAGATGAACACTTTCTTTCTCAGATCTCGGACGGATCTTTCCATTGCAATAAAACAGACACTGCCACAAGAGGTCCTTTAATATGGCTTGCCTGGATGAAAATACTGCAAGACTCAAGATACCAGAACAAATATTTCTTTGAAACACTCTGTATGGAGGGCTTCATTCCATACTAAGCAGGGCACAACTTGAAAATAGGATTAGAAAGTCTGATATGTAAGTACATGACAAACAAATCTTGCTTTGCTTCACATCAGGGCCCAGGTACAATCAATAAGAACTGTCATTACTGTAGCTTAAATGAGCATATTTCTCATAATTCATACATGGCTGCTATTTGAGGGAGAGGAGTTAGACCGTTCCAGACAAGTTTTCAAGTGCGTCCAACTCTCTCTCCTCTTCCTGAATCATTAATCTTTCTTCTCCTGCCTGAAACCTAATGGGAATCAACACTGACTAGAACCGGAAACCTTTGTGCATGCATGCATACACACAACACACACAGGTTAGACTACCTTGGAAGAAGTGTGAGCAGATGGGCTCCCACTAACGAGATGACTTACAGAAACCTACCCTTCAAAATAAATGTTTGATAAAAAGGAAATAAAACAGGCTTGCTCTACATGCTAATTTTTCCCAATACAACTATACCAGGAGGAATTTTTATTTTTGTTTTTTAAAAGAATAGCTATACCAGATGTGATGAAGTCATAGGGTTCCCTGAAACTGTCAGTGGGACACAGTTCTGGCCTCCTCTTCTGCCTTCTGATGCGTTTTGGAGCTCCTGACAAGTATAAAATAATTAATTGCTACAGAGAGGCAATTCTGTGAATCAGGCCTAGGGGGTGATACAGGGAAGCTAGACTCATACGGGAAGTTTGGAAAGGAGCTGGGATCACGTCTCGGCTCACTTAAGTACAAAGACAAATCCTCAAAAATTTATTGGGAACATACCTTTTCTCAGGTAACATCTGTGTTTTAAACCTCATGGCACATGTCATCTTTGCTCAATCTTTAGTTCAGCTGGAAGAAAAGTAGATTAATTACCTAGCTTTTAACCCGTTTGCTAACCTGTAATCTTTCCTGCGAAACTGATTCTGGAAGAACAAACAGGAGAGCAAATCTTCACACAACTGTTCACTACCTACAGCAAGTTGAGGAAGTTGATAGAGTTAAGGTACAAAATTTTCATTTAGCTACAAAACCTGATAATATTATAGCCACATCTGTAAAAAGCTGTTTCTGCTGGGGGAGAAGGTCAAGAGCATTTGGACACAAAGGGGGTAGAAACAGACTTTAACCCACATCCTCTTATACCCTGCTACAACCAGGTATGATGAACTCATCATACCAAATGTAAGGGTTTCCTCCACTGGGGCAGCTTAGCCTAGTGAGAATGAGCCGGCAAAGTAATTTTTTTCTGCCTTCTCACGAAGAACAAGATGTACTTTATTTTTGTCTAGATTTTCCTTTGTCTCTTAAAAAATAGGTTTTGCTTAACCACATTGGGATCATAAATACTTCAAGACACGCAGACTGCAATTCAATTCCTTATGCAAATCATATGACACTGCATCTCTCTTGTGAATGGATAAACATGAGTTGTATAAATCACGAAAAAATCCTGGGGAAGTTCACTGCAACTTTGAATTTCATAGGGAAGTAAGAATTAGTATCTGAGTAAATTAGCTGTTATGCAATGGGACGTTCTGCTTATGTACGTGTGCTGTGCATACCCTGCTGCGGAGGGCGACATCAGAGCCTTTCTCCAGCCTTTACAATTGCCTCTATGCCAATGCTCCGGCAAGGCATTTTGGGAATATTGTCCCCTGCCATACTAAGTGAAATCTAATCCCCAATAAAACACACCACTTGTGGTGTGACTGTTCATGCATGTGAAGATTTGCTTTTCATTAATACTTGTACAGTAATATTGGATTTTGCAGAAGTTCATTTAATGGGAAAACAAAAGGAACACACACACACTGCCAAGGAAGTTTTAAACTGGAGTGAATAATAGAAGAAAATAACTGTGGCAGCTTTACCAAAGCATCTACAAAAACATTTAAAAATTCATAATTTAGCAGTGACAAGGAGAAACACCTTTTTTTTTTTTTAATTTTCAAAATGAATAGGTATCTGAAAATATATCTAATCACTTCAAGCTGTCACCACCCACCCTTGGAATCTGGGGGTGGAAAAGAGGAGGAAAGGAACTGCTGATGATGGAAATGCTCGGTTATTTGTTCATTGTCAGTGAGCAGGGACAGAAATAGCTCTTCCAGTGTGCTGAGATGATGCGTAAATTTGTCCGTCTGAGGGTCAGCTCAGCTTTTTCAAAGCTAAGTCATGCACGATGCTGCTGCTATTGTAGCTAACTGGGAAGTTTAAAGGATATAAATTCAATGAGATTTTAAATCCTCTCATGAAAGTCCCTGAAAATTTCACATCCATCATTACCTAGTGCTCCATCTACCTAATCCAGAAGTTCCAACAAATGGAGTTTTTCTCATGTCACACCATATTTGGATTTATCTTGAAACTTCATCTACTGAGATCAAAAGAATCATACTTTTACTGTTTATTTCTAAGCTTACTCTGATAGATGCAGAGAAAGCCATCTCAAAAAACAGATGGCAAAAAGGGTCAAATAAGAGAGATCTTGTGATTTTTAAGTCAGTCTTGGGATATCCGTTCCTAATTTAAAAATGGCAGACTACCTCTTCCCCTTGCCCTCAATTGCCTGGTAAAGAGAACACTTTTTACAAACAAAAAAATTTTTGAAGTTGCAGATGCAGAGATTGGAACAGCTTTATGTCCTCAACTTGAGCAAACAAAACAGACCTTTAAGGCAAAATATTTTTAAAAATCCAACTGTGACTTCACAGAAAATAAATAATTTCCTGGGTAGGGGGGAACCAAACCAAAAAACCCCAAAGCCAACAACCAAACCAAACCAAAACAATCCCCCAAAAAGTCCAACAAGGTATGCCTCCTCTCCAACATTTTAGTGGTATTTCTGAAATGCCTATATCAATTCCAAGTCTTTGCTACTTAACTGTACGGGAAAAGAAAAAAGTTAAATATGGTCAAATTTCATCTCCCTAGCTGATAGTAGCTTTCTACAATTACCCTTAAAGGCCATTTGATTTGATAATATATTCACCATGATATAAAATTTACATAATGTTTTCCAACGCCTTATTGATATGCAAATATTAGGAAAAAGATTGAAAACACAACTCAAATGTTCCTAAAACATGACAATGTGCTATTTAAAAATGGGGGAGGGTGGGGAAGGAGAAATCAAATGGAACCTCATCATTGGACAAATAAAGCACAGCCAGGGATACAACAGGTTGAGTTCTAGACCAGCTGCACTGCAAAACCTCTAGATGTGCTAGGTGTTCACAAAACCCAAAACCTATAGTTTTCAAACGCAAGGAAGTATTATTATAACTACGCTTTGCTATACAGAAGGGGAAGGAAATGGAAGGGGTGGCTGATGACTCCACTGTTGAAAGCTGAAGGAAGAGAAGAATTCCAGGACACGCTTCCAAACATCTACCTGTAAAGCTCAAGAATATCTCACAAATAATCCTCAAGACTTCTAATGCTTTTAAATAGAGCACATCAACAAAATGCTATTGTAGATCAGTGATCATCTAGTCCTTCCAGATGACAGACTTAAACCAATCCTGATCATGGATTACTGTATGAAAAGGCAGTGAACTTTCCAGACTGGAAGTACATTAGACTCTAGGACGTTAATTTAGGCAAAGACTACCACCATCTAAGCCCTTAGCTAGTACCAGGGCCACGAGTTCTAACAGCACCTGCAGCTGGTCACTGCAGGAATTGCTCCAGTCTGATCACAAGCCCCTTGCAAAACATATCTGAAAAACAGCGATAGGGGAAAAGCAGGCAATAAAACTGAAGAGCTGAGAGCTACACTGTCCTTAACGTCTGAAGTCTTTTTAGAACAAAAAGACTTTTCACGATAATGGTCAAGTTGCACCATGGCTCCACCCAAAGTTTGTCTTCGATACCTGCAGTACTGTCACCTGTGAAATCCCAAGACTTTATGTTTTATAAAAAAAACACTGGGGGTGGTGGAGGTTTGTTGTTTTTTTCTCTCCTTTTGTTTTTGTTTTTTAAAGTCAAGAATCATAAGAATTTTTTCTATTGCAAAGCATAAAAATCAAAAGCATACATCAAAACTAACTGGAGCCTGATTAACTAATAAATTTAGGGCCTAGACAGACACACTCAACCCTTTTTTCTGTGGAAAACCATTCACATCCTCATGGCTTCTTTTCATTGGCACTGGCTCTGATAATTTTTTCCTCTTCCAAAATGGTTTCATCTATTTTGATAACAGTCTGCCTGTAGCAAAACACATTTAGCAGTAACACTCCTGTGTTTTTGCCTATTTAAGGCTTCAGGTAACTTCTCCTGCTTAGGTATACACCCTAAAACATCTGAGGTGAGGTTTGCTGTCTACTCTAAAAACTCCAGATGAATAGCAACTGAGCTATTCACTGAGATACTGTGCAGCCTACAACTTGCAAAATGAGAGCCTTGGTTCTGCGAGCTCTGCTCCACCCTGTGATAAACCTATGCTGAAATCTGTTGTGTTCAGTCCTATTCGGTTCGGCTAAACAACGTCCTGTCACTGCTGAAGATGATTAAATTGTATTCTACGCCAGACACCAAAAACTATGGACAGCTGAACACGTGAAGGACAAAATACATTCTCAATCTTAAGATGAACACAAGTGAAATTTATGGTTATAAGGCTATTGCCTTTGCTTTCTGTTTTGCTAAGTTTGGTGCTTAATTCTCATTGAGTCCTGGGCGAGGCCCAAAGAACAAACTATCAGAGATCTTGCCTTGGCATTTTATTATGCAAATACCAACTATATTTTGTGCTGAGAGGCTATAAACTTAAAAATGAAATATACCCAAAGAACAACCAAACAACTGGTTATCCACCGAAAGAAAACTTATTGCAAAAAGCTTAAGAAAATCAGTGTCACACCAACAAGCTCTTTCACACTCATATGTACACAAACAACCAATTATTTTTTGTGTCTTGATAACCTACTTCAGATGAACAAAGAGTCCATCACTTTCCTTAGCTCCTTATCAGTCATGTCATACATGCCTATAGCTAACATTATTATGCTATGGTTTTTTAAGTGTCTGTCATCAAGTGGGTCTTTGATGTGAAGAGACAACAAATCTGGATAGAGCTGATGATGTTTTAAGTCCTTTCTTAGAGGCTTGATAGAATAATTAAACTGATGCTCTGTAGTGGTAATTAGGGAAGAAAATAGAGCCACCGGCCAGTTGGGGGATTATTAGCAACTAACTCCGCAAGCTGTGCACAAAGGCCCAGGAAAAATAAGCAGATAGCTTGAACCTGAAAGAGTGGGAACCTGGAACTGCTGGAGGCCAGAGGTCTGTTAATGCACAGCATTTGAAATGCAAGAAAAAGAATAAAGTCTGTACAAACTTCAGTAACGAACAAGACCGGAGGGAAAAAATACAGATATCTCTAACTTGAGCCATGAATTTTTCCTTCAAAAACAAATTGGAAAGATCCAGAACAGAGTCACGGCTCTCCGTGCCGAAGGGGCACAGTACATTAAAAGGTGTTTAGGGGCAGCTAACAACTCTTCTGTCAGAAAGCATTTACATATCTATTAACTCTTCATGGAGAGCTCCATTTTGTTCCAATATCCCCGTAATAAAAAATTATGGGAGTCTAAATTCGTACGACAACCTGGCTTCAAAGGCAAAGACCAAGAGTCTCTATGAGTGCATGCACGCGTGTCTCCCTATTAATAAACTGCCTACTGTGACGGGGTCCTGGAGTAGACACCATATAATTATATTCCTCTAATGGCTTAACAGCACAAATAGGCACAGAATTAGTGCGTACAAAGGGTGCGTACAAAGAGTGCAGCTCTAATTCGTCCAAAAACTGGTTAGCAGGAATTACAGGAGAGACTGCTGTTTCTGAGGGGTGTCCTGAGAGCACATAGGGACCTCCTGACACACTGAGCAAAAGAAACGTGAGAGGAATTATATTCCCCCAAGAGGAACTAGGGCCATCTTCTTTCAAAACTCTCAGGAAATAACAAAATGGAAAGTCTAGCTATGCTAGCTAAAAATCGGGCCAGGCGTGCCAACACTTACGTTCCCGATGCCCTACAGGAGGGCTGCCCAGGGAAGTGGTTGAGTCACCATCCCTGGAAGTATTTAAAAGACGTGTAGATGAGGCGCTTAGGGACATGGTTTAGTGGGCATGGTGGTGTTGGGTTGATGGTTGGACTCGATGATCTTAGAGGTCTTTTCCAACCTTAATGATTCTAGGATTCCATGATGTGAGATCCTAATGCAAAGTTTTCTAGGAGGTCATGATTTCACCTCCTGGCTCCACTCCACAACACTACGTCACATTTACTGTTGTTTTAATGCCATAAGCCAATTCTCCAGGCTATTTGGAATTCCTCTCCCAAAATTAAGAATCCCCTTCCCTCTCCCTTACTTGCACGTATTAAAACTTTCTATTTAAAAATTACACTGAGTTATTTTTCAATTCACAAAAAATAGCCACGGCAAAACTTCATCACAAAGAGACCGGAAATGTTATAAAAAAAGAAATTCAATTCCTTGTCACATATAAAGAAATATACCATGAAAATGCATTCACGACATTTAAACATTTAGGCAAAGTTTCTGCTAATCCCGGAATAGAGAATGCCACATGCAGAGTAAAGAAGTAAAGCTGAAAGGGCAGTTTCAAGAGTGGCTGTACTCACTTTTTGAATCCTTCTTCATGGAACAGAGCAAAATATAACCCTGCAGACTCCTGTTTTTATTTTACTTAGCCAGCACTATTAAAAGCTCTTACTGAATGTGAACATCTCTAAGGTCTGTAAAAGG
This sequence comes from Calonectris borealis, assembly GCF_964195595.1. Taxonomy (NCBI): domain Eukaryota; kingdom Metazoa; phylum Chordata; class Aves; order Procellariiformes; family Procellariidae; genus Calonectris; species Calonectris borealis. The sequence continues at coordinate 118,340,373 of NC_134313.1, forward strand.
CCTGAGGGCCTATAGCTTTCTCCTGTCACAGTTCCAGCTAATCTATGCTTCTTCAAGAAAAGCAAGTGAAGTTTAATTGTTAGAAGCTAATTTTCTTTTGCTTTTCATTAGCAAGTATTTCAACAGAAATGAAAGTGACAGATGGTATTTCAACATGTACATAACATCAGTAACCCAATGTTAAAAATCTGTGTCACCTTCACAGCGCAGCTCCAGTCCTTCAGGTTACCCACCATTACTGTTATTTTTACTTGCAAAGACAGAGCTTGATTGGTAAAGATTTACAACCATGTATGTTAAGGGCAGTTTGATCATGTTCTACAATTAAATACTGGTAGTGAATGATAAATAATTTAACAAAAATATATTAAGATCTCAGGCTCTCATTACTCTATTTCCAATGTTGTTTTGATCAACTCTTTGAGAAAACACTCTTCCAAAAAATAAATCAAGGACATGCCCTTTTTAATTGATCAGGAATGATCGGTGGCCAAGTATAACCCCTCCATGAAAACAGTTCTTCCACCAGTTTCAAGTGGGTGTATGATCAGTCAGTTTAAAGTAGCCTTCCACAAAATCAGGTGGTGCCAAAAGTTAAATACTATTACACGACAGAAGATAAGTATTCCCTGCTTTGGTGTTTTTTCCGAGAACACCTGTATTCATCTGTTTGGTCCACCAAGCAACAGAAGGAACCCTCATGGCTTCCTGAATAAACACAAACAGCGTGTTTACAATGCACAGTGCATGGTTGGAGAAGCAGCATGTGTTAACCAGAGAAAAGCTTCAGAGAAATGCAACTAAGCTGTACTCAGTGCCTGCCTTACCCCTGGTTAGTACTGCGTCAGGGCATTCTGCCTGATCTTCTCTCTCAGAAGCCTGGCAATTTGAATTTTAAATACTTTTAAAGCTCAGAAGCTCCCCTCACAGATTCAAATTTTAAAAAGGTATCTATTTTACTTAGAATAAACAAAGTCAAAACGTCTAAGAGAGTAAAGCTTTCTGACAGACGACCTGACCTGTCAATAGCAATCCAGAAGTGCCTCCAGGGAAGCTTCATGTGCAGGGACAACCTGCGACAATTAGTGGTACATTCACTACCTCAGAGCCAATTCAGTAGGGGGTTGTTCCAAGGATATTCAACCGGTCAAGGAAGGGGGTATTCTTTGCAAGGCCTTATGTGTTTCCCAGAATACTGCACATTTTCTAGCCTGTGCAAGTACAGCCTTGTCTTGGGAACTACAGGAATTAGCAGTTAATGCTTTTCTCATGTCAGCAGACATCCTGCTAATGCAATTGTCCTCAAACCCAAAATCATTCTGCCTTTTCCAGATACCAAAACCTGAAGTGCACCTCTTCACCTGCAACGTGTCTTACTTCCACCCTGAAAATCCTTTAGCTTTGCCAACACAAACATTTCTGGAATATACAAAGCAACATTAAAATACGCTGAAAGTTGCCATTACAACATTAGGCTTCTATACATTGTTTGATTCTGTGTACAATTCATTAAGCAACTACATGCCTCTTAAAAGGAGCAGCTGCAAAATTTCCAGTCTGCTGCACAGCAGTACTGTGAAAGCCTCATGAGAGCTTACTTCAGATTTGAAGCTTGCTGCAAAATACAAAAAACTTTGGCTACTTTTAATAAATCTGTATTTATAAAATATTAACACAAAGTGAAATAAGAAGGTCCAGAATGGATTCCAAGATAATTTTTCTCTTATTTTCAATCTGCTCAGCACTAAACTGTCCCTGAACAATGACCAATCCTTAAAATGTACAGAAATTGTTCCAGATAAACAACAAACATTTGGATACATTTCAGCTGTGTGAAGCTCCTTCTTTCTGCAGGTTTGCAAGTGAACTTTAAAAGCCTGAATTTTATTGTAAGATTTTGCCTATTGTTTCCTTCTTCAAGGCAGACTCATTAGACTCATAGAATCATTTAGGTTGGAAAAGACTCTTAAAATCATTGAGTCCTACCGTTAACCTAACACTACCAAGTCCACCACTAAACCATGTCCCTAAGTGCCACGTCTACATGTCTTTGAAATACCTCCAGGGATGGTGACTCAACCACTTCCTTGGGCAGCCTGTTCCAATGTTTGACAATGCAAGAGGGAAGTTTGTTGTTGTATTTTTCAGTGTTCACTTATATCTTCTTGGGAAACCAAGAAGTGCTGTGGAACACACAGAATGAACAGCTAACAAAGTTCTCCAAGCGCAGAAGAGATGCAGAGTTTTCAAAATGGGAGATATTTTGAAGATTTTTTTTATCCATACTTTTTCCTGTGGCAATAATCCAAAATATTTTAATATTTCTTGTTTGCTGTCACATCTGCCCAGACTACATCGTCCATTATAGCCTATTAAAAAAAAAAAAAAATCCTAGAATTGGGTTCCAGTAACCACATTAAAACAAGTTACAGCTGTTACTCTACCATGCCATCAAGTTTGCCAAAGCCATAGCTTCCAGGAATCACAGGAAATCAACATCAAGATTATTTTTTTCTTCTCCTCCCATCATTCTTCAGCTTTCTGTTCTTCTAGTTCCTTAGTTCAGCATCCTCACAGCTAATGCCTATACCTTACTCCCAGTTTGAATTTATCAGGCTTTAACTTCCAGGTCTTGATTCTTCCTATCCCTTTTCATTACCACATGAAAGAGGTCTTCACACTCAATCAAGTTACCTCTTTGTTGTCTTTTGGATACATTAATCAATTTCTAAAAATATCCCTTACATCCACACCTCTTTCTTGCCCTTAAGTGTTTTTTGAGTTCCCCCTCACACACCATGCTTTTTATTGTTATTAATAATATTGAAAATGGAGTAAATGTAATTTTAAAGAAGCTAAAGAATCTTGCACCCAGGACACAATAAGGTTAAGCACTTCGCACATACACAACGAGTTACGAACCCTTAAAACTCAAGATCAGTATGGATTATTTTAGATTCCCCGCCCTCCCCATTGCTACTGAAATTGTTTTCAAATGTTGTTTATCTTCTAGCCTTCACTCAAGATCTGCTTAATTTTTGCTGTAACTTGGAGTTAACCGATGATGTGATGGCCTGGGCAAGAGGATAAAAAGGTGAATACGTAAGAATGAATGCAGTACAAAACTAACACAAAGGAGGTTAGAATTTCTGTTTAATTATTTTATCATTTAAAGATAAGATAGAAGTTCAGAATGAAACAGAAAATTGCTACCTTTCACTAAATACCTTTTTGGCAAGAAAAATTTTTCAACTTCCTAACAAACATTTCCTGACTCATAAAATGCTTCAGCCTCCAGAAAATTAAATTGCAAGAAGTGTGAGAACACTAAAAATTCCCTTATCTAATTTTATTTACTATTTCTGGGGCTTTATTCTATTTAAATTTAAGAGGAGGAGGAGGAAGAGGAGGGTGAAAAGGCAATTAGCTTCCAAGCAAGGGGAAAAAAAATGTTAAATATGACATTCAGTTATAAAAATAATGGATTTGCTGTAGCAAAAGGAAAATCAAACCAGGTGAGCCCTCAGGTCTAGAATACTGATCCTGCAGTGACCAATACGCTCTCAGGGAAAGACCAACAGAAACAAACTACGCTGCACGCTATGGATTGTGCAATGCAGAGGAAAAATTGTGCAAAGACAAAAAAGTGCTTCCTGACCCTTGCAGCAATCAGCTTACTCCTTGAAGCATGAGATTTGATTACCTTCATCTCAGCGGGTACAACCATGAATATCCCTGTATACCTTCTAATGCCCAGCACGTCCTATTTGATAAAGGGACAATAACTTAACAATTTCTAGACCACTTCAATTCTGCAACCTGGGCAATAATTGCAGTGAGAAATCAAGAATGTGTACAAACAGCATCAAGGGTATTATAATACATTAGCATTTAGATCTTCTCTTTCAAGGAAAAAACCAAATCCAATAAATCGATCAAATCTAACAAAACAAAATGACAATTAAATTCTCCACAATAGAAAAGCAAGAAAACCCAGTGAAGAAGTTGTTTATCTGACAGAAGCTTTAGGACAATACATACATCTGACATGTGGGATATACCCCTGAGGTATGTCATAAAGCTTGAATGCAGATTTTTGCAAAAGCCCCTAAACACCACCCATCAAAACAATCAAATGGGATCATTGGCAGTTCAACATCTGTGTCCTGCTCAAAAATACACTGAAAAATAGTCGAAGTCTGACATGCCTTAACTACAGAATAAGTTCAGGCATGCAACAATATTGGCTTATGAACATCTTTAGAGTGAAGCTGCGGTGGTAGCACTGTCTTTCCTCAGTGCACAAAGCACTAATTTATCGTTCATCTATCATCTACAAGCCTCCTCAGCAGCTTCAACACAAAACAATTTCAGTTGAACCTGTATGGAAATAAGGCAACAAGCCTGGGAAGCTGTACCAGTTCTGCATAAATCAGGTAACACAGTCAAGTACCACTTCCCACCAGGAATGAGAGTTTGAAGGAGTTTTGAGGGTAGGAACAGTGTCACATGCTGAACAGAGGTACATTGTAGGCACAGAGCAGAGAGGATTAGGGCTACTTAAGCAAAATGCTGAGCTCAAATTCTTTCTTATGACGAATACTAGGTTTTAACGAACTCCAAATTTCCCATTAAATTTACCAGTTCCAGTTCTGGAAGGTCTTTCGGATCTTGTTTTTAATTTTTATATTTATCTGCAATGTTACTGCCTCCCAGCAAAGCCAGGACTCTGTTACACGGGTATTCCTTCTCCCCTAGGCATATATGTCATATACTGAAACTTGAAGGAAGAAGAGGGAAGATGGAAGTTACCTTAGCTTTCATAGCTACTAAGGAGGAAATATGAACGGCCCGATCTTTTCTCCTCGTTGTAAACTTGTCAGTGTACCAGGGATGTGGAGTGCCAAAGTGCCTTACTCTATAGAAGAAGGAGGATTGATCACGGGGTGTTACTGTCTGATGTCAGCTCCAAGACACAGAGGACGAGAAGCAGATCATCTTGTTAGCCAAGATATACAAAGGAAGTTATTACTGGAGAAATCAGAATTACCATAGTGTTTGCCAAGATGAGTGCCTTGGCAAGTACTCAGTAAAGCCATTCTCTTCAATGCCTTTTTAACAGCAACAGTAGCACAAGATTAAAAGATTTGTAGTAAAATATCCCACTCTTTCCTGATTCACACATTTCATTGAAGAGGCTTATGGACACATTTCATTCTAACTTCCACGTTACTTAAACACTACGCCAACCCTTCTCTTAAGTTTTAGCTCCTCTACTCTGTAAAGCAGTTATCATATGCTCAACTCACAGCTTGCACTTGAGCTTTCTTTACTTACACAGGATTTAAGCGTACGCTTAAATGCTTTGCTGAAGAAGAGATGAATTTCTGAGTCATGAACATTTTGGAACCAAAGTCAAAGAATTAAGAAGTCCAGTACCTGGATTAGGGGAAATACAAAACCAGAAGAGGTGACATGCCTTTAACGCTTTCTTGTGAGTCCTTGCTGGGATGAATGCATGCTTGAAAGGATCAAAAAGAAATGGTAAAATGTCATCTTGTTGCCTGAAGGTATTTAATACAGTGGAGCAAGGGGAATATAATCAGCATTAAAGTGCTTTTCATAAATAATGGACAGTCTAGCAGCCTTTATCTACTCTGCACTTTAAGAAAGTTTCCACTGCTGAATATTTCATGAGCAAAAGGTAATTTACTGTGGCTTTTAAATTATACAATTCAGAAACTGTTAGAAAAAAAGTTCTATGTTCCAATACAATAATGACTAGTTTTGAATTTCTAAAGAAACACTGGCAGCCTAGCTATGTATTTTGCACCTAACACATACAAACTACCAGGGACACCTTTGCCCTAAACTGTAACTACTGATTTTTAAGATGTCCAATCCTATTCAGCAATACAGTATTTATTTTCAAGTGAAGAATAAACCTGATGATGGTTCCTAAGATGTCAATTCTAGTTTGCACTTCTCAACAAAATATACAGCTGATCACAGGTCATTTAAGATGCGCATCTGTGACAGCCATTTTCAAGAAATCTGCTTTCTGTGCATTATTTTAAAGCTGTGTTTTATTACAGCCTTTTGAAATTACAATTAGAGTTCCACATAAACAAAACCATTAAGGAAACATACTTATGAACAGGTGAATCGTCAAGATGAGTTAGAGGTAACCTTAGCTCTGTTCCCTGTGAATATATGGCTACGACGCAATCTTATTGCCGCATCCAGAGACAGATGCTGTGTGGGTGTAGATTAGCATGACTTTACAGAAGTCAGTCGTGCTACATCTGGTTTCTATCAACAGAAGCACCAGTGCACTTCTCCTCAGCATCAAATCTTCTCTGTACAACATCACACGCCTAAGAAAGAACATCACGGGAGCCTGCTGCGAACCAGCATACCTAGCATCCCAGTGACTTGCAGTTTTAATAACAGCAAAGCAAGTGGCTTCAGAACATTAAAAGGTAACATCCCTTAGCCAGAGCTATCCTTTGGGAATTCTTCAGTTTTCTTTCTAATCCCACACTTCCAAACCATAAAGCTACTTTAACAAAAAGAAAACCCAAAACCAAAGCAAACAAACAAAAATATGACAATTAATTTTCTTTCTAAAGCTAAGATAGCAAAAATAGCTTTCCTTTCATATTTTCTTCATATGGTTACTGAGCCCCCACCCCAAATCCTCTGATTTTATTCACAGTCCCCACTTTAAAAGACCAAATAATGAAAAAGTTAAAACACAAAAGGAGCTATCTGCAGAAGTTAGAATCATAGAATAGTTTGAATTGGAAGGGACCTTTAAAAATCATCTAGTCCAACCACCCTGCAAGGGACATCTTCAACTAGATCAGGTTGCTCAGAGCCCCATACAATCTGACCTCGAATGTTTCCAGGGATGGGGCATCTACCACCTCTCTGGGCAACCTGCTCCAGTGCTTTACCACCCTCATTGTGAAAAATTTCTTCCTTATATCTAGTCTAAATCTACCCTCTTTTAGTTTAAAACCATTACCCCTTGTCCTACCGCAACAGACCATACTAAAAAGCCTGTCCCCATCTTTCTTATAAGCTCCCTTTAAGTACTGAAAGGCTCCAGTAAGGTCTCCCTGAAGCCTTCTCTCCTCCAGGCTGAATAACCCCAACTCTCTCAGCCTTTCTTCATAGGAGAGGTGTTCCATCCCCCTGATCGTTTGTGTGACCCTCCTCTGGACCCGCTCCAGCAGGTCCAAGTCTTTCCTGTGCTGAGTGCTCCAGAGCTGGATGCAGTACTCCCGGTGGGGTCTCACCAGAGCAGAGTGGAGGGGCTGAATCACCTCCCTCGACCTGCTGGCCACGCTGCTTTTGATGCAGCCCAGGATATGGTTGGCCTTCTGGGTTGCAAGCGCACATTGCCGGCTCCTGTCCAGCTTTTCATCCACCAGTACCAAGTCCTTCGCGGCAGGGCTGCTCTCAATCCCTTCATCCCCCAGCCTGTATTGATACCGGGGATTGCCCCGACCCAGGTGCAGGACCCTGCACTTGGCCTTGTTGAACCTCATGAGGTTCACATGGGCCCACTTCTCGAGCTTGTCCAGGTCCCTCTGGATGGCATCCGTTCCCTCAGGCGTGTCAACCACACCACTCAGCCTGGTGTCGTTTGCAAACTTGCTGAGGGTGCACTCGATCCCACTGTCTATGTCATTGATGAAGATTTTAAACAGTACCGGTCCCAATATGGACGCCTGCGGGATACCACTTGTCACCGATCTCCAGCTGGACAATGAGCCGTTGACCACTACCCTCTAGATGCGGCCATCCAACCAATTGTTCATCCACCGGACAGTCCACCCATCAAATCCATACCTCTCCAGGTTAGAGAGAAGGATGTTGTGGGGGACCGTGTCAAAGGCCTTACAGAGGTCCAGATAGATGACATCTGTAGCCCTTCTCATGTCCACTGATGTAGTCAACTCCAGCAACTGGAACAAACAGTACCACAGACTGCAAATCATCTACATCCTAATAGCCCCTTGCATGTGAACAACAAACAATTCTGTGGCAAAAAAGAGGTTTGTTTATTTATTTATGACTTCTTACAACACAGCAAGGAAGAAGTCTGAGACACCTGGCTAACCTCTAGATCAATCATCTTTCTAGGCAGCAAAGTGCAGTGCAAGTCCCATGGAGTGATGAGACATCCACAAAACCACCATGTACAAAGCCGTACTTTGGATTTCACATATTTTTCTGTGCATTTGTAAAATAAAATTGATCTTTAGCATTTAATTCAAATAGGCTTACAGCTTTGTTGAGATGACATGTCCCTCCTACATTTACCAGCAGAAAAATTCAGACAGACCTATCATGCATAATTTGGCATTAGATACCTCAACGGCAGCAGTAAGGTTACTTTAAGGGAGACATATCTGCTACAGTCTGAACCTTACACAACACATTACCATTACCATATATCTAAAATAGTTGCTAAGCTATTTATAGACATAGTGAATGTGCTCCTTAATAACTCTGGTTTACTTAGGATGGTATTCAAAAAGTAAACGTCACATCATTCGTCTGGGTTTGTCAAATTCTGAGTGTCAATTCGGACGCTGCAAGCAATGCACAGGTTTTATCCCGGCCCATTACACAGAGATAGATTTTTCCTTTGGTCAACAAATTCTCTCAAGACACTCAAGACACATTTAAAAGCTTTTGATGTATCAACAGCCAAATCATACTTTTAAAACAGAGCTTTTGATGTCTGTTGCAGAGCTGGTAGGAACAAGAACCAACGATACCTATAGGCTTTCTTGCTGCCTTTCTCATTGCTCTTCTCTCATCACATTTCGTGGACTCAGGTGTAAAGGTAAAAGAAAAATCTTTATTAGAGAAAAAATTCAAAACGAAGAAAATGTCTCTGAAGGAAACAAAGCATCTCAGTTGTGCCCCCTGCTTGTGCAACAAGAAAATGAAGCTTGTGGTAGTGCTTGCCAAAACAGGCTGCAGCTGGATCCAAAACATTATTGATGGGTTTATATATATATTGATAGAGTTAAATACCAACACTCTAGACTAATGAAGATACAGACATGCTCCTCTGTTTGATAGCATCTAACAATTTGTCAAGGGACTGTAATCAAAGCCAAAGACAGCTTGTTTACTCTGTTAGAGCAAATGATACATATATCATCTGGTATTTAGGTAGAGCTTTAGATATCTAAGAGAAAACGGGATGTGTCAGTTTAGATGAGCAATCCCACAAAGAATGACTATGATACTCGTATAAAACCAACCTATGGACAAGCCCGTGGAACGGTAAGACCGTGAAGTCTACTACACCAAATCACCCGATGGGAAATTAACTGACCCCTCTGGAAATGATGCAACTGCCCTGTTGCATGTAGAAGAGATTCAAAGACCGGGTGCCCATTTCCCCTACTCCATCCTTGTCCCTGGTATGTCCACAAATTAGTAAGAGACACAGAAAAATAGGCATACTGAGAAACGATTCTCGGAAGAAAATTCTTGCACTGAAATAGAGTTTAGGTATCACTGAACTCACTCCGAGGTTCTTAGAGGTCAAACAAACAGGTCAACTTACGTAGCTCTCCTACTTTCAGTATTTCGCACAGCATCTTGGTCAGCTCAATGCTACTTCGGCCAAATGGGCACTCATGCTTGTCTTCTCGACTGCTGTTCTCCAGGACAATCTGAAGGAGGAATCAAAATGAAAAATAATCAATTTGAAGAAGCCAAGAGTTGAAGTACTGTCCTCCACATCCAACATTTACAAGATATACCAGGCTGAATTTAGGAAACTGTATGTGGAGGCTCTGTTTTCGTAAACCTTAGCCCTCCCCCCCAGCTAAATGACCTATGTCTGAGGCAGTCAGCAACACAGAAGCAGTCCTGCTCCGTGACCAACTGAGAAGCTTTGCCATTCCTATGCACTGTTGCTGTTCTGCACCACCCTGCCTTGGAGAAAGTGCAGTAGAAGCCAAAGAGAAAGAAATAGTTTCATTTCAAATTTGTCAGTTAAAGGAAATTAGATATAATGATTTATAGACATGAACACACCTAGAAGGAACTATAAAAAAAAAGTGGTACCAAATTTTGGATTCAGGCTCCAAAAAAGGTCCAAGTGTCAAAAATCAAACTGAAATCCACAAAGGAAGAAAATGTACGCATTTTCCCTATTATGGAAGAAACTTGCGCTTGTGTGCAAAACATTTCAGGGATCACTCTTGCATCAAGCCTATGAATGCTGCAAAAACGACTCAAGGAGAGCCTTTATATTCTCTGTTGAGTGGCACTGCAAAATAAATGGGAGAAAAGAATTCCTTGGACATTTTTATACCTGTTAAGCTCTGCCATATCAGACATATTATTTCACTGTAGATTAAAAAATCTGTTATAAAAATACTATGTATTTCATTGAAGCTGTGAGCCTGAAAAGAGAGCAAAATAGGGGCTGGAAAAAAAAAAAAGAAATGGTCAAAACAGATTTGCGGTAAGAATTGCCTTTGCACTAACAAACTTCGCCACCAGCTTTAAAAAAAAAGAAACAAAACACATCCTAAACAGCTGCTGCATAACCTGGGGATGAGGGACAGAGGAAGAAAATGAATTTCAAAGGTAAGAGATTTTGCCAAGCACCAGAGGCTCCCTAAATTTTCTTCACAAACAGGTGTTTAGACATTGCTCTCTGCTTTGCATTCCTCCTGTCTCCTTAGCTCTCATCTTCCTCATGTTTCTTGTTTGTTTGGCTTTTCTTGTTTTTTTGGTTGGGCTTTTGGTTTGAGTTTTTGTTTGTTTGTAATCTTTCAATTTTAGCAGCAAAGAGAGCTTTACAAAAGGCTCCAAGGCTGGGACTTCACTCAAAACAATGTGGTGGAGGAGAGGACCGATACAACACTGGATGCCAGCAAAATCTTTCCCGCCCTCCCCAGATCTTAGTTGTGATTGTTTCACGCTCTCTTATGTGCAGAAGCCTTCTCTGTGAAGTAGTTAAAGGTAAAAGTGGGAAAGGAGTGAAAACCCAGAAGCAAGTAAGAAAGTTACGTGCTTCACATAGCATGCCAAAGCCTCTTCACCAAGCATCTATTTTAGTCCTACTGTACAAAGGGCAGCCTCTAGCTGATACTCTGCTCCTAACTCATCAGCCAGGGATGTAAAAGGATGGTTGCTCTCTGTGTTATGAGAGTGGATGATCATTTTCTTTTGTTTTCCAGTATTGTTGGGGTTTTTTTTAAATCACCTAGACTTCCCACAGAAGCTTAGAAAATCATTAGGAATATGATAAATATTTGACCCCCACAAATTTTTACTGGGCTTTTCCAACAGGACGGTGTCAAAATCATGTTCACCAGCCTGCCAAGAGAAGTTACTTTTCCTTCTAAAAGTTTTGGTTTAAATTACATCTAATTGTTCCATGTCATCTCTGGATAACAGCTGTACCAAATGAAAGAAACACCCCTGCAATTTTTGTTTTACGTTGCTGCAGCCACTGTTCAAGGAACATGTGAATATGACTTTGCATTCTGGATGAGTCACCCTGCTTCAGTCTCTTTCATGGAGGATAGTGCTACATTTCCATAGCCAAGTGCAGAAGCAATGATAGAGTAGCACAAGCGCAATGTAAAGCTGTGTCTCAACACCTCCCTGAGATCACTTCTCTTGTTTTATTATTACTGTGTTTTATCTCTCACATAATAAAACATAAAATCTGCATACTAACACAGATTTAGATACAGCAGAGAAACACTGGTAATAAAATCAATGGAGAGGCAAAATGAAAGGGTAAGGGGGAGGGGAAGGGAAGCAGTCGGATCAGCATTCCTGCTTGCTTCTGGCAAATGCATTTTGTTGAGTTTCACATTAACCCGACATATTAACATTTCATGAGCACATAAATATTTAATGGTGACACCATATATGCATATAATGTAAGGCAGAATTACAGCAATCAATAAGAATGCCAGAGAAATAGTTAAGGCACTGTGTATTGCTATACAGCAAATTAAATGGCAATTTGAGTAATCAATATGTAAAGCAGCCTTAAAATGATCCTCAGACACACTCTCTGCAAGCATCATCTTTTAGCATTTGCTGTGCAAAATAAGGCAGAGCTGATATGTTACATTTCTGTAAGAAAGGAAGATGGACGGTCCTTTACTACATCTAAATAACTGTAGGCAAATTTGACAGATACGGATCTTCAATAAGAAACAGCAGTGGTAAAAAGGGAAAGAAAAAAAAGAGGCTCTTATAAATACCCAAAGAGAAATCATTCCTAATCTTGGCAACAGATTTACAACATTCATTATTATATTTGTAATACTCTTTTCACGACTTCACAACTCATATCCTGTTCCAAAGTAAAATGCTATAAATACAGCTGATAAGGGCATGATTTTAATGTTATTTCCTTTATCAGTCTGGTGATGGAGGAGAAAGAAGCAGGGAATGGACATGTTTACTTCATAAACTGGTGAAAACAATAGCAGGGAAAGAAACATAACACACAGCTCTAGACTGAAAATACTTCTGTATATCTACAGAGCTGGCTTGATTCACGTTTCTATCACAACAGTTATTTTACCTAGGAAGGAAAGTAGTTAGGAAGTCACGAAGCCCACACAACCTTCATTCAAATGGAGGTCTATCATTCATGCTCATGAAGTGGCTGCACTCTGTTATCTTCCTTCTCCTCCCCCTCATAAATCCACAGCGAGTTGCAGATCCACCAGACATTTCACAATTGGCAGGTATACGGTGGTTAAATTTTGCTTGGGGGAAACAAATATTTCAAGGCAGAAACCACGGACATGACAGGAGAACTCCTGGCACCACAGAATCATAGAATCATTTAAGTTGCAAAAGACCCTTAAGATCATCACGTCCAACACTGCCAAGTCCACCACTAAACCATGTCCCTAAGCGCCACATCTACAGGTCTTTTAAATACCTCCCGGGATGGTGACTCAACAACTTCCCTGGGCAGCCTGTTCCAATGCTTGACAACCCTTTCAGTGAAGAAATTTTTCCTAACACCCAATCTAAACCTCCCTTGGCGCAACTTGAGGCCATTTCCTCTCGTCCTATCGCTAGTTACTTGGCAGAAGAGACCAATGCCCACCTGGCTCCAACCACCTTTCAGAAAGTTGTAGAGAGCAATAAGGTCTCCCCTCAGCCTCCTTTCCTCCAGACTAAACAACCCCAGTTCCCTCCGCCGCTCCTCATAAGACTTGTGCTCTAGACCCTTTTCCAGTTTCATTGCCCTTCTCTGGACACGCTCCAGCACCTCCATGTCCTTCTTGTAGTGAGGGGCCCAAAACTGAACACAGTAGTCGAGGTGCAGCCCCACTAGTGCTGAGTACAGGGGCACGATCACTTCCCTCCTCCTGTTGGCCACACTATTTCTGATACAGCCCAGGATGCCATTGGCCTTTTTGACCACCGGGGCACACTGCTGGCTTATGTTCCATCTTCCTTCAGTCCTACCTTGACTCTAGTCTGCTTGGCTGCCCTTTACTTTGATATTAGGAATCTACTTCTGCCAGTTTTTCCTTTCTTCAGTCCTTGTAGAGCTACACAATTGGGAAGGTCCAACATGGAAACATGGTTTCTAATACACTAGATGTTACACAGACAAAAACCCAAACAAGGTCACAGTACGGGAGTACTAAATGCTGCAGATCCTCTTCTCTTCCTCTGTTCCTTTGATCAATACTGCCCATTACCATGCGGCAAAGCAGAAAACCACCATGATGTGTAACACTCACTAACAACAATAACATTTTTTTTTTCCTTTAGGGAAAAGCAAAAAAATCCAGACAAAAATCTCAAGAAAAAGCAAACAAATGGGAAAGAAAATTATCAAGACAGGGCAGCCAGGAAAAGTCTGAGTGATGAAAAGACATTAACAAGCAAGACAGGAGAGAGAGCTGATTTTTTAAATAGTAGATTATTCTTAAAAAAACCAACCAAACAAAAAAAAAACACAAACCAAAAAACCCCTAACAAACAAAAAAACCCCACAACAACAAACCAAAACACCACATACACCAAAACTGCAGCTCAGAAAAAGGGAGGAAAAACGAGAAAGTGAGTGAGAGAAGCATAGAATGAGAACAAAATTATATCACAAGAAGAATGAGATAAATTGACTAGCAGAAGAGGAGAAAGGAAGAGGTTTGAAAATGTTTTTAAAAATGCAAGGAGGTGAAATTTTTAGGAAACCAGTGTTATCCATTTTCTTGACATTTCTACACATGAAACTGTAGCCTATTAAGGCATGGGAATTTGACAGTATTTGTAGCAGAATACAGATCTGTACAGTTTTTACTATTTTTAAGTTACCTACTACATATATTTCTGCTCTCTTATTTACAAATTCCTGCTGTAAATGGAAGAGAAACGTTTCCCAATTACCAAACAAAACCAATGAGTGATCAGAAATAGAAATGAAGGCTTGATCGTGTTTCCCAAGGCAGACATTTCAGGCAGCATTGGTCAGCAATTGGTGAGAGTTGAATTTCTTCTGGGATTTAGCCATATGAATTGCCTGAAGTACCCTGTTTCCTTTGAAGCCACAAGTCTTCTCAAGAAGTGGAAGGCAGCCCTCCAACATCCAATTGTCCAACAAAGCATTTAGAGAGATACAGGAAAGAATATTCCTCCTTAGAGAAGATGTTAGGTTGTTGTTTTTAACTGCAAAATGTTTTGTACTTCCCTTTGTGTTATAATCGGCGGTGCTCAGCATCATCCAAAGAAGGCTCACCTGCCTTTACAAGGTATCTACCAATGTCATAGACAGTGACATAAAATAAATTCAAATGTCATGCCAAGATTACAGAATAATGATGCAAAATCTCCAGTAGCAAAAAAAAAAACCAAAATCAAAAGATTTTCTAACTTTACGGCAGTGTTGCTTTACGACCTTTCATTGAATTATTCATCGAGTCCATCACTACCACAGGAGCACAAAACAAACCTTCAGAGAGGCAATGGACTAAATTAAGAATTTTCCACATTTGACATGGGCTTAAAAATCTGCATCATCTTAAATAATGAAGCTTATATCTGCAACTAAGAGTTAATAACTGACAAAAGACAAAGTTTTGAAGACAGGTATATTCAAAAGCGTCCTCATCAAAATACAGGAAGATGAAACCACCAGACAGAAATATTCCTCCTTCACTGGGAAGGAATATCAATTTAGCCAATCCCTTAATCCCTCACATTAAAGATTAAATTGGCTCAAAGTATACTGCCCACAGCAACTGCAGATGTAATTTTCAGATTCCTGAACCAGCCTCAGAGCTTGGCAATGAAATAGAGATTCATTATGATTAGGAAATGAATACAGAAGTGAAAGGCAAGACCCACTATAGCTGCATCAATACTTACAACAAATCCCACAGCAGTCAGTTCAACAAGCATTGCTGCACTAGTAAAAAGGAGCATTTCTCCAGACCTATTTTGTAGTACTATCTAAAATGATCCTGCGTTAATAGGTACCAAGTTTTCCAACAGTCTGCTGTAGGTTAATATCAAGAGGTTCATGGAGCTGGTTAGTAAAGATGGCAAAAACTTCCTTAGACCCAAAATGAAGTCAGGCAGCATTTTAATACCCAAAAGTTGCAGGGATGCTCTTCCTTTTCTTGACACTGCTTTTCCTTTTCCTAAGCCTCCTTATGACATACGGTAGGCTTCACCATTCCCTTTTCATTTAGATGCTTTCAGTAACTCTAGGAAGCAAGTCCTAAGGATATGCTTCCTGAGAAGGATAAGGGACTCTACTGCAGACAGACTCAGTTCCCATTCACTCTCTTCACCAATTTTGCTTTCTTCCTAAGGCAGCTTGTCATTTGCCTCAACTTCAGCATTGGTGTTCTTCCAAAATCCTTCACTCAGCGCTCTCCCTTCTAACCTGTCTTTTTATCTTCATTATTTGATTTTCAATTTCTCATGCTTCCTCTCTCCCTTATCTCAGCTTTCCTTCATATTCCTGTGGCATTACAAAAATTCCTCATGGCAAAACTAAAATAAAGCAACAGTTGTGTCTGCCTTCCTCAGGAAGGCACTAGAATTTAAGCTAAGACTTGAGAGAAGAGCTGACACCTACTATAGATACTGAAAAAGAAAGGAGCCACTGACATGAGAAACACAGATGCAAAGCTGTGCCTTATTTGAGGGACACCTAGTTATAGGACCATGTTAAGGATCAGACGCTAAGAGTCTGATATGTGCTTTGCTGTGCACAACTATGAATAAGCACCTGGGGGATAACCAGCGCATCACTTGAGAAGTGCACTAACCTGCTGCTCCCGGGGAGAACTGCTAACAGAAGGTATGGAGCACACTATGGCAAAGCAGCCAGGAGACAGCTGACACAATCATACAGGGCAGGAGGGAAAAGAAAAGCATCTGATGTCATTATATAACAACATATAGGTAACAGGGTGAATTCAAACTGTCGTGGTAATATTACAGACAGTGTTTGACTCTGTGGCCATAAAACACTTCTAACAAAGATGGTTTAAAATTGCCAATAGTTGGTTTACTTCTAGAAAAATTATGGCGTGTTTTTCCCCCTCTTTTAAAACAAATCT
This sequence comes from Calonectris borealis, assembly GCF_964195595.1. Lineage (NCBI taxonomy): Eukaryota > Metazoa > Chordata > Aves > Procellariiformes > Procellariidae > Calonectris > Calonectris borealis. Next base: position 118,356,986 of record NC_134313.1, read on the forward strand.
AGTGCCAAACTATCACAAGGTAAATTTGGATGGTTCTGCAGTTGCTCACCTAGCAGTAAATTTCCTTCTCACACAAACACCTTAGCATGAAGCATGACTGTATTGTCTTTATTTTCCATCAAAAGCTAAATACACAGTGGTTTGTCTTGAAATACTATGTATCTCCCTCCTTTCTTTGCCATGCTGTGCAGAACCAACCAAATCACTGTAAAGCATGGGTAAGACCAAAGATGAGAAGGCCCAGTTGCCATGTCATCTTCAGAAGCAGCTCTTCACTTCCCACAGGCACAGGCAGGGGGGGAGTGATTTGGTGTTGACCTGGTCCAGTTTGAAAACTACCGGCCAGGTATTCCTTCTCCCTCCGTGCCCCACACAAATGTAAGAAGGCAATGCTTTCCCTGCAATCCTCTCCTTGCTCACCTGTGGCAGAGGAGGAGAGTAGGAAAGTGCAGTACCTGCAGAATATAGCAAGTTTTTGAATTTTCTTTTCTTTCATAATGTGAAACAGGCCTTACTAGTGGCCTAACATTATTGTGGTATGGATATATTAGAAAAGCATCAACCTTTATTGCACATCAATGAGACTGGCAGCTAGAGTAGCATCACAAAAACTCCTGGCACAGGGTAAATGGGAAAACCTGTGAGACTCCATAGCTAGTCTTCTTCTCTCCCCAAATATACATGTCTCAGCTTCGCAGGTGGAGGGATCGTGGCTCCACAAAAACCAGCCAAATCTTTCTGTGCTACTGCTGCAACTCATGGTATGATTCAAAACCTTCTGAAGACAACTTGCTAGACTTGCAACAACTTCTGGGCCCTTGGATCGGGACCTCATTTAGCCAACAGCTATACATGGGAAAGTTTAGGTGTGCTCTGAACGGTGAGAAGTGATCTGAACATATGCAGGACTGTAACACTGTCACATGTATCCCATAGCGCATACCACACAGGGCTATGCAGAGGGTGCCATGACTCCCTTACAATTCTCTTCCTCCCTCAATACTAACTTAAGTCTGCGTTTATGTTGCAACCAGCCACCCCAGGCTTTTGCTTCTTTACTGTAGGGGACTCACCTCAATTCTGCCATCAGTGATGGAGGCCTCGGAGCAAAACCACACAACTTCTTGGTGTGTTTGTATGCAAAGCAGAGACATTAAGTGATGTTTGGGAAAAAACAAAAGGCAGGCAGAAAAACAGTTATAAAAACATATCTGAGTGGAAGGTAAGAACAAAGAATGGAAAGACTGGCAGAGAAAAGAGAAGGCAAGAAGACATTATCAGGCTGGGAACCACTGGGCTTAGGCACTTAGGTCTTATGTGGAAAACTGCATTCCTTCACGAGACATACCAGGAAGATGCATGTAACAAAGCTCACTTTTCTCTCTACCTTCAGCAGAACAGAAATAAATTACATCCCTTTTCCTATCATTTCTGGGGAAAAAAAAATTGGCATGGCAGAAATCAGGCTCAGTTTTATTTCAGAAAATGCTGAAATTATATGTTGGACTACTCATATCTGATCAGGCTAGAATGAGTAGGCATGAGGAGACTTTGTGAATTGACGGAAGGATGTGTAGGCAGCCTCCTATACAACAACTGCATGGGTTAGAAAGTATATGGCAGACAGTCTGACTGTGACTCAACCCATTAAAGTTCTGAAAGGTCTTTGCGGGTTGCCAGCAATCCTCCTGCCTGCATCACCAGCACTCGCAAACAGAACCTGCTCCTTCCACTGTGACTTCTGAAGGCTTCAAAAGGAAATGAACTCCCTTTTCAACGCCACCAAAAGCAGGAACTCAAGTAGCTGCTGGGGAAGAAATGTCTCTGCATCACCCGTGTGAATAACCAATTTTCCAGCTCAGCAGATGCAGGGGAAAGGGGATTTTCTACTACTGGCCCTAAACCACCTCAATTTTTAATTTTCAGATAATCAAAGTAACTCTTGGCTTAACCAAAGTCCAAACATTGTTTTGATTTGGAGCATTTTAATGACTTTAAAAATTCGTTTTAAATATAAGAACAAAAAATTTAGGAGCATACCACTAAATATCTTACACATCATTCACAAAAATGGATCCATCATAAACCATACCAAGGGATTGATAAGCCCAGCTTTTCAGCATGGATTTCAACACTGGTTTCCCACCCTGGTGACAATATTTTATACTGAAAATTTTACATGCAATATCTAACAAACATTTGCATGAAATAGATAAAATCAGTGGGAAAAGGGATAAACCTTCTTTTCTACAGATGAGGGACTTGAGTTTCAGGCTACAGTAAAATCATCTCTTTCCAAGGAACATATTTTTCCCTACACATATGAAGGACGTACTGATCTAATAAATGGCAAAGAATTGGGCATAAACTTGGGTAGCCAGCTGGGCAGAATCCAAATAGGTGGATAGCCAACGCTCAGATCCGGAGCTGCTAAGTTTACTTGCAGTTTCTGCCTGAAGCACCAATCTCTTGTGCTTAAACAAAACGAGGAGATACAGTATGTGTCTTCTCAAGGCAGAATCTCACCCCAAAGCAGCAGTGAGACCTGCTAGAATACGGCTGGTCATAAGCGCAGAAGAAAAATATAACCAAGTCACCAACTTGGCAGTCATCAAAAGCAAATTCATTAGAATGAGGACCCCACCAGAGACAATGTCATACAGGACTTCTTTGTGACTCAGCTGACTTACTGTGAAATACAATAACCTCTAAGTGAAATGCTACACTCCCACCCAGTTGAAGGTTATCACTATAGTTAGATGACTGTAAGGAAAATGTAAAATAAGGGAATATTTCAATGGTAGTGCATTAGAAGCTAAGGTGTGGTGCTGTAAATTCAGTTTACCCAATGGCATCTGCTCTTTCTGCCTGGCAACACTATTAAATTAGCCAAGATCCAAGATGAATGGCAGTCCACTCACAAGTGGAGCAGTAGCTTTGATTTTGCTGCCTGCTATCAAAAACACCTGAATGAACATTGACTGCACGTACAGGGGTCAACTTATCAAAACTGCAAAGCTAGTGTTTCTATAGAAGCATCCCAGACATAAACATGACACATTTAAACGCAGAAAAACAGCTATCAAATAAATTTCTCTTTTTGGGTTACAAATAAAAGGAGTGCTCCCTTTTGGTTCCTTTAGCTTGCACTTTACACCAAATTAAGTAAATATCATTATTTTAGATCAATATTAGTAATCACTGAATGCATGTATACAAAAAGTAAAATCAGGCAAATCAATACACACCTACAAATACATATGCATACAAAATATTTGTTTCATATATTTATACCTCTCTCCTCATTGTATCTTGAAAACAAAATGGATCTGAATAGTCTTGCACCACAAATTCCCAAACAAATCGATGACAAAGCACCAATAAATGGAGATACTAATAGCAGTGGTGACATAATAGTATTTCCATGGAAAGGTTTTTCCTCAGACCCTTTTTACACTCAGGAAAGTTTCAAAGGCACACTGCTACAAGTTACCAGTAAGAAAAATCTCAAGGTGTCTGCACTGAATAAAGTCTGTTTTAAATGGCAACTTATAATTTTATTTTTAAAATTAGTAGAATGTGCAGCTGAAGGAGTTTTGGAAAGGAGCAAATTGGAACCCGGCGGGGGGGGGGGCGGGACACGACTTGTCTGCTCCGAAAGAACAAAAAAAAAAAAAAAAAAAAAAATCTGTCACAAAGTTTTATTCCAATCATTTTCTTCACTATTAACTTTAATTATACACTCTGACTGTCCTATAATTATGTAGCTTGGGAAGCTGCCAATTATTTCCTGTGGAAACTTTTAACATTTCTTGCAGAGATTCAACATTACTTCCATCAATGCATTCCATATACTATGTCACCACCTTTTAAAAGCAAAGCCTCTGATGATAGCGATTGATTATTTAAGTGGAACATGAAAAAAATGGAGTGCATATCAGTCACTGATAGCACCAGACAATTAATATAAAAAGAGAAAGAAAAGCTAACTCAACAGGAAACTAATTGAATAGGAAACTTTTTTAAAAATCCAAATGATAGCTAAGGACACCACACAATCAAAGAAAACGTTTTTTTTTCCCCCTCCACTAAACAACCTTTCTTCTGGAGGCTCCAGTCATATTGTATAGTAAACAAGAACCGAGATTCAAAAACAATTAACTCAAAGTCTAAATAAAGAAAAACAACACTGCATTTATCTGAAGGAAGACAGCAAGTAAAGAAAACATATGACTGTAATTTCCGGAATAAGTATCCAACAGGAAAAAGGTGAATGAGAGAAATGGATTATGGGGAAGTAGGTAAGAAAGAATCCAACAGGGAAAAAACGTTTGGTTATTTTTGTTTCCTCCTTCACTGTGTGACACCCATGTTTTTACGTTGAAATGCTTTCTGCTTTCAAGATGCAGAGTTACCCATCTGCTCCATTGCCTTCATACCCATGTTTTTCAATACATTGCAATTGTATTTACTCTTCTATGAGTACTTTTGTTTGGTACTGGTTTTTGAAGCCCCACTGCCACCGCCCTCAAAGGGCACTTCAGTTTCAGACATCCTTTCTACCTAACTAATCCATTTATTGTGCAAATTATTTCTAAGCAGAATCACTTATGAGAGGCAGAACAAGGAATGAAAAGGGAAGAGATTACTTATTGCCCGTCTTCTCTTCTAACTTCTCCTTATCCATTTTTTTCAGTAATACAAGAAAATACCTTACTAAGGGCCATGCAGCTGGGGCATCCTAAGAAAATGGCAAGTCAGCCTGCCATGATTCGTGCTGCCCTTTAAAATGCAGCACTGCCAATAGACTCAGTGAAACCATCATGATTTCCTGATAGTCTTTGCTTAATACACCACATTCTGTCAGGAAAAACTTCATATTTTCCAAGTTCATTTCAAGCCAACTCTGGTTTCCAGTCTCAATTTTTAATTACTGCACAGCACAGATATTATCTCATTTGGGGGCTTAGGAATTAACCCATGGTACAGCAATCAACTGTATTGCAAAGGGCCAAGTTGAAAATAATCTGTCCTCCTAGCAACCAAAACATTTCCTAGTATCAACAACGAAAAAAAGAGAAGAGCTCCTGTCAAACAAGTTGGTCAGTATGCAAGTATTATTTGTATAGCTAACAATTTCTTGTGGGAACTTAACTTTGACCACAGAGAGAATTTTTGTTAGTGTATAGGAGTAGAAATATATCTGAAAAAATAAGCAAGGTCAATAGGCTGGACAAGTAGAGCAAACTGGTGTTGCGGGAGCTTTGGGAGCCAAAGGCCATGAAGAAAAGATAATGTTATATGTGAAATAAGGAACTCAAAATGAGAAGGCAATAGGCATGTCAGAGCCCACAGGACACTACTGTACACCAGCTAGTAAGTCAAAGAGATTAAAAGATAGAAAGCAGGTGTCTTTTGCGAACAAAGACTAGCAACGCTGTAGGAGTTGCACAACGCCGTTCATCTCAGAGGTGTTCATCTTCAGCATGCTGTTAACGTGACATGGTGGACCACCGCAGATGAGTGAGCTACTATGCCGCCAATGCTAGTATAAGCACTAAGAAGAACTACCTGGGAAAGATGAATAGGCTGACATACTCCCAAAGGTGCGTTAACAGTTCCCAACGCAGCTTTGAGCAAGTAATTTAATCTGAGCATGCTTCAGTATGGCATTTCTAGTGTATGTGTACTCTCTCTCAGGCGGGAAATACATGAGGCACCCAGACACTCTCCTAACAGGAACCATACAAGAATAAAAACAGGCATCTCAAAATAACAGCAAAAATTCTCAGTAATGCAGCAGCAAAAATACTGCATTATAGAAACAAAGCTAAGCCAGCACCAAAGTCCTTTCTAACGAGTGGCTAATTACACGCTATGCTGAACCCTATTTTTAAGACAGCATTTGCAACATGAAAATGAAAAATAAGAAAAAAAAATGACAAATGTCAATGAAAGTTTTATTTCAACAGAATTTCTGTCCTCTTTAAATTCTTTCAGACCTCTCTAAAACACAACTCCCTCATTTGGAGCACTGGCTACCCCTACTAAGCATATTCTCTGAATTTAGAATTTTCAAAATAAGCCTATGAAGTAGCACCATCCAGATCTTACCAAATTTTAATGAGAAAAAGTAACCCATTCTCTTTTTATAAATAAAAACACATTTCAGCATAGTTTATCCAGAAAACATACTCATTGCCCAGTGTGTGAAATAACCCTTAATTTCAGGGGTTTATAGGGTTTGATAAATATAGCTGTATTGCATGATCCCACAGTTTCTTTTAACAGTTATTGCTAGATTCAGACTGACGCAGAAACATATATTTAAAGAACAGATCTGACAATCTTGTGGTCTCCTATTATGTCCATGGACCATCCTGGCCTGGATATACGCCTTTTACAAACCTTTCTACTTTGAGCAAAAATGAAACAATAATGCATATTAAAAGTTCACTCTACTTTTTCGTAGAAATGATTGGTGTGTCCACTGTCTCCTTGCTCTACACGACCTTCTTTAAGCAGGTCTGCATGTGCACTTTTTGTTCTGGGAGTTAAACCATCCCTACTATCTCAGGACACTGACTTTCTAGACTATTCTACTCCCATCTGTGCTCGCTAGGTTTACGCTTGGCAAATATTTGACTTCAGTAAAGGTCAGGAAAAGCTGTTCTATTCAGAGGCAGGTATTATTCAGCTGTATGCCTCTTCTTGTAAGGATAACGCATAACTTGCTTTAACTACCCTTGAAATAACAAATGTAGGAAGTGGAGTTGGCAGGGGGCAGGAACGGGTTGTGCAAGTGAATCCTGATGCTTTTTACCTATTTTTCTCCAAGCATTACCTCACCTACAGCAGTAGTTTTAGTGGGAGCATCTTAACTCTCAGGACACTGCCAACTCAGTCACTTATCAAGGCATTGGCTCATCAAAGCCTCCTTTCCACAGAAAACCCTGAAAGTTTTTGGTAGACTTAGAGCAGGGCGGAGAATTCTGCACATTTACTCATTTCTGAGCTTATGGACATCCATCATGCATCTGAAAAAGGCACACGCTCATCTCCCTTCTCTTTGCAGTCCTAAGCAAAAAGCAATATTTGCAAAAAGTAGTATCTATAATATTTGACTCAGCAATGACAGATTAGACAGCTGTACAGCTTTCTCCCAAAGCTTTTACAGACTTAAGTCATGTTTTAGTGTTACATGGTTTGCCTTCCTAGAGTTTGTTGTTAATGATACCAGGATTCTGAACCTCTTCTTCAAAGTCAACTATAAACAGGACATAATCAGTGTGAACAGGCAACCGCACAGATCTCAAAGACAAGAAGCAGCCTTACCCGTATATAAGCATCCTGGTGATGTTTAGCAAAGTACAGCATGTTGTCAAGGGCTAGCATTCCTGGAGGGGTCTGCGTAAAATCCATTGCTGGGTTTACATGATTCTGTAAAAAGATAACAAGATCACTCAATTAGCATCTTTACAAAAGCTATCAGCTCCTCAGTGATGTGCACCATGTTAGCATGCTGTGAAAAAAAGTGCAGCTGAGCAGAAAACTCTTAACAAGGAAATGGTCCATGCCTCAAAGAAGTTTAAAGCCAAATGCAAACACTAGGAGGTTGGCATGAGAGTCATTCACTTCTGTAGCTACGGAATGGAGTTTCCCAAAGGTTGAATGCTTAAGCACAGATCTCCAAGTCTTTCACGGCAGATAGACTCCTCGGTGGTACTACAGACTAAAAATACTATTTACATGAAAATGCAGATATATATGCAAACAGCCACCAAAACACTTATTTATACAACTGCTATTGAACGATTTCAAATAAAGCACAAAAAGGAGAAAAAAAACCTAGATTCAAAAGCTATATTAAGTCTATTGGATCTTGTGGACTCCTGAACACAAAGGGCGTCAGACGAAAGTCTGTGAAATTAAACAGATTCACCTTGTGGAATTCAGGTAAATTTTTTGTTACGTTCTGAATCTATGAATTTCAACTATGGAATTAATGAATGTACATGCCAAATATAATCAAAACTTGTTAGCTTCCACACGCTCCTACAAATTCAAAACTTCAGTTTCACACACTATGTGAAAAACTATATTTGCTCAAAATACTCATTAGTCCATCTTTTGATTGGATGGAATTAAATGTACATTTGAATAAGTTTCATGTACATTTAAACCATGTAGTTCATGGTTTAAAATGAACATCTGCCTGGCTTCGGACAGGCCCGAAAACACGTCAGAAGCTGCTCAGAAAAACAAAGACCCAAGAGTATGTCTCCATCAAAAAACGCCTATTGTCTGCTATGCTCTTTTATCAGCATCACCTTTGCAACGTCTCCAGCTCCACTCATCATTCTGACACAGAAAGACTTCCCTAGTCGCTTTGCGGTGGCATTTCTATTCTGCAAGACCCAGCTGACAGAGACTTTAAAAGTGCATCTACCAGCAGAAAACTAACTAGCAAAGATCAGCACAGATTTCTTCTTCCGTCAGTCTGTTTCTGCTGCGTGCTCAAGGTCTGATCCACCCACCTCACTGACAAAAGCACGGTTTTTATTACTTTTCCTCCTGTTGATTCTGCCAGGCCATGAAGTCGTAGAAATATGAGATTCTGCTCTCTTACCCACCTTATCTTTAGACATATGATAAGTTGGTTTTAGCCAGTCAATAATTCATAGTCATGTGAAAGATGAGAAATACTATAAAGTGAAAATTATATATTAATATGGCTGCTGCCACTTTAAAATCAGACTAATAATTTGGGCTGAAGATGGTGTGTACAATTTATTCATTTTATATCTCCGGCTTAGGAGAACTGCGGTACAAGCAATGCAATCACAGGCTCATCGTTTTGCAATACGGAATCAAGAGGATGTCTGAAATCGTACATTTTATACGCAGTAGACCTTTCAGAAGGGTAGTAGTCTAGAGCAAGAAAACAAAAGCTTACTGAGTTGGTTTTCTAAAACCTCATCTTTTTTTAACCTTTTTGGGTTTTGGTGGGGTTTGTTTGTTTGTTTGTTTTTTAAACGTTCATCTGTTCATCTGAATGATGAACAAAAGTCCTTCGTGGCTATTTCCCCAACTCAACCTTCCATCTTCCACGTGTGATACATTTATCAGACAGAACATTTAAAATCAGTACAAGACTCTTTTACACAGACCATAAGCCCAACAGACTTCAGCTTCTGGAAGGAGAAACCTTCCCTCCCTGCCATTTTCAAGCATTCCAGAAAGTGCATTTTTTGAGAGGCTGGGTCTGGCAGACACACAAACCCAGCACGAACATCTTAGCAGGACCTTCTACGCATTTGAAACCACCTTCATTTTGGGCATAAAATACAGTTCCTGGGGAACACCACTTGACACTTAGCCTCACCATGAGCACATTTCCTTGGGAAAGCTGTTGGGAGGCTGTCAACAGGGAATGACACAGCACCAGTTTTACAATGCCTTTTGCAAGCAGAACTTCAGCATAGGGCTGCACATATTCTCTCTACCCCCAAGCTACAGCACAGGCAGAGTATACTTGGATAAATACCTGGCAAGCAGAGAGTATCTATCAAGGTCCAGCTACCTTTCTCCAGATATTAACATTAGCACTCATTTCACTGATATTTACAGACAATGTTAAAATAAAAGCAAGATACTAAAATAAAAAGGCTAAGCCACTGTTGCTTGAATAGTTCTTTCCTTCATCCCATTCTACATCTCAAATTATATAGAAACGTTGACAAAAAAAGGTGGGGACATGAGAAATCTCACCACATTTAATGAGGATGACTCATTTTGTCTCTTACCATCACTACTAGTTCTATGTTCAACCAGAAAAACCTTCTCTCCATCACTTATTACTTTTTCTGAGCCAACCCTATAAACTCAGCTATATTCAGTTGTTTGTTTCAAAAGTTTCTATCACTTTGGATCCCAGGATAACTAGGGCTTGATCTTCAGCTCTGTTAAGTCAAATAACTGGAGATATGCCAGCTGACAATAGCTGAGGATCCACAAGACAGTTCTGGCATGTGTGAAACAATACATTATCTTCACTATTCTTCAAATTCAAAAGGAATGCCAGCTGCTTAATTCCCTTCCTTCTTCCTCCCTCCCCCTAAAAACATCCTTTTCTTAACGTGTTGAATGTTTGTGGTTGAAATATTAACTTATTGAGAGTGGGTTTAGAAATGAGATACAAAGCTAAATTACCTAAAATGCTGTAGTGAATAATTCAGAAGTATGCAAACACCCCCACCTACAACATAATTTATTAAATATATGGAACACAACGCTTCAGGCATATTAGCTGCATCTGTTTAGTACAAAGTCTATTGCATTTTTCTCTTTATAAAAAGCCAAGAGTAAGAAATACAAATGGAACAGATTTGTTACCTCCGATTTTTCACATAATTTTTGATTTTTTTTCCATTAGACTGAATATTACCTATGCATCTTTCAGCTTCAGTGTCTGAGCAGTATTTAACAGCTTACGCTCTTATACCGCACATGTTAATATGCCAAAAGCATCAAGAATTTCTTAGCCAGCTTAGTAGGGTACTGTGGAAATGAAAATTCATTCTTTCGGATAAGATGTAAATCCAAAATCACGTCTGCTTATGCCATACCAAAAAAAAAAAAAAAAAAAAAAATCACGTGACATGTTTCACAAGATTACAGCTATTCTGGATAAATTCCAGTGCAGTAATTATGTTCAGACAACCTAGCATTCTCATGCAGTCCCTAGCTGCGTAAAGCTTTCTTCTCTCTCTCTCTTGTCCTGAATGACTCCACTGTCTTACTCTGGGCTTCCAAGGCAATCTCTAAGGGATGTATAGATTTCAGTCGTAAGAATGTGTCCTCGCACTGAGATGCCTAATCACAGTAACGGTGTACTATCTGTAGATAACTGCTAATGGAATAAGCACTGCTTGTTCCTTATATTATTCCTAACAACAGTATCTACCACGTGAATATGCTGAAGCCCAGAAACCATTTATTTCCCTGCATTCCCAGACTATTTAGGTACAAACTTTTTATTTCTGTCTTGACAGATATTGACAGCCTATCACAGATTTTGCATCGGTGCTATGTTCAACTATGTAAACCAGTTGCAAGTCATGCTAGTTTGTCCTGAAAGCTGCTTGCAGTAGGTGCTAGACCCGGTAATAGCTGTTCTACACAGAAGAGCAAACTTCTGTTTTCCCAACCCCAAAGCAGCTCAGGTGACAGCTCAGGAGAAACGCTATTCTGTATGCCTCCCTTCTGTAGGTTTGCATGACAAAAACACTACAGGAGATCCCAGGGAGGAATTAGGATTGTAAAAGAACTGATGATAAAAGAACTTCCAAACATCTGAAAAAGAAGAGTCCAATTTAAATGGTGTCGATCTAAAATGAACCCTCTCAAAACTGGTCATATTTTTTTCTACAGAAAAAGGAACAATCTGTCTACGAAGATAGTGCAAAGGACAGTAATCACTTTCTCCCATCTTCAATTACTTGCACTTATTAATTTTCTTCTTTCTTTTAAATCTAAACCACTGTTCTGTGGACTAGGAAGGAAAGCAATCACCTGGCTCTACAGCACCTACGCAAAAACCCTGCCTGGGTCAAACGAGGAAACTACAGTAGTACATATAGGGATGTTTTTTCATAAGGACTCAGGACCAGGAGGGTGGGAACTTTTTAAGTTATATTCGCAGTGAATTATGAGTTGATAAACTTATGTTGGAAGTATCAATGAGGACACAACCTCACCATTTACCCCTTCCCTAAATAATCCTGAAGTTTTACACGCAAAATGTTCCCATCTGTTCATTTACACAAGAATTACAAATATGAAAAAATGCTACATTAAAAAAAAAAATTGTGAAGAGGTAGTCTGCTAAAATTCTTAATGAGGAAGTAATCTTGTCTCTTTATTTAACAGCACTATATTCAAAGAGAGGATGATACACACAACTTCCACCATCCAATTTAATGAGATATAACAGTGACTTGGGAATTTTCAACCTCTATATATTCAATGAAAGCAAGAACTAACAAACAGATTTGTTTTTCCCTTGATAACTCTTTAAATATGCAAATGTACATTTTTTTTTCTTCCAAAGCCAATTTTTAAAATTTTCCAACAGAACTGTATGATAGAATGAAAACGTATCTGGAGAATCCCTGACTTTAAAATAAATAAATAAATAAATACAAACACTGTCTACCTCAAGTCAGAAGTATCTAAGCTCAGCAACTGTTACATCTTTGAAAGAATGTGCAAAAAATCTCTTAAGATACTTTCAGTGCAAGCCATTTAAATCACATCCCCACTACCCCACCACATATAAGTAACTCCGGTATATTTCTACTGGATATAGTTTTCATAAAGACTTACAAATTATGTTTACATACAACGATGGTAGTTTTTCCTTCAAGTAACATATTTCTAGCTTTTTACAGCTTCATGTTTCAGCAAATGTTTGGCCATTTCTACCTGCTTAACTTCTTTTTTTATGACAGCTTTGCAATACATATTAGTAGACTGCAAATGTTATCCTTCAATAATAAAACTCACTCCAATCTACATAAGGTGTTAAGCAACAGCCTTTCTGGATCCAGTTTGAACTCAACAATATAAAACTGATCTTCTCAATAGCAAAGAAATCATAAGTACAATCTGCACATAATTTGCCCTATAAAAAATTACAAAAAAAAAAAAATCATAATTTGACTACTATATTCTCTTGATTCACTGAGCTACTACGTAATCTAATGTAAAGCACTACAGAGCTCTACATAAGTCACCACCAGAAATCTGTCCGAATCATGAATGGATGGTATGGTGGCCAGAATTGCAAAAATCTGAATGTCACGGTGGCGTAACTAAATCAGCTAAAATCATCAGATAAAACATAACATGGCATGTCAAAAGACATATTTTCAGCCATGAATAAATTACACGTTGCAAAGCAAGATATAAAGCTCTTACATAATTCTTTTTATTTTATACATACCTGTATTACAGCTTTACAGTTACATGGAAGTAATGCTTTGGATACCAAGATCTTAAGCCCTATGGACTGGCAATAGTTTGAAAGCCTAAAAGAATCTCAAATGAGTGCTATAACTTAGACTGATCGCATCTTGTCCAATGCATGACAACTAAGAACCACCTTTCAGGTTTTATTATAGTTAACAATGACAGACTTTAAAGTTGGATACATGCTTAGCACTTCACAGATTTTTGATTCTGCTGAAGTAATGTCTTCTGGGCAAATGAAGTTATCAAGCAGTAACAGCTCGGGTACTCTCGCAGGGATATTTAAAATGAATCAATGGGACATGGTCATTTCATTTACAGTTTTGCAGCGTGAGAAATCACTATCAGGTATCTCCCAGTATTCACTAAGTTTACAGAGTAACTGAATAAGCAAACATCCACTCGCAGATCTAGCTAGACTGGGTCGAGAAATTAAAAGCCATACTAGTTTGTTACTGCTCCACATTGAGATTACCAGTTCATTTAACAGCCACATCAGCGGACCCTGACAGATTTCTTGTTCCATGCTTTTGGGCAAAGTCAGTCCTCTTTAGGTGAAACTGCTGTTGGACAAGGTGTGAGCTAATCCAGACGGCTTTCACTGCAGGGAATTAGAGACCGTTCCCAGGAGACTTTCTAGAGGCTCAACTGAAAGGGTGTGAGGCAGGTATCCCTCCAGCCAGGGCAGCCAGAAAGCAACCAAGGGCTACAGCTTTACAGATAGCTTCAGCTCTTCCAAAATCATGATGGAAGTCTGTTACCCATGTTCTGGCCAACAAGCAATTTTTGTGATGTTTGAACTGTAGCAGTCAAGAAGTATACCAGGATAAATTGGCATGGAGTATCCCCAACCTAAAAAGAAATACAGGTGTAAATATAGGCCTTTTTATGACCTTGGAACGTGTCAGGAGTTCAACTGGTTTATTTTACCAGTGTCATTAAAGCAGTTTGCCTTTTCTACATAGATAGAATCTAAGACATGAATTCTCATCCTGCCCAGCAGGATAATTATCAAGCTAGCAAGAAGACAGTCATGTGAGAAAACAGTGTGAAAAGTGCTAGCAGGAACAGCAAGTGAAAAAAATTAATCCATCTAAACTTGAATATTGTAAATAAACACAGATTAAATGTTTGCAACTAGATGGAAGTCAGACAGGGCAGAATCAAAATCCACCTGAGTAATTTTATCTCTGTTTGTGAATCCTATCAGATGTGTAAATTAGTTAGACTTAGTGTTCCTAAGTCCAATTTTGCCATGAAAAGCCTTTTTTGAGTTCAGGTAAGCTTAATGTCTGTTAAGTAAGGTATACCGTGATTTCCACTCGTTCTTTAAGCATAATGCCTGGCACTGTTGGTATATTGGTGTAGAAGCATTAATGGTCCTGACTGATGGTTCAAAGACTACTTATTAAGGAGAAATTCAGAGTTTTTCAACAGGCATTTTGTATAAAAGTTAAGGAAATGATACAAAATAGCTAACAAGTGTACATACATATATATTTTAGCGTATGGCCAAAACATGAAAGTTGCATAGCCTATCAACAAGAAAAAAAAAAGAATCTCTAGATCTTTTTATCAAGTAAAATGAAAGATTAAAAACCAAGTTCTGCCAAATCTTGGGCTGCTTGAATCAGTGTCTTCTAAGCATAAGACTACTAGTAGAGCACCTTTTTGATTGTTTTAGTTACACTTCAGGCAGTTTTATCTAAACCTAACCTTTTTGACATAACATTTGCCCCTGTAATTAAGGTGCATTAATTAAAACACCTTTCAGTTCTGGTTTCTTTTAAAGAAAAATCACTTAAATTATAAGCAATCGAATAAAATCAGGGTAAAAATGATCACTAGAATTTTCCCGAGGATGGGTATCTACAGGGAACCCAGATGGGAAGCAGCTCACTTAACTCCTGCAGTTGCCTCTTCCATACATCATCACTCAGAAGACTGGAGTGAAACTCCGAATGGGATCCTTCCTGCTGTAACAACTATCAGCTCCGGGAAAGGATATGATGCTTACGTACTATGGTAGGCATAGCACAACCACAGAACAAGACGACTGGCACTCCATTTGTGCAGTGAATTGTACTTCCCTTGGAATTTTGTTAATAACGATGACTGCGGTGGCTGGGGACATCCTTGCATCCTCACAAGCCGTGTTGCTTTGAGAACGGTGAGCTTTACAAGGAACCTAAACCCAGTGCCAAGTATCACAAAGGTAAGTTGGGATAGACCTTGCTCTCCTTTTGGATATTTCTGTAGAAAGGTTTCACATTTTTCTTTTTCAAGCAAGCTAGCTAAAATGGCTGTCGTGCAAAAGGAAAGGGCCAGGCTGTGTTTAGTTCAAATAAAGAGTAGAGAGAAGTCAGCCCTGTGTCTGAGAAAACTCCGCTTCAAAATGAATCAGCCATGTGAACCTACTGGCTGCCTGGCAGCCAGATACAACAGCTGTCAAAATTTAAAACCGGGGAATTGAACAGAAATGTTATTCTGCGGCTAGGCATACGGGCTCT
The DNA here is from genome assembly GCF_964195595.1 of Calonectris borealis. Lineage (NCBI taxonomy): Eukaryota > Metazoa > Chordata > Aves > Procellariiformes > Procellariidae > Calonectris > Calonectris borealis. Next base: position 118,372,528 of record NC_134313.1, read on the forward strand.
CAGTCCTAGGTAAGAAAGCCTGCTGCCGCCACGGAGCTCTGTGGTTCACACACTGCCGCTTCTTTTATTACCTGTGACCAGGTCAAGCTTCCCGTAACCACAGAGGACCAGTTGAAAACTAATCTACAGTAAAGGAACTGTCAACATCTATGATATTTTAGCTACCTTTGGACGTAAGTCACCACATAAAAAATGACTAGCTCTACGGTCAAATCTTCCCCCTGTTTGAGTACAAACAGCCAAGCTTTGCAGATGTCAGAGACGGGTTTGGAAACAAGCACCAATCCCTCCTAAAACCTTTGAGTCCGTACTTCTGTCTTAAGTCAACAATAGCCTATGCCCATCCCTATAGCACACCCTCATCTGCCCTCAGTAGTGAGGTAATTAAAAAAAAAAAAAAAAAAAAAAAGACAAAAAACCACTGGATCCATTTATTGGGGAATTTCAGTTCACTTGACTTCCATTTTTCTTTGCCTCCCTCTACAGGAATGTGAAGCTCTTGTGACTAGAGCTGTGCTCTGTGAAATGCAGATACGTTTTGCATGTCTGGGCATTGTTCTGCTCTGCCTCCAGTTTCCTCCAGACAGACGTAAAAAAGAGGATGGAGCTGCACCAAAAGGTAGGAAGATTTAAGAAAAATCAAGGAATTTTTAAAAGAATACATACCATTGCCGCTCACGTAGGGGCTGTGTAACAAGCTGACTACATCAAACAATCAAAATATTCAGAATTCAGATACGAAGGTGTTTTTAATTTGCGGAAATAATGCAGTTATTCACAAATGAGTCACTTTTCTCCCCTTTGTCTTTTAATACATTCACAGGCCTAAGTTAATATTCAAAGAGAATGTCTGTATTTTTTTGTAACCGAAGAAAATCTAAATACTTTGCTATGCTATTTACTGTCCTTTAAATCTTACAACAGGCAAAAAAACTATGAGGAATGAGAGGAGGGGGAACAGAGTGATATGTACATTTAAGTAACATACATATCTGTTTGCATGCATGCATACACTTAAAAATTGCATAGGCTTAAAAAAAAACCTATTTGCAGTAATTAACATTAAATTGAATTTACACTGTTTCACAAAACTGCCATCACTTCAATATCAAGCAAAGGTGTGTGTGGAATCAGCTATCTGAGTCAAGCCTTGTGAAACAGATGAAGCCCACACTACAAAAGAAGAGAGATGCCATTATGTCTGACCAGTTTGGGGGGCCTGTTTCTTCATCTTACTTTTTTTGTATGCAAATTCTGAGGCATGGGCAGTACATAATATCCAGAAAAAGATGTCCAAGATCCAACTCTAAGAGAAAGGGTCAGAAAGCAATTAGCAGTAAAACAACTCTGCTGTTATGATACACTTGAAACAAACTACTCAGCCCTACTACATCCAAATCCATGGAGCTTGCCTGCCCCCACGAGTTTGTAACTGGGATGCACATAGTAAATAAACAGCAAACAAGAAAACGATACACTGAAGTCATAGATAGTATATAAAAAACATATGCCACAAATGCAATGTTCCATTGCCCCTGATTTTACATTAGCACATCTCCATTTGTTAGTGAGTTTTCTTCAAAAGAGTCATACTTTTTCAAATCATAAGGAGTTTAAGATTTTTATTATACAATTTGACAATTAAAAATACTGGAAAGGTATAAAAATATAAAAATCCTTTTATCCTCCCTCTGCAAAGTAACAGAGCTTATCCTGTCATTAGAAACTGATTTAAAGGATGATTCCTGCAATTAGTATTTATAATAAACACAAAATGATCAAATAAAGTATTAAAAAACCAAAACACAAGAAGATTGAGATTATATAGAGTCAGTTCATTCCCACAGACACACAACCACAGATATTTCATTCTGATTAGTTTTAACTTCATTCTTAAAGTGATACTGAAAGGTCAAAGAAGGTCGGTAGCCCATCAAAATGGGATTTTTTTTTTTTTTCTTAGTTTTTTTCTTTTAAATCAGTTCTCCTCTGGAAGGACTAAAGCTAAGAGGAATTCAGCAGTATACGGTAAAAGGCTAGTTTATTCATTTTAACAATGTGCTAATTGTTAGACACCCACAGCTCCTGACAAACAATCCTGGTAAATCACATGCAGCTGCATAGTAAACAAGAACAGCAGCTTTAACATATGGATTTGCTGGCTGCAGTTGTTGGTCACTATAATGATGCATCTGACCCAGGCGCCTCTTTCTGTGCGATATTAGCTCAGACCAACATTACTAAGTTTATGTAAACTTAGTAGCTCCTCTAATACACAGATATTATCCACTGCGCGTGTCATAAGGTCAGGTTTTCCTGGTTACAACTGACTGACTTTTATTAATAAAACAAAGTTTCTTAGGTTTTCTCCCAGGCATTTAAAACCTCATGCCTCCAAACAGCAGTAATTCTCTTGCACCCCTCTGTTAGCACTCAGGGTCAGCAAAGAACAGTCTGATGATGAAGAAGAAAATGCATTATCTTTGTTTGGATTTACTGGTCAATTCATGGTTTTCATCACTCATCTCATTTTTTGTCATTCTTCAGTATTTATTCCACACTGCAATCACACTCGGCTGAGAAGCCATGGAGTCACCTGACAGCATCTGCCCCTGTGGCCAGAGATCACCCCTCTCCCTTGGGGGGTCACACCCCAAGCCATCCTCACCAGCTCTGCCCCACTCACATACATGAAGGGCAACCAAGCTGTCCCCTGCTTGTGCCCAGCAGGCATCTACCCACGCTTCCTTGCACTTGCTCAAAGTGGTTCAGGGGCTCAACGGAAGAGATTTGCAGATCAAACGCTAACCCTGGAGGCTACCCTCCTCTAAGTTATACCAGAGGACATCTCCCCCACAGCCACGCATTGACTTGAACGTCTCGGCAAACCTAGATGTCGGTGTGGAGAGTGGAATGTCAGCATGAATTCCACTCAGTTGCAAACCTCAGCATGCAGTGCTTCATTCTGCGTGCAGCAATCCTATTTCCAACACAGTCCCATGTTTCCACAATCTAGCACCAAATACATAGCACAACGTGAAACTGTGGAATGCTTCGTTTATGGCAAACAGTAACTTCAAACTATGAAACTATGCTTATGGGAAAGAATGCAGTAGGTCACACACCTATGGGCTCCTAACAGCACCAAGCACAGGATAGCTATGAGAGTAAGCTTGCGTGGCACCTCAATGATTTCTGTATTTCTGCTTTCAGGTTTGGAAAGAGACTGATGCTTTGCTGCTATTGCTCACATTTGCAGCACATGGCCTGAGTTGGCAATCAAACCTAATTTTTTCTGGTTAGATCTTTAACTACATTTACAAAATCTCATCTTTTACAGATTTGCAGAGACTGTTGGGGGGGAGGGGGCGGGAATCCAGATTGCAAGAAAGCATCCCCATCACGGAGCCTACACAAGGTTGAAAAACACTCAGACACAGGAACAAACAATTATTTCAGAGGGAAAAAATACCTCACCAGTAAGTGCCAGACAGAAAAGAAACTCTACATACAGGGAACTGTATAACAAACTGTAACATGCAAGCCAAATTAAGTAACTTTTTATTGCCCCCAGAGGTACCATTTAGCCTAAACATCAAACATCTGCTGGCATTCAACTGAGAAATGGGAATTTACAGCCTAGAACAGTTAATTCTACTATTTCTAAGGCTGAAATGATTCTGTACCCATGCAAGTGAGCTGTTGAACAACTTTTGTGAACAACCTACATCTGGTATGATGCTAGTGCCCTCTGCTGTGCAATATTACAAATTAGTTAGCAGCTTTCTTTCAAAATGAGGTTCAGCTGTACTCTAAACAATATCAAGCCATATAAATACAGTACATTGAGTATTTCCATCTTCAGGTGAATATTAAAGAAAAACAATCCTGACAGACATTCAGTATTAATGTAAAGAGAACATCTAAGTATTCACTTAGAAAACATTCTGTGAGACTACCATGTAGAGTTGCATATGGTAAAATAATCTAAAATATTAAGCTAATAAAATTAAAATAAGTGAAATGAAGACTTTTTTAAAAATAGGAAATAAAAGAAAAAAATCCCTTTTCAGACTGAAATATCTCCATATAGATTCAGGAAATTAACAACTGGGCTTACTGATTGCGGCTCATCCAAATGCCTGTACAGACTAGTAAAACCCTTTAAAACATCTTCAATATCGTCATCAGTTCATTTATATTTCCTTCCTCTTCCATTCTGTTTTTCTTTTCTTTTACTTCACATGTTTTGTTCACCTTTCTAATACAGGTTTCAGAACCTCTGCTTGTGGTTGCTCTGCCAGAGATCTATCAAGTAGTAATGTTCACAGAAACATTACAGAAGCAAGATGTCAAAACCAAATGGAAACTTGAGAAAGATGTTTAAATTACAAGTAAAACTGGTTGTGCCACCTGCAGTTCAGGTGTCTGACACTTTCCATTTTCAGACTTTCTTTTGCTTCTGATACTTTACAACTATTTTAAGTGTCAGGACAGAATGCCTAGCATCTCCTTTAGGTTCAAATGCCTTAGCAAGTTTTAGCAAATTATTTGGTTATTTTTAGGAATGTTTTATTAAGCACTGTATGGCTCTTATTAAATCAATTTTTACACAATTGTTTTGTAAAGAAACTCCAGCCTACTCACGCTATGGAAAAAACTTCTAGTTTAGTAAAAGACTTGTTCTTGTGTCAGTCGTGAAATTCCTCTGGAACGTCAGCTACGTTTGACCACATAATAAAAACTCAGGATGAATTTAACAAGTCTCTTTGGAGCACATACAGTTTTTTCTGAAGACGCTGCCTCTCCTGAGCATTGCCTGGCCCCATCCTCAAGGCTTAGAGAAAAAGCAAACCAGGAGTGGAGTGGAAAGAGAAGTTAAGTAGAAGGGCACACAGCAACAGTGAGAGGAAAGGGTCAAAGTCAGGCATTTGGGAGTGGGAAGGCTTAGAGGAAGAAGGAGGGCAAGAGTGGTAGGGCAGAAACCAAGACAGATGGGAAGGACGACTATAGTTATCAGCCTAAGGCCGAACAAGAGTGAAAGATCATGACAGAAATGAAGAGCAAAGTGTAAAGGAGGAGAAGGCAGAGGTAGATCGAAGAAATACTGCACATGCATGTAATTAAATGTGACAAAAAGGGAAGGAAATGAATTACGGCTTTGAAGACTTATTTCTGCCTTTTCCTAAAAACACTCAGCTTTGCTGCTCTTCTAGTACAAGGTGGTGCTGCCCTTCTGGTGCAGACAACATTAATGAAATACTCAAGCATTTCAAACATTTACATCAGTTTAGATGTTTTCATTGGTTTCCGATCAATGTTACATGAGGTCCTGGGCTGTTATTCCCAGTGACTAGATCTTATTCACAGCAACAGGATTATACAGATAAATGTTACTCTCTGAAAACAGGAATGACAGCACTGGTCCTCAAATTCTGTTTGGTCCCAAGTACTTCCAAATAATTGTTTAAGAAAGCAAATACAGTCATATGAATCTCTATCTATGTCTTTTTAATTAAAAACGATCGAATACTGCAAGTAACAGTCACTATACAACTACAACTCTCTCATAACACCTAGAAATAAATATGTATAATTAGCCTTCACCTTCCAAAACTTACCTGAGGAATAAATCAGCAATAGCTTATTTCTAAAATATCTGCTGAAAAAATTAAGTTTCAAAACTGAATGACGGACTGGAGACTAAAGCTTGCAAACAATGGAGAAGAGCAACCTCTAGTGGTCACAAGAGTAAAAATAAGAGAATAAATGCTATATACATTCCTGTCTTACCCCACTGGTTCAATACTGAAGGGAATTTCGGTGGCAAAGGGCAGACCATGTATTTTTCCTGGTCATAGCATCTGCAAATTTAATTCTGGTAAATAAAAGGACGCTCAAATCTATGAACCATGTACTACGATGAAAAGTAAGAAGACGAATCTCCTTTCTGGTGAACTGCCATTAGACATGGTTTCTGCTCTACTGCATGATGCTTAATTACTAGTTATCATTAATTAATGACAAAGGATTTTACTTTAGAGTGAGCCATTGTTACATATAGAAATATGGCAACCAAACTGAGGGTCAGGCACTTCTGTCTCAAGGCAAAGCAGCCTCAGCCAGTGCGTATCTGAATAGCTCAGTGAAAGAAAATATTCTCAAACTGATTATTTTTCCAGCAACAAGTGATTTCACAAGTTTTGAAACAGTAGATAAGGAAAGAGAGGGTTGTGGGAGTAGAGAGAATGGAGGAGGATGGAAAACTACAAATTCTTTTCAGTAGTACAGACAACCTGTCATCTATGCTGTTCTATCATTAAGCCAACGATTAAAATCTTATCAATTTAAAATTCAGAAAAGGATCAGACCTAGATTGACACACAGACAATATCATTCTAAAAATGTTCCTCTGCCACTGCCAGAGCCAACAAGAGAATCTGAATGTAAGAAAGCATTACTGTTATTGTAGTTGAAAAATTCCCCCAAAGGATAAACAATGCAACACCTCCCATCACCGCAGAATGTCACCAACAGGAGGAAACATCAGAGAGCTGTGAACAGAACAGCTGAAAATGAGCATTCCAGACCTTTTAGATGAGTTTTTCAGTATTTTACACCAGTTCCAGATTTTAGTCCCCAAATCACAAAACTTCAGCTTCCTGTTCCGGGCTTTCCCACTCCTACAACTCATAGTAAGATTTTAAGACTTCAGACACTCAGGCTTTCCTTTTTTAGGGAGAAAAAGGATGACCATCCTCAGGTCTTCAACAAGAATAACTAAGTAAATGCATCACATGGGGTCTGCTTCTCACCCATCTCCCTCTCACCCTCCCATCCTAGGAAAGTCTTATCCTCTCTAGCCTGGCAGACTGCTACCATTAATCCAGATGTCCAGCTGGAATGAAGGGGCTTCGGAGATCTAGCTGACATTAGTAACTCCAGAGAATTTAAGGACTATTAATACACCTGCAAGGCATGGCATCCCAACTCCACCTCAGTCTTGCTCAGTTTTTCCTTTTTAGAGCCCATCTCAATCTACTGCTTAACTGACTACCACTAATCCACACCATGCAAATTACCTAGAATTGCGCACTGCCCTTTCACTGCATGATTTCACTCTGACTCTTTACTTCTTTCCATCAGAGTCAGTAATAAAGGCTGAACGATTATCACACAGCAATCTAAGTATTTATCTACTGCCTTTCTATCAATAAAAATACGAACTTTCTTTTAATACACACACACCCCCATTCCAAGTAAACCCATGCCTCAAATCTGCAGTCATATAATTTATCATTAATATTAGGTTACAATAGATCAACAGTTTAAGTTAAATTCTTTAAAACTAGGATGCAACTATTTCACAGCCCAAAATAATAAGCAAGGAGTAACACCGTATCTCTAGAAAAAAATCGAATCTAATTATGGCTGAGCTATTCAAGTCAGAACCTCCCACTTTATGTTAAAAAAATGAAAAGGAAAGCATTTTGTCTACAGGTCAGTTAGAGGTGCGTCTCTTAGTGCTGACTATTATTATGGTTACCCAACACGTCCCATTACTACATCCTGTTCTCAGTTGTTAATAGCTTGGACAGCACTTATCACGGCAAATGAAATTTTCCAGAGGCAAACATTAATCTTTGGAATGCTGCAGTTAAACTCAGTCCATCCATTTCTGGGGGGAAAAAAAAAAAAAAAAAACAAAACGAACCACCCAGGAAAAATGCAATTTGGGTCTGCCTTTAGAAAGTCCTGACAACTTTCAGTGCAAAGGCTGGAAATGACAGCCAGCTGACTGAGCAGGCTTTATACTGGTGGAGGAACAAACAGGGTGGGAGGAGGAGGTGGAGAGAGGGAGGCAAGGGAAAACCCAGAGCAGAACCACATCACGAGGAGGGAGTGGGGATGGAAAAAGAGAAAATTTAGGGAGATTGAACAAATGAGATAATGGGGATCGGCGATCAGACATGCTGGAAGAAGACAGATTCAACCTGAGATCAAAATGGAACAAACAGCCCAAGGGGAGTGGGAAATAGAAACCAAAGACTAGAGAAAGAAATGGAGAGAGAAAAGCCAGAGGAGATAAGGGGTCAAAAAGGAAATTGAGATAGCACAGCAAGGAGACTGCAACAGAATACAGAAAAGAGGGAGTCTCCAAGCTACCATGGCTCAGGGAGTGAGACCAGAAGCAGCCTAAAGAGAGTTAGCAAAACCCAGAAAGGTGTGGTGTGTTAACCTTGGCCAGCAGCCACACACCCACCCAGCTGCTCACCCACTCCCCTCCTCATCAGAGTAGGGGGACAAAAAGAATGAAAAAGCTCGTGGGTTGAGATAAGGACAGGGAGACTGCTTACCATCATGGGCAAAACAAACTTGACTTGACTTGGGGAAAGTCAATTTAATTCATTGCCAATTAAAATAGATTTGGGTAGTGAAAAACAAACATTAAAACAACACCTTCCCCCCATCCTTTTCCAAAGCTTAACTTTACTTCCTTATTCCCAAATCCTGGGGCAGGGGTGGGGACACAGATGGGGCATGACATGAAAAGGAGCTGGGGGGACGAACAGCTTCCAAGTGAGCTCCCAGAGCTCTACTAGATAGGTTGAAGAGGACAGCAATTAACGGCTGGAGTATGTCCGCACTTGCTGCAGTCATCTGAGTTTGATCCTTTTGCAGGTAATCATTACAAAATATTAATTACATGACTACAAATTATTTCCCTGATAACCTCCTTCTTTCAATGCAGAGAAGGGACTTCCTCTGGAGAATATATCATGACATGAAAGAGGTTACTGTGCCAAATCATTCTAATTTGTCGAAGGAGATAAAAGTCATACAGAAGACAGCCTGAGGGGTTTCTATTCGAGACGGCTGCAGGACTAAACATACATGAAGAAGCAAAATGGATCCAAGGGAATAAATCATGCTAGGTAGTTACCCAGGCAGCTACTGACTTTGTCTTAAATTATTCTTGGCCACAGCAACCTAAGGACTCTCCATTCCATATAATGAATGACTAAGTTTCACCTGCTCTGGGGAAAAAAAAAAACTGACTCACTACAGTCACTCTGACACATAGATGGCTCATGCCTGCAAAGACAATGTCCCGAACAAGTACTTCCCATTTGCTGGTGGAACAGAGACAACCTAAACAACTGGTCAAACCTCTCAGTTAAGACAGCCACAAACTTGGTCTGGTAATAAAGTTGTATCTAGAGACAACAAGGGGACTTACAAAAGACTGTAACGCACAAGACAGTCACTAACTGTATGTTCTTCATTTTCCAAATGCCTGACTTGATACACTCAGCTCTGCAGACAGTAACTCACACAAGTGTAACAGAAACCATGCATTCAGGAAAGCAGGAAGTGTTCTGCAAAATAAAATCCTGAGCATCTTTCCTTAGCCAGAAAAGTCAAGGGGAAAAAAAACCCCTTCCCTTCATCTCTAAATGGGAAACACTATTCCCAGGCTTCAGCTAATGAACTATTCAAAGAGACAATGAGAAGCACCACAGAAGAACCCATGAGAAAACTGAATAGTTTTTATCTTTAGAGCACTATTTGGATATTGTGTTGTGAAACAAGGGATTTTTGAAGAATAAGATCAAAAGATAAAACAAAGTAGCTACTCAACTGGATACATGAAGAAAAGAAAAAAACAAGTCTGGAAGAAATCTCAGAAGCTCATCAGGTCTACATTCTGCCTAAGGCATGCTTTAGTTACTCTCAACTATTTTTTAAGCTTCTTCCCAGAGATCTCTACAAGGCACATCCTCTAAACGATCTATTCTAGTGCTGTTTCTCCTCACATTAGAAAGTTTTCGTAATACCTAACAAATCAGCTATGCTGCCATTTAAGTCATTATCCATCTAATTATTCATGTCTACCTTCAGATTTCTCCAAGCCACCTTGCGGGTTTTTTTTTTCCCCGTATAGTCCTCACGTGTTTTGTTTCCTGGATCCCGCATTGTCAAACATAGTATATAAACCTTTTCATAAAGGATCAAGCTCCATCTTTAAACTAGTAATGAATTTTGTCCCCATCATTTCAATTAAAAATCTTTTCCATAAACTGATTGCCATCACTGCCTTTTAGCTTACGTATGACTTCCTTCCTCTCAGCATTCACACACTTGATATTTCCACAGCCTTCAGCCTGGTGGGCTAAACAAGCCAATCTTTTTAAGTCATCACTTGGAAGACATCTCCCTCATCACTGCACAAGCCTCGCCCCCTGCACTCATCCTACATTCGATCAGTCCACAAGTCACTGCATAGGTAACTAAAATTACTGTGTTCTAGATGGTATCTCAGAAATGCAGAAAATGGCCTTAACAGTTTAGCTGCTCTGAAAATATCTTTCCAGATATATCCTAGCTTAACATTTGTCTTTTTTATGGCTACATTGCACAATCTCTCTTATCTTTTCTTATAGATTAGATATTTGCCTCCATAAGAAATTCTTGCCAGTGGTCCTAAATGAACACTTTGTATCACTGAATAAAATTACATTTCTATTTCTCTAATCCAAAAGGTCATCTAATTTGTGAATGACATGGCGATTCTTTCATCAGACGATTTCATCAGCATATGTTCACTCTTTTATGTCACCACCACTAATATTTTGAAAGTCAAGCCCATGCGTGCCTTTTGAAGAACATCCCACCCATTCTCTATTTCCCTGTTAATCGTCTCCTTTTATCAGACAGTTCCTTACTGACTTCGTATATCTCCTGTACTAACCCACATTTTATTTTGCTACACTAGTAAATTCCAGTGTGGCACGGCAGAATTATGAAATCACTTCCCATGTTGACTTTTCGCACTCTTACAAACCGTTTATATTCTATTGAAGAAAAGTCAAACAAAAAACCCCAGAAGCTCTACACACTGCAAACTTAAGAAAAACTGTTCTAGGATGAGATTTTTTTTTCCCCCCTAACTTTTTAACCTATTTAAGTTTCTTAGAATTTGGTCAGATCTCCTCTAACTTTAAACAAACACATTCACTATAACTTCTCAATGACAGTTAGTGATGTTTAAAGAATTACAATGAAAATATACAGGATATCAGTCTCTTGAGTTCTATCTATTGCCTGCCTTGGTTATGGGAATTAAGTTTACTCAAATGCAAGAAAACTTTAAAAGCTTCACATACAACGAGCTCTACAAAACTAACATCATTTGAATTTTAGGACTGATTTTATCATTACCAATATATCTTTTAAATATCTCTAACACTGAACTACGTTATTATTTGAAAGTCTACAAAACTCTACTTCTACTGCAAGAATTGACAGGGATAAACATCGGTTGGGATTTCCCTGCCAAAAGAGATTTTAAAAGTGGGGGGGAATGGGGGGAGAAGAAATTCAGGCTATTTAATTTGCAATTGACTCAGAAAATAATTCAATAGGGTGGAGTGTATCTTAGATCTCCTAACTGGATCATCTTTTGTTGTATTCATCAGCATTTTAATAAACTTCCTCAAAACTGTCTCATCTGAAAATCTCTTTGCCTATAATAAACTTCGCATGGGTCATCACAACCATCTGGAAAGGCCTTGTGGTTTCTTTAACTGGGTGTAGGTTTCTAACTATGTAGTTTTACAAATGATATTGTAAACTTCTGAAACCATGTCTGGACTTTGTCTCTTGTTGACATTACATTTGTAGTGGGGCAAAGCTTTTTGATGTGGCTGAGCAAAATGAACAGAATTCTTGCATTTCATATGCAGAAGGAGAACAAGCAGTCCAGGAACAACTTGATGGCTAGACATGGTTTTGCTCTCCCCTTCGGAAAGAATGTTTAATCAGTTCAAGAAATTAGCATCCTGACCACCAACACCAGTGGAATGAAGAAGACAGTATTCGAAGGCAGACTCCTATTTGGCTGGGTTTCTTCTTGTGCCACACAGCCAAAACAGGGAGAAGAGAAACCTCCCATTATTCAGGGCATAGATCAGTTTGCTAATGCATCCCTCTACCTGAAGTTTATCACAGCATCAAAGACACTTTAATGATGGATTAAAAAGAAGCAGATAGGGTGAAGGCAGCCACGCTAACTGGAGTCCAGTCAGAGCACAGCCGATGTGTGAGGCTGGAGATCACCAGTCAGATTTCACAACAGGTCCTGCTTCCTTCCCCAGCTCTGTGAGAAAGGTTGAATTCCTTTCCAGCTGTGAGAAAAATTGTACATACAGGGTCACCTGTACTCTTAGCTCAAAGTAAAACTTCTGTACAAGAGAGGAATGGCTCTCCTCACAGCTCACAACCGACATTTTTATTATCTGTACATTGCCTCATTGTACCGTTAGTGGGATAACCTGCCTCCCATTGGGACCCTCGCTGTGGTGCTCCTTTCACAGCTCACTTTCCCGTATTTCTTCTTATCTCCCGTTATGCCTTCCTCACATTTTCTTTGTTGCTTTGATCCCAGTTCCCATTTCCTCCTAGGCTTTGCTTCCCGTTGTGGAAGGCTATCAGAATTAAATAGTAAACAGTGCTGCAGTTACTCTTGACAACTGTTGGAGTGTTTTCAGTAGGCTTCCCAATGAACAGCCCAAATGAGAGTAATGAAGATAATGGATAAGTCCCTGCTGCACAGGCACAGCAAGAGAGTTCCTGCATACTCAGACAAGACAGTAACACATTTTGATTTACGCCGAGTGTCTTCCTCACAGCTCTATCAGCTAAAAGATGCTGTTTTAGCTCTGCAGAATCAAAATATATCCTGTGGTACAAACAAAAGCATTGGAAGAACTAGTGCCAGCTGCACAACTAGTGATCTTTAGTCCTTGTTAAGCAGCAGAAAAACAGGATTGGAATTCAGGTCTGTGCACTAGTCCCAGTTCAGCTTTTGTTGGATGCTCTGTTACGTGCTCAGAGTTTTCCAGCTCCAGCTTTAAGAAAGCAAGATTTTCAGATGTGCTAGATACTTAGGTGCCAGTGATGGCTGTGGGAGCTGCGAGTCTTCAACATCTCATAAAACTAGAGTGAGCAGCAGAGATCCAAAAGTGATCAGCCTGAATTAGAGGACAATTGTTTTAAATCTGATCTCTTCGATGCTTCCATATGCCACAATCTCTGTAGGTACAGCCCCCCCATGACTTTAGCACACCCCATCATTCCCTCTGTGTTTGTCACCATTGCTTTCTTTGCCGCCAGTTACTTTTCCTCCTCCTATGACAGTGACCCCCACCTCTGCTCTCATTCACCACAAGCTGGAGGCTCTATATCCAGCCCATTTGTCTCTAAGCCAGGGCCTGCATTTTCTTTTAGTTCCGGCCTTGAGGGCAAAAAGTCCTCTGCTCATCTCACCATAGGAGCTGTCAATCTCAAAAGTGGGGATAGCAATGGTCTTCTATCGCACAGCAACTGAGAACAGATTCATGAACAACAAAAAACCACACTGAGTTTCAAAAGCTTCTTCAAAGCCCTAATTTTACTATCATGTTGACAATCCAAAATGCCGACTTCCTCCCTTCCTGTCTATTTACTTACAACTCCTTACAGATACAACAGCACTGACAGAGCAGTAATTTCTCCTCACTCATCAGTAATGAAAACAACTATCAGAACCCAGAAAAGCCTCCTCCCAAAACCACAAGGGAACTGGGTAATGTTGAGCCCTACGCCACAGAGCTGAGCAGAGCGCTCAAACTGCACGGTGAGCTTCAGCTTGCACCAACAGTGTTTAAAACCACCCTGTCTCTAACTGTGGCTACTGTACTATATTCAGTATATATTTGCCAGGCCAACAGCAAAGTAATGAATCATGTAAGATATGAAGCATACAATTTTACCTAAGGAGAAAGAAAATTGCATACTAACCTAAAGCAAACAATAAATCAAGATACTGATTGCAGTGTATGTGTGCATGCTCTGTTTCCAGAGAGGGAAAAATACACATTATTCATTAATATAAATGTATGCAACGGTTTAGCCAGATCATGCTCTGTTCCCCAACACAGTTTCAGCCAAGACCAGAACTCCAATTGGTCCGATTAAGTCAGGGTAAGAGATTCTGCATCCGCTACTCACAAATGAAAGGTCTTCAAGCAACCAAAACATAAGGCCCTACAAGTAAATACCATAGACTCCTACCTCAGATTTATTGAGCTCATCAGTCCACATTATTACTATCAGTACAATGACTTTACAGGTCTGCCACAGACCCATTAGACAATGTCTGTTCATCCAAGATACCATTAAAAATCAGATTTTAATTATGGCATGTCATGCAAAACTATGTGCTTCAAACTCAGACAGTTATTTCTTCCAGTTAACCCTAACTTCTGCTAAAGCAATCACATGGAGTTAACAGGATTTGCAAAAAAAAAAAAAAACAAAATAAAAAAAACCCCAAAAACCCCAAAACCAAACACATACCCCTCCCCCCAAGAAATTATGCTATTCCCTTGTAGGAAATAGCCAGAAGACCAAGTAAAAGAAGTGACTGATTATAGGATGTACTACAACAGATGCACTCTCCCACTTTCAGTGTACCACCACACAAAAATACTTACGATAAATCCAAGTTTTTTATAGTCTCGAGTATACATAGATTTGCGTTTCTCCATACTGCCACTACTGTTGTTAGGTTCAGATTCTGCATCAAATGCAATTCTTCGGAGTTCAAATATGATATCCCGTTGAGCCTATATTAAAACAAGGTTAAAAAAATTGGTTAAAATAACTTACCTCTCACTTTAATAACCAATACCACAAAAGCTGTTTCAAAACGCTGTTATTCCCTCCTGTATGCCCAACCTTTCTTTGTCTAAATCCCCTACTTCGTACTCAGAGAGACAGTCAGCAAGAATGACTTTGTGGTTCCCATTTTCCGAAGCCCTCACATTTGTGGGGTTCACATGCAGACAATTAAGTGTTGACTTACAGAAGCTGGATCCATGTTAGCAATGCCACTAACTACACATTTAATTTTAATCACAGACATGAAACCACAGAAGCTAAGAGATCACACACATTCCAAATTAAGCTGGTACTTAAAGCACTTTGCTGGCTGAAATCAAAATGGCTCAGCACCCTGCATTCCTTTTGGTAACTGTCCATTTTTGCTAGTATAGGAATGGGCAAGAGAGGAATTACTGCAGTTACACATCACTAGAAATGTCTCAAGACAGTGATAACCATCCTACCATCATAACTAACAACACTGTTTTAGTCACTCTCTATGGAGATATGCACTAGGTAACTGTGTGTACGTTGCTGAGAGCCAAACTTTCCTGCCTCAACTTTAAAAAACAGGAAGGGTAAAATCCTACACAGCATGATGTTACTTATGTTTACAACCATTCTCACTTTTCCACCTTCTCTTCTCCAAATTATCAGCAAGTCTTACACAACTCCCTCTTAAAAATGAAATCAGGTTCCTCCTTGTACAGGGCCTAAAAAAAGGCCACAAAAAATAAAGAAACAAAGCACATCTTCTCTATGGCTCATTGACTCTATATTTAAACTTGAATCTCTTAGGGGAGTAAGTGTCTCTCTTTTCACAATGAATAACATTAAAGCTGGTGTTTGGACACAGTGAGCAATAAACAAATGAACAACTACTATATAGGTTCCCAGTAATAAAAATGGGTTTTCTTATAACACAAATTAACTTTAACTCCAGCATGTCAGATAGTTTTCATTTAAACATTCATTTTAACTCTACAGAAGTCCTTTTAGGAAGGACCATACATCTCTGTTGCTTCTGAGAAGTACACAAAAGAAACATACGCTGAACAGCTGCTCGGAGTTTTAGCTCAGGGTGACATCAAATTCAGTTCATGGAACTACATGCTAAGGAGAAAGACCTGGCCATTTTGTTGTACTTTTGCACAAGGAATGCAATAGCCAGTACATCTTCTAACAACCAGAAAACATAACACAACTTCACGCGGGGAGAGAGAGAGAGAGAGAATGAATTAATGAATTGTGTAAGCGTTCCTAGCAGTGTCTTTTCCTCCATAAAGAGCTTCAGGCACAGCAATGAACAGTTGTCCTCTTCCTGTTCTGACGAGATCATGCCAGATGCTTACCTGATCCTGTGGATCCATTTTTGTCATCATTCTGTCTTCCAGAAGGTTAAAGGTAAGTACTTGCAGAACATAAAGCTGGTGTGCCATTTCATTATTGATGGCCCTTTGTGCCCTGATAACATGCTGCAAAGAAAGAGAGACTCTGGTGAATGCCATCTTATCAGAAAATTACACCAGGTGCACTCAGGTGTTTCCATTTCTGTAAGTATGTGTTTGCTATGCAGTAGTGTATGTATACTCTAGAAAAAAAGAAAATCAGGAGATGCTACTTTTCCCTTTTCTGTTCTATTACTTTTACTTTTACTTTTCTGTTCTAGTACTATTACTATTTCTGTTCTATAACTGTCTTTATCTCAACCCACGAGTTTTTCTCACTCTCGCCCTTCTGATTCTCTCCCTGCCCCACCAGTGGGGTGAGTGAGTGAGCGGCTGCATGGTATTTGGCTGCCTGCCAGGTTAAACCACGACCACATCCAACAACCAAACCTTTCTCTTGTATATTACAGACTTCAAAACATATTAAAATACAAGTGCAATTAAAATATATTAAGATAAAACCTATGAACACCAAAACTGGAGTCACCTTTTCTCTCTGCTAGTGAAAAATAACTTTGAAAATTATATACTTACAGTTAAGATGATGGAGCGAAGCTGCTTTTGTGCCAAAATGTTTGCCATTTCCTGATTCAGTTAAAAAAAAAAAAAAAATTAAAAATTAGCCAGAAGCAGGTATTTTAGGGCCATACCTAGAAGAACACTGACTTAAAAGGTTTTAGTCTGAAGTTTCTGCAGTGTTACTTATAAATGAAATGAAGCAGCATAGCAGTTATACGATTGTATGCATTATTTTGGGGTCACAAACTCAGATTACTCTACTATGAGAAAAGGGGCAAAGAAACTGAAAAGTACGTCGGAAGCTGAGGACTTTGGTGATCCAAAACCAGCAATGAAAGACCTCAGAAGAGACTTCTGTGGGTTAAACAGAGTATTTACACACACTTGTTCAAGCACAACCTTCCCCTCCCAAACAACACAGAAGGAAACATGGAATGGAAGCCAGCCAGGACTTTAAAACAAGACATCAAACAACATGTTTATCTACATTAATATTTTGGCTGTTTTGAAGTCAAGTGCTCTAACTTTCACTCAATAAATCAGCCTACAACTCCATACTGTTTCATCACAGCAAATAATACTTCTCCCCTGTATTTTGGTAGCAATGCTGACATTGGTCCACTACTTTGTCTTAAATTAAGTTCTCTTTCTAGACCTGTCTGAAGACAGTTTCAAGGTGAATATGCTTGTAGTTCCATTCTTAAGCAGCTGATCCCAGCTGTCCATGCTGCAAACTGTCCGACAATGCATAGGAGCATTTTATACTTATCAAGCATGAGAGTCTAATCTTAAGCATACCTACAAGTCCATACCTCATTTTTAAGTTCCATGATCTTTTCTATCAATATAGAAATATATATGTGTGTGTGTATGTGAACATATGCGAGTATATGCAATGCATACTAGTAATTATCATCATGTAATTATTTTTAAATTCTTGTTTTCAAAATGTACTATTTAAGGATTTGGATAACATATTGCACACTGCTGTTTAGACACTGTTTATATGTACACAAAGGGAATTAGTAGATCACTGATTGGAAATAGACCTCATGTATCACAGCCTTACATAATACAGCACAACAAATCACATCAACGCTGACACATGCTTAAGGACATTCTTAAGATGCACTGTGATTCTGTGCAGTTGGCACCATATCAAAAATATTGTTCATGTTCAGGAGAAATAAATTTTAAAAAATTCCTGCTGATCTTTGTGAGAGTTGAAGAGTAATATAGAGTACATACTGGTTACTTTTATACAACAAAGAAGAAACTAGAAAAGAGGAAAACTGAGACTATGGCATAAAACACACGAAGAGTTGGATTGCTGAAACATGGCTGCAGAAACAATGTAAATAAAGCAAGCGTTAGGGTGAGAACTTGCTTGCAAAAAGAAAGTAATTCTCATTTCGAGACAGGAGGCACTCATGGATGTTGACTGTTTTCTTTATACCAGACAAAGGGTGCTGCAACAGAACACGGGAAGGATAAGGAAGGAAGAAGGGACCAAAGACAAGAGAAACTCAGCTTTAGTTTTCTAGCTGAGCAGGTTTCAATTGCACATAACAGCAAAGGAATGAATGATACAGATGCTTCCATCTCTTTTGGAAATACAAAACTGAGCTGCAGGGGGAGTGCCAGGCACATGATATACTTCACGTTACGGGGAACAGACTGGCTGGTTTTGTCAAAGTATATCCACTGCCAAAAGATGGGATAAGTAAAGAATATGAGGTGGTCTTTTGTGCATTCAAGGTAAAAAAAATGGGAATTCTTTTATTTTACTTTTTGCAGAAGATTATCAAGTTGTCACTTCTTTCTTAGACCTGTAATTTAAAAAGCCTTTATTGGGATATTGCTTTTTGTCACTGGACCAAAAACTGATAGGAGCAACAAGCATTCACACAACCAATTACTGCCACAAGTCTCCAAAAAGGCTATATGGCAGCTGATGAGCTGCCTCTTCTAAAATAAGTATTGTAGTAACAGATGAGAACAAGATTTTTTTGACAAAATTTGCCATCTCATTTCCCACAGCAACATGTCTCTGTAAAAATGTAGACAATTGCCAAAAAAAGTGTTTCAAACACTCACAGTATAATTTCAATGCTCAAATTCACAGCTCTTTTCTCATAAAGATTTTTTTTTTTTAAAATAACCTAGGTTTCTCTAGATGATTTGGTCCTTGACAGTGGCAGAGGAAGCAAAGCAACAAGGAAGTCCTCATTAAAAAAGAAAAACCTTGAACCTCTTGGCTTTCTGCATTACAGAAATAGAAAAGAAAAAAAAAAAAAGGAGGGGAAGGAATTCAGATACCAGCACCGATTTAAATCTTTTCCTTAATTGCAGTGCAGTCATCCACATCATGCCAGTCCCTGTAAGACAGCAGCAGGGAGGGTGCCAAAGGTCCTAGAGTCATACGGGGTTTGGTGTAGTTTCTCACTCCTAACCATATTAGTGGTAAGTGTTTGTCCTGGTTTCGGCTGGGATAGAGTTAATTTTCTTCCTAGTAGCTGGTATAGTGCTGTTTTGGATTTAGGATGAGAATAATGTTGATAACACACTGATGTTTTAGTTGTTGCCTGAACAGTGCTTACACTAAGTCAAGGACTTTTCAGCTTCTCATACTGCCCTGCCAGTGAGGAGAAGCTGGGAGGGGACACAGCCAGGACAGCTGACCCAAACTGGGCAAAGCGATATTCCATACCATATGACGTCATACTGAACAAAAACTGGAGAGGTTGGCCAGGGGGGCGGGGCCACTGCTTGGGAACTGGCTGGGCATTGGTCAGTGAGTGGTGAGCAATTGCATCACTTGTTTTGTATATTCTTTTATCATTATTATTATTTTCCCTTCCTTTTCTGTCCTATTAAATTGTCTTTATCTCAACCCACGGGTTTTACCCTTTTTTCCAATTCTCACCCTGTGGGGGAGTGAGCGAGCAGCTGTGTGGTGTTTAGCTGCCTGCCGGGTTAAACCACAACAGTGCTGAACCTTAACTTCTGAGGACCCGCAGTCAGACAATTACATGAGACTGCACCACCTCAGTTTCTTGTCTTAGAAAGACAGAATTCAGTAAACAGTATCAGTTATCCCTATCTTGAAGCTCATGGACACCTACCTTCTTCAATGTATGGTTTACTAATTAACCACAAGATAGATGTAAAGAGAAACCTAACAGATTCTGAACACTTATTACAGGTTACTAAAGGCTGAAGGAAACTTTCTGCAAGTGTCATAGTTATTAGTCTTCAAACCAAATCAGGTCATTACATTCTAATGATCACAAAATCCATGACTAACAATTTTGTGTCACAACAGCAGGTACTACAGGTGACGTGAAGTCTGCATGGTCTACTGCCAGACTCACTAGATTGTTCCGCTGTCAGTGAAATACAGTTTCACTTGCTGGGAAGACACTGTGGTACTGTCATCTTCAGGAACACATGCCCACTGATTACTATTAAGTTCTTATCTACATCTGACATTGTCTCTCAACTTCAAATATGACTAAAGCACACTTTTCACAAAAACAAAGCAGTAGCAACTATTTACAAATGTAAAAAGTGAAATCTTTGTTTTTCTTACATGGACCTATCATAGATTTGGTCAAAATTGAAAGAAAGTTTTTATTCCAATTTTTGTTCATTAGGTGCCTTCTTCCCTTAATAACTGAAGACTGTATTGGAGCAAGAGGGAAAAATGGAACGGGGGAAAAAAGGCTTTTTTGGAAACTGAACCATGGTTTTACTTTCCCCTGTTTGTAATTTTAAAGATATTTTTGAAGCAAAAAAGAAAAACTACCCATTAGGGCTTTGATGTTTGTTTAAACAATCTCCAGCATTTTAAAAGGTAAATAAATCTAAAGAAAGTCCTTGTCAAAACTGATCAGCAGCTCTCAATGAACTTGTTCTGGACACTAACAGTATGTCATCACATAGTTATCACATAGTTATCACATAGAGTTAAATCCAGTTGCCGGCCGGTCACGAGCGGTGTTCCCCAGGGCTCAGTTTTGGGGCCGGTCCTGTTCAATATCTTCATCAATGATCTGGACGAGGGGATCGAGTGCTCCCTCAGTAAGTTTGCAGACGACACCAAGTTGGGCGGGAGTGTTGATCTGCTGGAGGGTAGGAAGGCTCTGCAGAGGGACCTGGACAGGCTGGATCGATGGGCCGAGGCCAACTGTATGAGGTTCAACAAGGCCAAGTGCCGAGTTCTGCACTTCGGCCACAACAACCCCAGGCAACGCTACAGGCTTGGGGAAGAGTGGCTGGAAAGCTGCCCAGAGGAAAAGGACCTGGGGGTACTGGTTGACAGCCGGCTGAACATGAGCCGGCAGTGTGCTCAGGTGGCCAAGAAGGCCAACGGCATCCTGGCCTGTATCAGAAATAGTGTGGCCAGCAGGAATAGGGAGGTGATCGTGCCCCTGTACTCGGCACTGGTGAGGCCGCACCTCGAATACTGTGTTCAGTTTTGGGCCCCTCACTACAAGAAGGACATGGAGGTGCTGGAGCGCGTCCAGAGGAGGGCAACGAAGCTGGTGAAGGGCCTGGAGCACAAGTCTTATGAGGAGCGGCTGAGGGAACTGGGGTTGTTTAGCCTGGAGAAGAGGAGGCTGAGGGGAGACCTCATCGCACTCTACAACTACCTGAAAGGAGGGTGTAGCGAGGTGGGTGTTGGTCTCTTCTCCCAAGTAACTAGCGATAGGACAAGAGGAAATGGCCTCAAGTTGTGCCAAGGGAGGTTTAGATTGAACATTAGGAAAAATTTCTTTACTGAAAGAGTGGTCAGGCCTTGGAACAGGCTGCCCAGGGAAGTGGTGGAGTCACCATCCCTGGAGGTATTTAAAAGACGTGTAGATGAGGCCCTTAGGGACATGGTGTAGTGGGCATGGTGGTGTTGGGTTGACGGTTGGACACGATGATCTTAGAGGTCTTTTCCAACCTGTATGATTCTATGATTCTATGATTCTATGATCACAAGAATTATCATCACTGTTCCTCGTGACAGAAATGTTAAATAAATAAATGACTAAATCTGTTTTGACACCAGCTAATGACTTGACAAACATGGATAAAATTTCTCTATTTCATAACACATCGCATTCCATCCTCATTTAACAGCAACTAGCAATCTTGAAATATTTCTTTTTGAGACTTCTGATCTCTGGCACTAAAGTTAACTTAAAATAGTATACTATAAAAGTCATGAAATGCTTACACGGCAAGATATTTCCATTTTGAAAAGGAATGCAATTTTTATGAAAAAATCGGGAAGGGGGAACAGTTTACCAAAAAATAGCCTGGTTTTACAAGCTGTGCTGGCAAAGAGTTCAGTACAATAAATACTACAGCCAGCCACAGTCAATATGGTTCATGTGAGGTTACGGGGAACTAAAAAATGCAGAAGAATGCTTAATCCCTACTAATAATGGTGCAAGATGGAGGTAGTTCCATTAAAATGAATGCCATTATAACAGCATGAAATAACAGAACAAGTTTCAGTTTGAATTAACTGCAGGAAAAGTGTGACTGGGACCACTGCAGGTATGAATACGACACACTTTTCCTACAGATATGTAACTATACAACAAGACCCAACAACTTACCTGCCTCTTGTCATCCGGTGCTTTAAGGAAAAGTGCATTTATTACCGCTATGGTATATGTCTGGATTTCTTGGTCTGTCCTGTTTGGAACAAAATTATAAACACGACAGAAGAACGTGAATACACACAAGCTGTAGAAACTGATCTTCCAGTTGCATTACTGCAGGCAGAAGTGGAGGGACCATTTGCACTTAGTGTTAACCATGTAAAGTTAGGCAATCGGTCAAAATTGGTCATGACTAGGTTGTCTCTATTATTAAAAGAGACAAGATCTTCCAGAGTGAGACTTGGCATTCAAGAAAGGTGGAATGAGTCACACCCTTGAAGTGCTATTGACCCTCCACTGATCATATCAGGATCCCAGACAATCAGCTTCTGCCAGACGCCCAACAGCTAGAGGTAGGAAGAGGAATCTTCCCTAAGGGGTTCTGGAGACAAACCTGGTGGTATTAAAAGCTTTTCAGTTGACTTGGAAAATGTCCCAGCTGGGAGGCAAGCACAACTATGGTTCACAATACGCTACCCTATGCTACAAGAGGCAGTTTCCATCCATTTAACCACCGCACATTATGGTTTAAGAAAAAGCCTCTCCCTTTTCAAATATACCTTCAGCAAAAGTTGGCCAATTTTTGTCTTATACACTTCTCAGAGGCTGGCAAGCAAAACAACCCTGTCTGTATGCTAATGGCATTAAGCATTTTCTTACTATGGGATGCTCTTCTCTTCGTTCCCCACTTCCAGCTACACATGCAGCTTAGCGGAAAAAAAAAAGCAAAAAAAGAAAAAAAAAGAAAAAAAAAACCAAACAATGATCAAGCAACTCCAGAAAGCTGGTTACCAGTCATCCAGCTACTTATAGTGAATGCAGGAGTCATACCGGAGGTTGCCAGTCTTTATACCACTCTTTCCAAATGCTGTGCTCATTTGGGGAAAAAAAAATTCCACTGTATCTGGTGGCAGTTGAAGACACTCACCCCTGCAGATGTGGGATTAGCTGCCCAATTGTGATCTCCTGTGCCACCTTCTGGTACAGGTCATGGCTATTGAGCACCATCGATTCCAGGATTGCTAGCGACCGTTGCAAGATAGAGATGTCCGAGGCAAATTTGTTCACATAGCTTGCTATCTACAAATTCAAACATTGAAAGAATTTACATCTTGTCATGAAAACGGGAAAAGGGAAGAAAGAAAACTGTGGACATGGCTCAGAAAGGCATTAGAATAAAAGTAGTGTTGTCCGTAGGCCAGGTATCAGTGAATACCTGAAAACAATCAATCAGGCACTGCAGATCCCTTCAAAGGATACAGTGGCACAGATTCTTCACCTGGCACAAATCACCATAGATTTACATCAATATTCATACCACAGAAATATATGCTTCAACATTACATTATGAACACGATAAATCAACATTAAAGAACTAGAACGGTTATATTCTTTGTGAGGAAAACTTTGGAAAGGACAAAGAGAATATCTCTCATTCTCTCCAGCAGAAATCTGTGCAGCCAATTTTCTCTAAATAAATATCTAGGCTCAAGGCAACTGTTTCAAAAGAGGAATTTATATCTAGCTCTCTGGCAAAACACACTCTAGCAAAATATGCTTTTTTTTTTCCCTTGCTGTTATCAACAACACTGAAAGCTCTCTCCAGGTTACAAATTAAAACTCTGTTGATGATCACTTATCAGCACAACTGGTTCCATAACGCTGTCTAGAGTCCAGTCTTGCTAAGTGTTCATGCATTAATAACCTTCACTTTTACTGCAAGCTGCCAGAAACAAATGGCACGTTAATCAAAATCAGGTCTGACCTCTGCTTTTTTGCAATGTGGCAGTGACATACTTGCACACTGATCCACAGAGCCAACACAGCTGTACAGTAAGATGTGGCAATGTGCATTCTTCCACATGCTGCCCAGTCCTTGGACCCGGCTTCCCGGGAAGAAGCTTGCCTTCTGCTGACGCAGGAAGCGAGAACTGCCTGGGTTTTCCTTGAATGAACCGATACCAGCACAGTCAAGCTGAAGGGTACCCAAGGAAGCACAGACAGACAGAAGAAATGTCGTGTGACCACAGTTATTTGCTCGTTACAGCCAAGTAACAGACTACAGTGACCCTGTCTCAAGTTTGATGCATTCCTTCCAGAAAACTTCAAGTCCACATGCTTTTTCAGTACTCATACTAGAAGCCACTAATGTGATTCTGCTGTTTCTGATTCTGGATGCTTGCTTAGGCCTTGGCATCGCTTTCCTTTTGGAGGAAGAAAGGCATGCCCTATGCTTGGAAAAGCTGCCTACCTGATTATAAAATTCATAGTTAAATATTGACATGGGGACAACGACGTTGTTTCACACTTGTGACATTTTGAGTAGTGCTGAAGGAGCAAAACATCCTTTCTGCAACTTTGGTTGGAGACGACAAGAAAAGAGGGACAGATTTTTCTTCTTCTAATCTATTGCAGCACAGTTGTTCGCTCTGCTAGTTGGTTTGCATTACCACAATAGGAATATGCTATGCTGAATATAACTCAATTGAGGAAATACACATTGACTTTACAGAAAATAAAGAACCAACCCATGCATGCATGGAGAACAGGAGGTGAGAAGCAACTCAGTTAGCCTTCTCCTACTCTGGGCTTTCAATATCTGCTGCCTGCAAATCCTGAGCCCAAATAATATTTACATTAGTATATGATGCACACTGTGCTGTTTAGAGTAACAAGCTGTTTCTCAGAAGCACTGTACTACCCTACCTCTCTTAATGGTAATCCAGTTGTTTTCTGATGCACTGCAGCCAGGGCTGCCAGATGTCCAGAAGGCCCACAATACAGACCGTGTATGCACAGAGCAACTCTGCACTGCTCACACAATAAATGAAATGCGCTCTGGATGCCTCACAGTCATCAGGCATCCATGGATCAACTGTGCAGCAGGAATACAATATCTCCAGACTGTGTCCCAACTTGTCAGACTGCTGTCACCATCCTCTTTAGAAGCCCTGACATGTATGAATTATTCTTGGTGCAACAGCTCCTTCCCATGATATTTCAAGTGGCAGTGTAAATGCTTCACTGGCATATAACATGTTCGTATCAGGAGCCTGCAGAAATGTAACAGTATAGATAACTGAAACCTCAGTCTAGGAAAGGCTGCCTTAGACAGATTTATTCTTCTGATCCTGGACCATAACGTCTTTTAATCATAAATACAAACCCAAGGTATGAAGCTGGCTTGTGTGTTTAAAAAGCTATATCACACTGAACATACATGCAAAACATCTGCTAGGTAACTTGCATGTCAAGCTATGTATATTCATAACCACCTTGCTGAAGCATGAAGTCTGGCCAGAAATAACAGGCTTGTCTACCCTAATAAATAAAGCATGCCAGTTCCAGAGGCAGCAAAATTAGATTAAAAAGAAATTCTATTACCGTACTTGAAGTTCTGGAGTTGGAAAAAAAAGACCCTTGAAAAGAGACAAGAATCAATAGGAGTTCAAATTTGTGTTATTTGCTGTTCTCTGCTTATTGAGCACCACGCGCAGGGAGGGCTTTCAACATCCAAAAATAATCCTGCACTCATTTATCAAAAATTCTGCTGATAAAAATAATGTAAGCTCACAGAAACACAACCTCCCCTCCAGAAATAAGCAACTTCATTGCTTTGCACTTTCGCATGAAAACCTGTCACATGGGTGTGTCTCATTAAGGATAAAACTATTTGTTCAGCAAAATACCTGTAACCTTAATTTCTGCATAGTCCTATCAGGACATATATAGCCACATACAAAAGAAGTGGCTGGGTGCTTAAATTCCTATCAATTTCAAGTGAAGTTAGGAATCAGAATGCCTTTACACGTTCAGCCCCAGTGCCCTGCTGAAAGAGGAGCTACACATGCGAAGTGAAGATAAATGAGAAACCTATAGCAAACTAAAATACACCATCTGAGTTCTCTTCCTGTTTCAGCATCACTTTAAGCACGGGAGAGAATTCAAAAGTTAAAAATCAAAAATTAAAAAAACACAACAAAAACAAAAACCAAGCCACCTCCCTCCCTCCCCCCTCCCCCCCCAAAAAAAACAAACCCAAAGAAAATAAACCACGCCACCAACAAAAACCACACAGGGAAAGAACAGTGAAGGAAACAGATCTGATTTCCTGAGCAGTGGCATGTTCATTAGTTATTTGCCTGGACCATTTTGTGTCAGAAATGTACAGAAAAATCTGACAAAGTTTTGTTCTCTGTAAGCCTAATGCATAGTAAAATTTTAAAATGTGCATCTCATTTTCAAGTAAGGAACTAGAGTTGCACTTGACTACAGAAAAACCAGCTGACAGTTGTGAGACAGATACTTTCCCTGCTGCCACCCCCTTTTCCTGTACAGTACATTTTAGAAGGCAGAGTAAACAATTCATCAAGGTTAAGTCTCTGCATCACACAGTTATGAAACAGCAATTATATAAATAATTCTAAGAGATGTTTTTAACTATCTCAACCAATACTACAAACTTTATTTCTCCTCTTGTAGGAACTAAAGATGGGAGTACCAAATCTGTATAGTGTATTTCGATATCCAATTACCACAACATTTTCTATGAACTGGGCATCCAAATCCTTTAGGCAACTATGGAAGCTGGAAATAAACTTTATTGTCGTAAGCAAGAAAAAGGTTTTGAGAGAATCTTGCATACCATAAGAAAGTTTTTTCGAATTATGCTATTTTCACTTAAGATAAGGAACAAAGCTCTCTTTGAAAGTGTCAATTCTTATTTGCAGCAGTTGGACTAGCAGTCTTTATGTACCCAAAGGATGGGAGGGAGACTGCATCCAACACCAAGCAGTTAGTCATGAGAAGCAGTTAGAGGTTCCCCTGGAGGTCTCCTCCAGCTTCCTTCTACATTTTAAGTTAGAAAACTATTCAAGAAAAAAGTTCAGATTAATTCCTCCGCATTCCAGTTTGGCTTCCATTTAACATGAAAGACAGCTTCAAAGGGCAGAAGCACTTGAAGTAGGATTGCAAAGTTCCCCCTCAGCTAGCAGAAACTTATCAGTTCCCTTATCCACCCCGTCAACCACCTGAGCTAGCCCATCAGCAACCTCAAGTGGCCTGTCAAAAGCCAAGGTCAGAGAAGCAAGTGAGAATAAAGCTGCAGGTTGGCGCCAGAGAGACATGGTCCAGAGGTGCCCCTTTAGTTTTGCCCCTTGCCCACAGAGCCCCACTGAGGGCTCTGCTGTTCTGGCTCCTAACTGCGTGGACACACCTGTGCCTCCTGCCTCTATTTTAGTCGTTCTTTGTCCTTCTGTTTCTCTTCTAACTGTCCTACTCTTTTCCTTGGTCCCTTTCTTGTCCACCAGTTTCACTTTCGGTTTTTACTCGCCAGTTTTGGTTTTCATAGGTACTTTGTGAGAATGTTTTTGTGTCTTTTGTTTTGTTTTTTAAATTGGGTCACTCTCCAGGGAAACCTATGGAAGTACCAGACAGAAGAGATGAGCCATTAACAGGGGTGCACACAACACTTTCTTCTGTAGTTACTATACAACCCGCAGGGCAAAAGATCTTGATAGGGTTAGACAAAGACAATAATTTTGAGGCACTAACAAAGCAGATTGATCTAAAATCATTTTAGCAAGTTTCTTCGCCCACTTCTTAGTAGGCTCCCCTAGCAAATAAGGCATTCTGAGCTTGACCTTGTATCTCATGAAGTCAGTTAAAAAACAGTTGTACTATTTTCTTTCCCATGAAAAGATAACAATAATCATCATCATAATCTATCTAGACTGCAAGATCGGCAAAAAAAAAAAAGAGTCCAAAAACCAGATTAATTATACTAATTCTTCTTACAAATAGTATCCACAATTTTTAATGACCAAAACTGAGCTTTAATATCTAATGCTCTCTTCACAATTGATTCTTCTTTCACTTTTGGCAACAAAATCAAAATTGTACTTTCCTTTGGTGGTAGCCATTTTCTAACCAATTTACATTAAAAGTCTTTGCTCTGATACACCATTAAAATTAAGAGATCTTTGCCACAGTTTATATTCATTCCATTACTGCTTCTGATATAATTTTAGTGAAGTAACTCTGGTTTCTTTTGAACCTGTATAAACACACTTTAACTTAAGATAAGTTCTGAGTTCAATCTGGTTTGAAAATTCTTTGTAAAGAGGTGTGGGGGTTTTTTTCCCCACAGTAAATGAAAAGGGTTAAATCAGTAACAAAAACTTTTTTCTGAAGTCTGTTAAATCTCTCTACTTAAAGAGTACTCCTATGTTTCTGCTGCTTTTGTACATTTCCTACATAAAAGAAAAAAAAATGTTGCAAATTGTAGAAAGATCTGTTTCAAAACCACAGACCTCAGCTGCAAGATTCAGGAGGGCCAGAGTTCAACTTGATAAACTCAGCAGATATCAGCTTAATTTCAATTTGTAAGCTAATTCATTTCTCTTTCTCCCGTACCCGCAGAGGAAACATTTCAGTGCTGTTTTTGTTTCAAGAAATATGGTATTACTCATTTTAATTCACATTAAATCAAAATACTAAATTTTGCTATAATTGCATGGTATCTGCACAGGGAGGTCACACTGTAATTGAGCAAGCAATTTCTTGTGTCATAAGCCTAATACAGTGTTGATCCCATTTCACTCCCATTGATTTCCGTAGAAGTTGGGCCAGATCCTGCAACTACAAATATTTATAGTTTGAAATAGCACTTTAATCCCATTTTCATATACCTTTTTGACCAATGACCTAAATAATGTATCTGGGGAAAAAAACGCACAAACAAACCACGACTCACCTCAAAAATTTAAACTGATATAGAACAGATAGCATTGATTACAAATTTACCTTTTTAATGAATGCCACAGAGAATGTATCCCACGATACAATCCCATGATCCATCAGCTCAACAAATGCAGTCAGTGTAAAGGACAACATATCTCCAAAGCTGCAAGAGACAGGAGTCATGACAACATTTACCAGTAATGCAGCAGGGCAATGACCAAGGGAATAAAGCAACAGGAAGCTTTCAGAAAGGTAGGAAAATGAAGCCAATTATGGACTAAGAGGTAGCAGAAGAGCAAAAGAGGCCGTGCAACAGATAGTCTCCACAACAATTTAGCATGGACATCAAGAACAGTCACCTGAAAGAAAGCAATTTTGTAAGAGAAGAACTAATCCCCAGGAGAACACTACAGGCAATGCTCAAGGAAATCAGATAGTCCAAATTAAAGTTCTCTTATAAATTCAGAGTTTTAGATCTAACAGAATAAAAGAAGTGAGCTTTTTCTTAGCAACTTATGGAAATGCTCCTAATTGAATGTCATACATAAGTGCCATGTTTTCGTACCTCTGTATCAAGCAGATTGGCAGAAAGTTAGTGGAATGTTTGTTCCTTCTCTTACAAGGAAGCAAATATATTTAAAAAATGCACCAGAAGAGATTTTCTATTGAGCAGCAATTTTTCAATACTTAATGCCTCGATTTCTTTCTTTGAACCTGAAGATGCATCTCCTTTTGTTTATCTATGGGCAACCACGTCAAGCAAATTGCAAAGTTCCCATGGTTTATCCAAGCATGCAGCTCAAATCATTTAGGGTTTGCAGGGCATTACACTGCACTTTACACCTGCAAATTTACGATTCAATGAATCTTTGTATGAACTCAACTAAATTCAAAACGGGTTTAAACTCAACATAAAGAATATGCTCTAACCTGACTAGCCGCACAGGAATTTTCCATGTTAAAAATGAGCTTTTAAACATTAGCTTCATTTCTATATATAGTCAGGGCACCAAACAGTCAGCAGCCATAATGATTTCAATGAAGTCGTTCAATAAGATAACTACTCAATACAAGCAGCAGTGCACAGAGCCTGAAATGAAGCAGCGTATTACCTTTAAGGGCATGCCAAACCACCTGCAAGATACTCTGCCACTAAGCCATTAACAAGCATAAGCATACAATCAATCTAAACAGCATGAATAGTCCCACTGATTTTAATGCAACAGCTTACCTAATAAAAAGATAAAATTTAAAAAACTCTGTCAGATTGGAACTACAACACTCAGTATGTTGAAAACCTGAGTCTAATACTATAGCCATAGTTAAGCAATGTAATTGGTAATCCTTATTGTGTTGATTTATTCCCCTACTGTCCTGCACCAATCCAACACAAATAAGTGAACATTCATTCAGATGGAAGACATGTACTGCAGTACAGAGGAACAAGGCAGAAAACCAGTTTCAATGTAGCAACTCCAACAGCCAGTTTACTGGATTTGATATAATCTGCCATTTAGGGATTTCTGATGGTGAGATGCAGCCTTTAGTGGCCCCTTCATTTAAGACAGGAGCTCTTGGTTATCAAAACTCCACAGGTGCCCTCCACTAAAAATAAACTTGCCATTCTTGACATTTTGTGAGTAAAAACAAAAAAACCCAAAACACACCCTTCTCTTCCACAGTAAGTAAGGGTATCCATGGTGGCTTTCATTATTTATGACACAATGAATAAAAACCAAAGAGCAAACAAGAAAAATACAGTGTCTTTAAAAAATCCACTGGAATTCTGCAAGGAATATTTTGTTCAGCAAATACAAAATCTGGAAGGTTTTGGTTTTGTTTTTGGGGGTAGGGAGGTTGGTTTTGTTTGCTTGGGTTTTAATATTGCAAAGCTTTTAAGAATTAAATTAGATTTAAAATGTCATCATTAGCATTTCAAATAACCAAGGATTTCATACCAAGATGACTTTGCCGGAAATTTAATCAGCTCCAGTCCTATCATTTTCCCCAATCCATTCCTTTTGCATAAAATGGTTATTTATGATTCCACAAATAAAACAGCACCCCTAGGAAAAGCTTCCATCGAAAAACTTGTACCAAATTCTCATGCATCTTCATGACAGAATACTTCCACAAATATATGGAATTCTGGTATTTTAAGAAGCTAGACTAAATTAGATTAAAAAAAAAAAAGATAGGCCGTATAGGTTGAAAAGTAGATGAAAATATCTCTCCCAGCATTAAACTAAGTAGATAAATTATCTCCCCTAGATTTTCTCATATATTGTTTAAAAATTTAGTCAATTAACCTATATTTAGTATATAAATACTCTTCTATAAACTAATTGTACATGAAAGCTAATCCCTATTAACAATGGATATAATTTATAGGGATTACTTAAACTGTATTAAACCTGCATATGGATATTCACTTTCAGAACAGCAGTGGCAGGAATGCAAGTTAGTTTAATTCCTTTACATTCAACAGCCTCATTTATTCTTCTCACCAAAACTACTGATTAATCCTGCCACTTAATCCAGTCTCCTCCGCAGCTTTGGAGAGGAACCTGGGTTAATGGAGCTGAAAATACTGGTATTGATGTATAAACCTGATTTTAGTAGGGATACAACCGTTTGGGATCCAGAAGGTGAAAGTACTTTTCAACTTAAAATGATCAGACACCCCACCAGGTGTCACTCCAGTGACATCGCTTCTAATAATTAATGAGAGTGAAGAGGTGCAACACTGGGACTAATCAAGCAGCAAGAAATACTTCAACTCTATATATTATGCAGCACCACACACACATAGCATGTATTTTTAAATATATAGCTATACATATGCACCTGCACACATTTATACACTAAGTGGCACTGCAAAAGTCAAAAGCCAGGCTTAAAGGATAAGCATTAGGAATAAGAACAAGCTAGAGATGAAAGCAATCTCCAGGGTAACAAGAGCAAGATAAGGATTAAAGTATCTGGAGGGGGAAGGGAGTGGTGTTGATTCATTGTATTTAAACATGTTGTGTTTAAACACAAACAGATAGGTAGAAATAGACTTCCAAGCAATTCATTTCAATACACACACGAACAGACACACTCATACTATTAAGAGCAGCAGACAGAATAGATGCTAGAAATTTCAAGGGAATCAAAGCTTGTTCATAAAAGCAGCAACCTTAGAAAATACGTGGTAGGAGCTGTTTAACTCAAAATCTCAGTGAATAAGTGTTTTTGTCATACAAAAAGTCCGAAAAACAATGGGGCCATTTTCTTCCTAAAACCTGTTTAGATTAATCCACAGCACAAGGCACGACAGTTCTGTAAATATCAAGCCGTTGCTGCTCTGGCAGAATGACTTAATAGTTTGATGGTAATTCCTGATAAAGGTACTTTTTAACGCGTGTCATCGCAGCAAGAGGGGAAAAATGATCAGAAAGATGCACTGTGTAATTGCAATTTCATATCTCACTAACACTGACATTTTAATGATCTATGCTATCAAGCAAGCTGCTTGTACAATCCCTCCTGAATGCTGTTCAAGGCTCTGGCTCTTAGCTGGGGACATCTTCCGCTGGGACAGCTGATTAAGTTTCCCTATTCTCCAATGTCTGACTCCCCTCCTCTAATCACCCTTGCGAGGATGGTCATGAAGCACCTCCTCAC
The DNA here is from genome assembly GCF_964195595.1 of Calonectris borealis. Classification (NCBI taxonomy): domain Eukaryota; kingdom Metazoa; phylum Chordata; class Aves; order Procellariiformes; family Procellariidae; genus Calonectris; species Calonectris borealis. Next base: position 118,405,271 of record NC_134313.1, read on the forward strand.
CCACAGCAGCTCTTGGCAAAAGCCTCAGAAGCAGCAGAAAGCTGTGGTCTGTAACACCATCGGCTGTCCCAGCGTGAGCCATTCTAGTGTGGACGGATGGCCGTGCTCTGATCCACAGCCTGTGCACCTCAACCCCTCAGACAAACCTGACTGAAGAGTAAGTCAACAGTTGCCTTTCACATCTCTAGGTTTTAGAGAAATATCAGGTCAAAGCCTGTCAATTTACATTCCTAAGAATTTTCTGCATTCTTACCTTAAGAAACTGTGAAGAAAAAGAACTCCACACATTTGATATTAGCTTTTCTTTCCTAAAAATAAAAATGACAGGAATGTGCATGTGACCCTGACCACCACACCTGTCTCTCACCTGCCTTCCTATTATCATTTCTACATGCTAAACCATCTTTTTATCACGTGTGCTAAGTAATCCTCAGATGTACATATAGAATTATGTCTGATACTTTGAAAGATGCCTAAAGCAATTTGGATTTCTTATCAAAATAAATTAATGGGACTAAAACTAAATGTTTTTTGGGGAAAAAAAAAAGAAACCTCAACACGTGTTTAACACACATACCAAAATGAACATGTATTGCTACTGAGGAGAGAAAAACATTCAGCTGTTGAAATGATTCTTTAAATCGAGATAATTAGTCAGGCTCAGCTGTCATCAGGTAAAAAGAAAAAAAAAAAAAGAAACATGAGCTTTTATAAGGTGGACTGTCCTTATAAGAGTCTGGTGGACTGTCTCATGTTTTGTACGATAAAAGCTGCACAGGAGAACCTGGAAATTAACTGTTGCTTGTCTGTCACAACCAGGATACAGCCACCAGCCCATTAGGACTAGAAGCCAAAGCCATCTTTACACAAATCATTTTTCCTGGGCAAAACAGAACCAAAGCTGATCTCTAATTGTGCAGAGGGAAGACAGCAAAGAAACAACTTTAACTGGGCAGGAGGCAGCAAGAGAGTAGCAGCCTACTACCAAATGCAGGAATTACGGAAGCGATTAACTTTAAGTCCCTTACCATTCAGCAACTGTGCTCACAGCCTAATACTGGGCAGCTGGAAGGCCTGACATCGTTGAAGTCAACATCAAAGAGTAAGAACAGCTTTTTAAGCTAGAGTTGTCAAGGATAAACGGCCATGAATAAATTTAAACAGGGGAGCAGAATATATCTAATCACCAGAGGACAAGAGCTCTGGAAAAGCCATGGGGGCAAGAACCTAAAGTAAGTCTAAAAGGAAGACTGATGATGCAGCAGGATGCTTTGAAAGCACAGTGTGAACAAGTACCTTTTTTATTGCTATGGCTCCTCTTCATTGCTTCTACACTATCATGTTTCTTCAAGTAACCTTTCCAAGGGTGAAGCTAAGCCACCATCAAATCAATCTAGGAGCAATTCACACCTACTTGGTACTTACTCAGTACAGCTGAAAATGACTGAACGATCTGCGGGGTAGCTGCCCCTATTTTTCTAGATGATTACAGAAAATGTATTTAACTGTTACACTGCAATTGACACAGATTATTTTTTTTGCAACGTGCCAAGCACCACTGAAATACTTCTCTGTGGTACAGTTTCACTGCATTCATTACAAGGCATCAGCCCTACTGATTTTAAACCACTTGCATTCCAAAAACCTGAAATAGCTTTGTACCCCTGGTAGCAGGGCTTCTCTAAGCTTGAAAATTAACTCTGATTAACGAAAACAAGCTGTGCATTTTAAACACAACTGTCACTATTATTGAATAAATCCAGGTGTAGATACTCTTTATTACAGAGTATGACTAAATCCACTCTGAGGTACATCAAGCATTTGTCTGCACGGGAAACTAGCCCAGAGGAACTATTACACACTGGTTCTTTATGAAGATGTGATTAGAATTACCTTTTCTCTTATTCCCCATCTTTTAAATTCCTGGTTTTGCTCATTTCATGGTAATTTCCTTAAATGGACCAGCATTTCTTAAAAGACCAGGAATGACTAACTACACAGTAAAAACATCACTCTCCCTTCAGCGTGATTTGACTACACTTCAGTACTGCAATGCAAAGGTCAACTGATAGCGCTGTTTCATGGGATTTTTTTTTTTTAACCCAAGTATTAGCCAACATGGGATAAATAAAATCCCAAAACAAAATGGGAAGCCCTAAAACTGAAAAGACAGAGAAAAAGAAACTCAGATTTTAGAAGAACAACTTCCTTCAGAGGACAAAGCTATTCAACAAGGCCTCTCTGTGAAAATCAGGTTTTAACTATGTCAGGCTAGCATGTGCGAGCTACCAGAGACAAAATTAAATACTGGCACTTATTGAAATATGTCATCCTGTAAATCAAAAGTAACTTTTTTTTTTTAATTAGCATTTGGTTTCTTTGGGTTTCTTTAGTCAAGAAGACAGCAGGTGGAGGCTGCAAAGTTTTAAAGTTTAGTTTAGTTCATGATATCAAGTTCTGAGGTTTTTTTTTATAGTACTTGTTTCATTAGACCTTTTCCCATTAATACATGGGTGAAAAATAGTCAGGATGTTCGATAACTACACTCATAGAGCATTAGTGTATACACTTTACCTTCAAAACGTACGAACAGGCCAGCTTCCAAACTACTGGTTTCACATCCTGACCAATGGCTCTGGTATCTTTTTTAGTACAAGTACCAAACTCAAGAATTTGTGTATTTTAATTGTATCATTTCACGTACTACTGATGGAAATCAAAATATTAAACTGTGTGCCCTGATGTAAATTAAAGCTTCTACCGGCAGGATTTAACTTCCAAAGTTAGAATAAACTTTAGTCACATACACTTTCTTTACTACTGTATCTGTTACCACACAGTTACCAAGCAGTGCTGCTACTTTAAATTTCTCTGTAAAGCCCCAAACCATGATTGGGTTAAATTCCAATCAAACTAATGATCAAAAGAAATCACTAGTTGCTAGGAGTAATGTTTGAAACAAATAGTTATTATAAATTCAGGTAGAGTGTTCTGTTCATGTTTCTATAGTACAGTACAGTACAAATAAATTTAGGAACATGAGGGACTGTTGGTTTGTTAAATATTAGAAGATAATTTAGCATACTATTGTAAGAAGCAACTGATGCTTAGAAGAAACCAGTTGAAGCAAATCACCTAGGTCGGATAGAAGCCAAAAGGCCACTGCGTCTGCGCAAAGTAAAAGGGTCAGCCAACGGTGACGAAGAGGAGTCACTGGCCTTCATCTCCAAGACCCCTGACGACCACCACCAAGCAACAGTGCGCAGGCGCAAATGGGAGGAGAGCTCATTTTAATACGAAGCGAAGACTAGTCATGCATATGTATTAGTAAATGATGTAATGCTATGTATATTTATGATTTTGTTGTATAAATTTATGGTGAAAGGTGCAACAAATTGGACACGCTGTGGTGGAGCGATCCCCCGTGTCCCCAGCGCTGCTAATAAAGAATGCCTGCCTTTTAACACTACATTGGTGTTACGAGGTTCCTTCCCGATTTCGGTGACAGTTTTGGCGACCCAGATGGGACCCTGCTTGTGAATCTCGACGGATCCGTGGGATCACAGGACCTCCAGCCGGCACCGAGGGATTCTCGGGGAGAACCTCTGATCCCCGGACCGAAGAATTCAAAGCAAGTCCCCTGGAACAGGTAAAAAGGCATTCTTTTCTAAAAAGGAAAAGGGGTAGAGTCCCCGCGGTCTGCTCGTAAGGCGCGGCGAAAGCTACGCAGAGTTGGGCTGAGAGGTACCTAGTAATAACGCCTGCCCATAAGTCGCGGTGAAAGCTTCGCAGGGTTGGGCTAGAGACCCGGGTAAAGGAAGGGGTAAGAGGCCCCGGAGAGGGAGCTCCACCAGGGGTTGGGGTCCCTCTGACTAGTGACTGGTGATAGTGCACAATCACACTCGACTAGTCTTTGGAGGATGGGTACTTTTCCGAGCAAGAAAGCAGTCCCACAAAGAACACCCTTGGGATGTATTTTGAAGCATTGGAAAGATTTGGGGGGTGATCCTTTGACTCGGAAACAGCTAATTGAATATTGTAATAATTGGTGGCCCATGTATAAATTGGAAGATGGAGAAAAATGGCCAGAGAATGGAACATTGCAATATAATACCATCCTACAACTGATATTATTTTGTAAGAGGGAAGGTAAATGGGATGAAATGGCATATGTTGATTTGTTTTTTTGCATTGCGAAACCATCCGGAGTGGCAGAAACGATGTGGAATGCGATCATATCATTCTATGATGGTATTGAGTGATGAGGAAAGTAAGAAGGGATCAAACAAAAGTGGTAAAAAGAAAAGGATAGAAAATGGAACTGAGGGAGAAGACATTGAATTAATGATCGCTCCTCGCCGAAGGAGGGGAGGGGAAGATCAGGATTTAGAAGATGATGAACTCCCTGTTCCCCCAGTAGAAGGAGGGATAGGGGGATTCAGCCCAATTTCGGGAAGAACACGGGGAAAACAAGGAGAAGTAAGACCTACTTCCCTCCAAGCTCCTCTTCGAGAAGCAGTAGGAAATGAAGGACCGGTTTTGGTTAAAGTTCCATTTTCTATCACTGAATTGAGATCATGGAAAGAGCTTGCGGGTACTTATCGAGAGGATCCTGAAAGAGTGGCTAAAGTGATCGAAACAATAATTAGAACCCAGGATCCAGATTGGAGTGACTTACAAGTGATATTGGATGCTTTGCTTGATGATACTGATAAAGGGATGGTATTAAATGCTGCTAGGAAGCAGGTAGAAGGGGCACATGCTAGCGGGGGTTTACAGGGAACAGTGGAACAGAATTTTCCATCCGTGAATCCTGAATGGGACCCTAATCAATCAGGGCCCAGAGAAATGTTAAATAGATATCAGAGGTGGATTTTATACGGTGTGAGACATGCAATGCCCAAGGCAATGAATTGGTCAAAATTATATGATGTAAGACAAGAACCAAATGAGTCTCCCTCAGCCTTCATGGAAAGACTGAAGGTGACTGCTAGAAAATATACTAATTTAGATTTAGATAAACCAGATGAAGAAGCGCAATTGGCCTCTATATTTATGGGCCAGTCGGCCCCAGACATTAGGAAGAAACTCCAGAAATTGGAAGGTTCTGAATCTAGGAATTTGGGTAAAATGCTTGAAATTGCATGGACTGTGTATAATAATAGAGAAAAAGAGAAAGAATTAAGACAAGCACGAAGGGATGCACGAAGGGATGGAAAATTGCTGGCTGTTCTAGCTGGGAATAATAGGAGGGGTAGAGGTAGAGGAAGAGGACGTGGAATGAATGTTGGAGATAGAGAAAGGGTAAACCTCCGATTGGCGGAAGATCAATGTGCCGCGTGCAAGGAGCATGGACACTGGAAGAAAGAATGCCCCAAAATTAGAGAATTAGATCCAACTCTTCAAGCAGTTAAATTGATGACCTTGGACGAAGATTTATGAAGGGGACCGGAGGAATCAACCCTAGCTGAACCTCTGGTAATGTTAAGGCTAGGGGATGAAGAAATAGAATTTTTAGTAGATACAGGAGCTACCTATTCAGTACTAAATATGTGTAAGGGGGGACTTAGTAGTAAATCAGTTAATGTTGTTGGTGCGACAGGGCAAAGAGAGAACCGACCCTTTTTAGAACCATTAAAGTTTAAATTGGGAAAGCGGTGGGTAACTCATCAGTTTTTATATATGCCAGAATGCCCATTGCCCTTATTAGGGCGAGATTTGTTGAGTAAGTTAAATGCACAGATAACTTTTAGAGATGGGGAAATTAAATTGTTAGTACCGGAGTCAAAAATTATAGAGGCAAAGGCGTTTATGTTGCAGGATTTCCCCAAGGAAGAACAAATTCCAGAAGAACTGGAAAATGCAGTAATTCCATTGGTTTGGGCGAGTGGAAAACCAGGACGATCTAAGTTGGCAGAACCGGTAAAAGTAAACCTGAAACCTGGAGCCAAGCCGGTAAGACAAAAACAATACCCCATTAAGTGGGAGGCTCGGAAAGGATTAGAAGAATTGATTACAAAATTTTTAGAATATGGGCTCTTGGTAGAATGTGAATCAGAATATAACACTCCCATATTGCCAGTAAAGAAATCTGGAGGAAAAGAATATCGATTAGTTCAAGATTTGAGAGCTATAAATCAAATAGTGCAAGATATGCATCCAGTTGTAGCTAACCCATATACTTTATTGACCTCTCTAAAAGAGGAACATAAATGGTTTACGGTACTGGATTTAAAGGATGCCTTCTTTTGCATACCCCTGGATGCAAAAAGCCAAAGCATATTTGCTTTTGAATGGGAAAGCCCTACCACAGGACGGAAGACACAATTGACATGGACTGTACTTCCACAAGGGTTTAAAATAGCCCTACAATATTTGGAAACCAATTGGCAAAAGAATTGGAAATATGGAAGAGACAGAATCAAGGGAAAGGCACATTGTTACAGTATGTGGATGACATCTTGATAGCGACAGAAAACAAAAAGGAGTGCCTCGAGAGTACTATTAGTTTATTGAACTTCCTGGGCCAAGGTAGATATAGAGTCTCTAAGACTAAGGCCCAAATAGGAAAAGAAACTGTGATTTACCTGGGTTTTGAAATATCCCAGGGACAAAGACAATTGGGGAATGAAAGAAAGGAAGCAATTTGTCAGACCCCTGAACCCAATAGCCCAAAAGAATTGAGAGCCTTTTTGGGAATGGTTGGATGGTGCCGACTTTGGATTGTGGACTATGGACTATATGTAAAGCCACTATACGAGGCTTTGAAAGAATCCAAAGATCGGTATTTGACCTGGACACCTGAATGCCGAAAGTCATTTAAAGAACTAAAGAAAGCGTTGATGATGGCTCCTGCTTTAGGACTACCTGATGTGACTAAGCCGTTCGAGCTGTTTGTGCACGAGAGACAACATCTGGCTCTGGGAGTGCTGACACAAAGACTGGGATCCTGGAAAAGACCGGTTGGGTATTTCTCCAAACAACTTGATAATGTGAGTAAAGGATGGCCGGGATGTTTGCGCGCTGTAGCAGCAACAGTGTTGTTGATCCAAGAGGCTCGAAAGTTGACTATGGGACAGAAGATGGTGGTATATGCCCCACACATGGTGATAACTGTTCTAGAGCAAAAGGGGGGTCATTGGTTGTCCCCTAGCAGAATGCTAAAATACCAGGTTGTCCTATTGGAACAAGATGATGTGGAATTGAAAACCACACCAATTGTCAATCCAGCAATATTTCTAACAACAGAGAATCCAGCAGGAAGTTTAGAACATGATTGTTTGCTAACCATTGAACAAGTCTATTCCAGTAGATTGGATTTGAGAGATGAACCTCTGGAACATCCTGACTTGGAACTGTTTACTGATGGAAGCAGCTTTGTCCAGGAAGGAAAGCGAATGGCCGGGTATGCTGTTGTCACCACCACCGAGGTACTGGAATCAAGGATGCTGCCTACAAATACCTCAGCACAGAAAGCAGAACTGGTTGCATTAAGGCGAGCTCTGCAAATTGCCGAGGGAAAAAGGGTAAACATTTGGACTGATTCTAAATATGCGTTTGGTGTGATCCATGCTCATGGAGCTATTTGGAAAGAGAGAGGATTGTTATCAGCTCAAGGAACATCTATAAAATACAAGGAAGAAATTCTCCAACTTCTAGAAGACGTACAGAAACCGAAAGAAGTAGCAGTAATGCATTGCAAAGCCCACCAATTTGGTCAAACAGTAGTAAACATAGGTAATCGATTGGCAGATAAAGCTGCGAAAGAGGCAGCAAAACAAGGCATCCTTGCACTAGTACCAGTAAAACACATAAAACTCCCTGATTTAAAACCAAAATATAGTAAATTGGATAACCAATTGGCAGAGCAATTAAAGGCATCCCAAAATGCCAAAGGATGGTGGGTAACACCGGAAAAACAAGTAATAGTGACCCCGCAGGTTATGATAGAACTTGCAAGAGAAAAGTATGAGCAGACACATTGGGGAATAGATGCAATGATATCTAATTTGAAAACATTTGCAGTTTGCGTGGGAATGACAGGAATAGTTAAATCAATAGTAGCTAAGTGTTTAATTTGTCATAAGAATAATCCTTTGAACCAAAAGAAGCCACCGTTAGGAGTAATAAAGCAAGGAAATTCTCCTGGAGATTATTGGCAAATTGATTTTTCTGAGTTACCCAGGCAAAATGGGTGTAGATATTTGTTAGTGTTGATTGACACATTTTCTGGATGGCCGGAGGCCTTTCCTTGCCGCACCAACAAAGCCAAAGAGGTAGTCAAAATATTATTGAAAGAAATAATACCTAGATTTGGAGTACCGATAGGAATGTCTTCTGATAGGGGACCGCATTTCGTGGCAGAAATGGTCCAGCAAATTAGCAAAATTTTAGGCATCAAGTGGGACCTACATACCCCCTGGAGACCACAGTCAAGTGGAAAAATAGAGAGAATGAATCAAACATTGAAAAGACAGATAAGTAAAATTTGCCAGGAAACATCTTTGAGGTGGCCACAGGCTTTACCGTTGGCTCTTTTAAGAATTAGAATTCAACCAAGATCAAAAGACGGTGTAAGTCCATATGAAATTTTGTATGGTAAGGCATACCAAATTCCTTTAATCCCAGGGGATATTAAGGTAACTGGGGAAACTGATTTGAAAAGATATTTGATTTCTTTAGGGAAAGTCCTTGGAGCACTCCGAAGATATGTGGTATTGACTAGATCACTTGCCTTGGATACGCCTGTACATCAGTATCAGCCAGGTGATCTTGTATATGTAAGAACCTGGAACTCTGAACCACTGCAGGAGAAGTGGAAGGGACCCTTCCAGGTACTGTTAACAACTTACACTGCAATCAAAGTAGAAGGAGTGGAGCCGTGGATACATTACACTCGAGTAAAGAAGGCCCCGTCGTGGAAAATTATTAATAGGGATCCAGAAACTGCAAAATTGACTCTAAAATGTGTCTGATTGTAAGAAAATGTATGTTAATCTGGCAATTAATATTGGTGGGAACTTTATTTGGAGAAGAAGGAAATCAAATGAACAAAACAGAAATTGAAGATTCATCAGAGCAATTGATACACATTCCCAAAAGGACTCCGGAAGAAAATCTAATGATAGGATTGATAAAGGAGTTTGCTAAATTGCAAAATGTCACCCAAATAACGGCATGCCTCCCAATTCCGAGAGCAGTAGGTGAGTCGATTCCATGGGGAATTTTAACGACAAATTTGAATCCTGGGTAAAATCTTTAATTAGTACTGTATTGTGTTTGATAATTATTTCCCTAGTGATATTGCTTATCTATTATTGCTTGAAAAGAGAGTTCACAAGGAAGGCTGCCGTTGATCGAAAAATCACTCTCGCACTAGTAGGAAATAGTGGTGACAATTACAATCTAGCAAACACGAATCCTGCCTTTGTAAATAGTTAATATTGTGGAAGTATTGAAATTAAATAAAATTTCAAGACTTCCAAAGGGGGGAAATGTTACCACACAGTTACCAAGCAGTGCTGCTACTTTAAATTTCTCTGTAAAGCCCCAAACCATGATTGGGTTAAATTCCAATCAAACTAATGATCAAAAGAAATCACTAGTTGCTAGGAGTAATGTTTGAAACAAATAGTTATTATAAATTCAGGTAGAGTGTTCTGTTCATGTTTCTATAGTACAGTACAGTACAAATAAATTTAGGAACATGAGGGACTGTTGGTTTGTTAAATATTAGAAGATAATTTAGCATACTATTGTAAGAAGCAACTGATGCTTAGAAGAAACCAGTTGAAGCAAATCACCTAGGTCGGATAGAAGCCAAAAGGCCACTGCGTCTGCGCAAAGTAAAAGGGTCAGCCAACGGTGACGAAGAGGAGTCACTGGCCTTCATCTCCAAGACCCCTGACGACCACCACCAAGCAACAGTGCGCAGGCGCAAATGGGAGGAGAGCTCATTTTAATACGAAGCGAAGACTAGTCATGCATATGTATTAGTAAATGATGTAATGCTATGTATATTTATGATTTTGTTGTATAAATTTATGGTGAAAGGTGCAACAAATTGGACACGCTGTGGTGGAGCGATCCCCCGTGTCCCCAGCGCTGCTAATAAAGAATGCCTGCCTTTTAACACTACATTGGTGTTACGAGGTTCCTTCCCGATTTCGGTGACATATCCACTGATATGCTGTATCTACACAGATCAATAAGAATCCTCTTAAAGTGGGTAATGCCTTGTTCCCATGAGTAAACAAAACTAAACTGTGTAAAAAAAAATTAATTCACATCATCAGTATGATCAGGTCCTAAAACCAGGGTGCAATACAACTATAAGTCAGTGTTTTAGTACTGTCTTGAGGACAATCACATAATTTAATGTAGAGAAGTCTACAGGATAACAGAATTTGGAAGCAGAGAAATGCTGAAGGAGTATAACTATTCTTCCACAAAGAACTATTTTCACAGCAGTGAGGAAAAACCCACCACCTAAATGCACAGGAGGTACCTTGTCTTGGCAGGGGTGATGCTGCCAAGAATTCTGAAAGCTTCATGCCATTTTAATCATTTTCCTCAGAATCTAAACTTTTCTATTATGAAACAAGTTACTTTGTATTAGGTTGAGAAAGCAAATGTAGAGGAAGGATTTAAGTTTCCTGCCAAATTTATTCTTATTAATTTATTTATTATGCAATGATTTAATAACAAATGTTTCAGAACTTGGTTTACAGCAGATTTGTGAAAGTACGATTTAGCATGGATTCAGATGGGGAGCTGCATTTCCTGCGTGATAAACCACATCAAGCTCTCAGAGTGACAGATGCGTGGCTAATTGATTAATTATTCTTTTGCTTCCTTGGGTTACAGCTATACTTGACATGCCAAACTTGCAAGCCAATCAAGATATTAGAACATCTCTTGGAGTCCCAATTTATTAAAGCCTATGAAGCCTGTGCTTAACTTGAAGCACACAGAAGAGTCCCATTCAAAATCATCAGGGTAGTAAGCACACTTCTGAACTTTCTGATATGAGGCCCTTTACTATATTACAGTTTTTCCTCATCCAGTTATCTGCAACAACTAGCACTACCTGGGACCAGAAAATAATAGGAATTCAAACTGGCACAATGACTCTTACTTTCATCTCACTAACATCAACAATTAAAATTGCCTACTATCAATCATGTAAGCCAGACAAATTTAAGAGGGGAATTAGGGAAGGCAGGGAAATTATTTGTTTGCTCAAATTAAAAAACAAAACAAAAGCCTTACTTAGGAAATAGTAGAAGCCCCTGCAGAAGTTACAGAAATGAAGCACCCATTCCACAAGCAAAGCAAAAAAGGCTTCATCAGAAAATTTTAACAGGCATCAAAGAGCAGAAAACAGAGAATGTTGAAGACTGGCTGAATGAATACGCACAGTTGTATTTACATACAAAGATTAGCGCGAGGGCCTGAACTCAGTCATGCAAAAGAGGAGGAAGTGTGCAAGGTGATGAGCTAATCAGGTTCTTACCAGGGCTTCATTATCTTCTGCAATTTCTGATATCGTCTGCAAAATTAAAACTTGCACGTGAGGAGACACACTTTAAAATATCTGTACTCTATTTACGTATGCACACACACACCCCCACACACACCCATACTTGATTCATAAAATTCAAAGACAGACACACAATAAGAGGCAGTAAATTACTAACAATCTGCTGTGAATAGAAACAGTTCAGCAACTGGTAAAGTAAAGAACATTCAAAATTAATTTCAAATATTTGTTCAGAATACTTGTGTTAACTACTATTAGGAAAAAAGCAGAAAAAGACAGACAGTTGATAGGGGAAATAGATTTCTCTAAAACCTTTTTCTCTTGACCATTAAAGCATGTCTAGGCATCCTAAATTAGTCAAGTATTTGTGTAAAAGTCGTCTTTGGTACAAAACAATAAAGGTACATTAAGCATTTTCTGTCTCGTTGCAATGACTTGTAGTCCGTTGCCCGAAAAACTCTTTTATTTACTTCCAATCTCCATCACTAATACTGATGTCAGAGTTGTCAGCATGATTGAAAGTTGTTGTGTAGCTAGGACCAACACAGACCAAAATCCTGACTTTCTGAAGTCAGGGACAAGTTTTCTATTGGCTTCAAAGCGTTTTTAACCAGAGTTGCATTTACTCAACAATTCAAAACCATCTTGCACCAGCTCCATGACACATAAATACAGTGTAGCAGTCTTATTCCAACAGAACATGTAAGCTTATCCATAGCTCTTTTACTCTTAAAATTCACACACCAATGGACATGCCTAGACCCAAGGTGCTGAATCAATCGACTTGAGAAAGACCTGCTTAAGAATGTCACTTACTGATTCAGATTCTAAGAGGCCAAGCTACACACCCAACCTTCAGTGTGATGCTCTTGCTTTCCTAGTAGCTTCCAAAACACTTGGTTCCTAGTTGCAGCAAGAGGTTTAATCTACCCCAAGCGTTTTTTTATTTAGGCATTTCCTATTTTTCCCCCCACAAGGTGTACACTGCTGTGTCTCATCGGTGAACCAGAAGCTATGGCATCATATTACTATATTCAGGAAACTGGAAACCAAATATTAGGGGAGCGGGGGGCGGGGGAGAGAGGGAGGAGGAGGGAAATAATAAGTGCATTTGAAAGCTGTAGCCCACTAATCACAATTTGCAAGTCATCCTCCTGCTAATAACCGGCTTCAGAACTGCTGATTATGCTACAAAGCAAGCTGAAGAAAGAGACTATCAATGATAAAATGGCATCCAAGATAAATAACTTCTTCTTTTTAAAACACCACTTAAACACATTAAAAAAAAAAAAAAATCTCCTACTTAACCCCTTCTTGTGTCTCCTAACTCTATTTCACAGTTTTATTTCAGAGGGTTGGCTGCACCTGCACACTGGGCAGACCACTGTTCAAAAGCAGAACAAGGAGGTCCCTCCTTCCTTCCTGTCCCCTTCTCCCCAGGTCTTCCCCTTTGCAGTTGCTGCCATGCCGTTCAGCCCACAACAGCTCTAGGACTCCAAGCTCTCCAATCGCTGATTCAACTCTCTCCCAGAATTTGGCTAGATTTTTTTTTTTTTTTTTCCTTTTGGTACAGCAGTAACTCCTCCCACCTTGCATTTTCCACTCTGTTTATGCATAAGTAATGTTGTGCTTTCTACAGAGACCACATGAGTCTATGTATGAACTCTTTTTAAGAGGGACCAGTCTCGAGGAGGGCAGCTTTTGGGCTGGCTTGTGTAACCACCAGGGAAGAAAACACAGAGTACGTCACAGGAACAGTGGTTTGAAATCCTTCATTGCTAGCTGTGAGCTGCAATACTCATGCCTGAAGATAACGATGGCACAGTTTACCATGTATCCAAGCACAAACTGGGCTACAGCCTAGCTCAAATTAGAAAAGTGACAAGATTTTGTTCTTGAATTTCATGGTTCTGGTTCTTTTACGCTACAACAGCTATCTGTGTAGCCAGTAGTAATGAGCAAACAAAAAGCATCCTGATGATCAGACAGCCTTAAAAAGGGGAGAAAGTTACCCTCGATACGCTTTTAGGAGCAGAAAAGTTCAAAGCATTTCTCATAGTAGGAGACCCCAACTTCAGCAGAATGTCATTCTTGTGCTTCTGCAAAGGGAGTGCTTCCTTACTGCAGCAGACTCTGCTAAACCCTAACGAGAACAACCTCCACCACAAATGGGTTTTGCAATCTTCCAAATGTGCGTGGATCCAAGCAACCTTATGCAGCACATGCCAGCAAAACTTCATAGCATCCTTCTGAGCCCAGTTTTTAAAACAGCTGCTTTTCATCCAGGTGCTGGCTTTGGCTAAGCAGCAAGTAAACTTGAAATTGATGCTGTGTCTGTCTGACATCAAAGAGAAACAACAGTGGTGTTTGCAAACTGGTAGCACTTCAAAGGGCAGACTGAGTTTTGCCAGAGATTTTTCACAACAGGCTATAATCAGGTGCATTTTCTCCATGACTGAGCCCAGGGATTAAAGAACAAACATCTGAATCCTAGAACAAAACATTTAGACAGCAACTCTCTTAGTATTTACAGAACTCTTATCCATCTTGAGTTAACTGGCAATAAGTTAACTTGAGGTCAGCAGATGTGCAATGTAAAAGAAAATGTAAGTTTAGAATAATATGGAGAAATAATTGAATCATATAGGACTTTTCTGGTGAAGCAATACAAAGACAGCAAATTTTGACTTGAGAGGAAAGATAACCATCATATTAAACCAAACAATTTCTACTAATCTCTGTTGCTTTGGAAAGTGTGGTAAGAGCAGCAATCAATCCAGGACATGAAATGTTGCAGCAACATGGTACAGGATGATTATAGATAGACTTTTACCACTGAACAGGTGGAGGCTGTTATCTAAAGGAGTGCACGCTATTTTCATCCCATCATCGAACCAAAAACCTAATACAGAAGGACCTGGCATGAGCAGGAGTTCCTCTCATACTCACCCAGAGACCACGCTAAAGTTACCAGTGAAGGAGTAGCCAAGCTAACTCTTCCAGCAAGCCAGCCTGGAAAGGAACAAGTACAGTCTGCCACTTCCATCAGCTTTCCTCTTTCTATATATACACAACTGTTGTTTCTTCCAGAGGGCTGACCCTGTGGTAGCAACCAGACAGTTCTATAAAATGCTTCCTGGGTGAGTTACCACACGTATGGTCAAAAATGCTGAAAGTCTTACTAATCTAGACACTGTAATTAGCTCGATACTTATATTTATCTTTTTTTTTTTTAAAAAAAAACATCCCTCAATTGCACTTGCACAGATGGGAATAAAACCATGGCCAAAACACAAATGTTATGAGGGTAAATTATCTAGCATTTGTGAAGGGTTCAGATACTATAGTGGTGAAAGACAAAAACAGACAGTAATTTTTATACAGGGAGAAATCCCAAAACAAATGCCAACATAATGCAAAATAAATATTAACGATAAGTTACCACTTTAGACATTTCGCTACCGTAGTGTGTTCCCTGTTTGGCCTCAAAGGACCTTTGTGATACATTTCCAGCTGAATCCCAAGGCACAGCAGTTCCCTTTGGATTTCCCCAAGCCATACAGACTTAATACTTGCTTAAATACTGCAGGTTATGTCGTGAGCAGCTTCCAGCGGAGACTTGCTTAGCAAGGACCTGACCGGATCAACTCTTATCTGTTCATGTGCAGAAATTGCTGCGCAAGGACCAAAGATACCCCAAATCTAAACCGCAGCTGGGGTAACACGCAGTGCACAGTAAGGGCTTGTGTGTACTGAGGAGAACTACTAAAATGCTGTCCCATCGGGGAAGCCAGTGCAGATCCACTGGAGTTAGCAATGCCAAGAGCTAAAGCAGTCACACCACATCACCACAACCAATGTTTCTGAGCCTGCACTGTTTAAAGATGTGCAGAGTAAGATAAAAATACCAGTGAGGATAAAAGCTTTTGGCCGTGGAGAGGGACATTATTAGCAAAGGTGGAAGATGTTCACAAAAACTTCTTCCACTACAGAAAAACTGACAGTATGATGGATGGGCCCCTCACTACAAGAAAGACATGGAGGTGCTGGAGCGTGTCCAAAGAAGAGCAATGAAACTGGTGAAGAAGGGTCTAGAGCACAAGTCCTACGAGGAGCATCTGAAGGAACCGGGGTTGTTTAGCCTGGAGAAGAGGAGGCTGAGGGGAGACCTTCTCGCTCTCTACAACTACCTGGAAGGAGGTTGTAGTGAGGTGGGCATTGGTCTCTTCTCCCAAGTAACAAGCCATAAGACAGAGGAAATGGCCTCAAGTTGAGCCAGGGGAGGTTTAGATTGGACATTAGGAAAAATTTCTTCACCGAGAAAGGGTTGTCAAGCACTGGAACAGGCTGCCCAGGGAAGTGGTTCAGTCACCATCCCAGGAGGTATTTAAAAGACCTGTAGATCTGGTGCTTAGGGACATGGTTTAATACTGGACTTGGCAGTGTTAGGTTAACGGTTGGACTCTATGATCTTCAGGCTGTTTTCCAACCTAAACGATTCTATTATTATTGAACGACCTGCTAACCACATTAAATCGGTATTTGGCTACTGCTTTTCAGGCAAACAGAAGGATAGCCCACATTCTGGATAAGAGGCAATGTTTAGAAATATGACAAGACAAATACACAGGAGTGCGTATTTCTGGCTTCTGTCTGTATCAGGTGTGGCTATAAATGAAGTCTGGAAAACACTCTGGCCAGGAGGTTGAAATAAATTATTTGGAAGAAGTCTGCAAAATGACTATTAAGTTATACAGCAGCACTCCCACTCCTCACAGCCACCACAACATCCCACAGCCACCACAGTCCAAGAGACAAAAACATCCTGGAAAGTTGCAGAAGTAGAGATTTTAAGCTCTTTTTATTTTTGCTCGTTCCTCAAATACTACACTTTTGTCTGAAGTTAAAAAAAAAAAAGTTTTGTTGAGCTTGGTACTCTGAAGAACATTTGGAAATTCCACTGCTGGAATTACTCTTTTTATCACATTTTACAAAAGTGGTTGCCAAACAAAAAACAGTAAAAACTGCCTCCTCTTCTCTTCCCGTTCCTGTCAACAAGGTGTTGATATCACCACTTAGCAGGGGTAATTTAAATGCTAATATTCTTAAGCACAGTCAAAGTAAGAAAAACAACCCTGGAGAAAAGGCATTTAGGATGGGGGGAGTGCAAGGAGCAGCAACTCTCCCCTTCTTCAAAGATGTGATCTTTGATGGTTCAATCTTCAGATGAGGCTTTTATCTAAAATGTACAGTGTGTGCTATGTATATGTGTCCTGGTTTCGGCTGGGATAGAGTTAATTTTCTTCCTAGTAGTTGGTATAGTGCTATGTTTTGGGTTTAGTATGAGAAAAATGTTAAACCGCAACAATATGACATTGATCAGAAGGATATACAAGAAATCTTGCTCATGTGTGTGTTGAGAAGGAGAGTGGAATCCAAGCCTGAAGACTGATGGGGAAACAAACCCAAAAGAGAGCAACCAGGAATAAAATAAACCAAGAAAAAAATCCATCCACAAAGAAAACCTACCCCACTTTCTTCCTTTATAGGAACTGTACTGAAAGACTGAGCTGCAGCCCTTTCTCATTCTCCTGCCGTTACTATCTCCACAGTGGTATAACCGGATAATCTGATTTTATACACTAGTTTGGATTTTTGCCTCATAGACAATAGTCACCCTCTCCCGACATTACTGAAGCACTAAGAAATGAAGATTGCATAAAGCCCCTGTTGGACAAGAATTGATTTTGGCAGCAATGTCAGATTAAGTAATCTATGCTTCCAGGTGAAGCTCCACAGAAATGGCTGAGCATGTCTAACAGCCCAGTGCTGTCAAAAATACAAATTATTTCCCCCTCTCCATCAGCTGGCTTATTTTCTGCCGGATTAGCAAACTGAATTGGCTCACTGAGGAGTCAGATGAGCATTGGAGTTGACCAAGAGAAGAAACAGGGACTACGCAGCCAGTAGCTGGGACAAGCAGAAAAGGATTACTTATTTAGACCTACTAGCTTAGCATTGTTTATATCTTCCGAAAATTCATTTTCCATTTACCCAGTGAGTTGTGCTTGCACAACTGTTTCCTGGGGCAACACTGTGAGCTTGATCAGGAAACTGAACTGAGTTAAGGAATATTGTATTAAAAGTAGCCTTTATTGTCACTTTTAATAATCTACAGCAGTTTTCCAGTCCAGTTTGCTACGAACAGTACAACTCTTCAGATGAAGCAGGACAGGAACAAGTGCCTGTGAGCAAGGGCTGCCTAAGTGTTTTGACAGCACTACTGAAATACTCATCAGACCGCGATGGAAAAAACCATTAGCAGGTATGTGAGCAACTGTCCCAAAAAGTGTATTAAAATAGGAGTAACTCCAAACCAATCTGTCTTCAGTTTTCCACTGGGCTGGTATACAGTATTATCTCTGTAAGGCAAGCCAAGAGCTAGAATTTCACTGAACAATACCATTTGTCCTTAAAGCATGCACAATTGCCATCTCAGAGGGTTCCAGCTGTACAGCAGCCAACTCTGCAACTGCATGTGTTCAAAAGAAGACTCCTCTTAGTCAAGAGTCAAAAAACCATACAAATACACATTTATTTAGAAGTTTACATGAATCTGGTCTAGCTGCATTTAGTATTTCCAATAGGAAGATGACAAAATTTAACAACGATTCCAATTTAAAGAAAGTTTTTCTCTCCAATCTGTGCACTAAGCAATTACAACTCCCTTAAAATTAAAACCAGGCTATCTGCAACCATGTCCGAGCAGCATCAACTAGCATGCTCCTGTGCCATGGCTGTATTACAGCAAAGCTGCCCAGCAGAGCCACATCGATGAAGCAGACCTCTGAAGAACAACCTTCTCAACAGCAGCAGAAGTAATTCTGGTTACTGTCAAGACAGCTAGGCTTAGCATAGTTTCAGTTTTTTGGCAAAAACTGCATGTTATTTCAGCCAAATGACAAGTGACAGAGACCATAATACTGCCAATAAAAAAATACTGAAAATTCTGCATAGGCCTTCCTCCTTTTCCTCCCAGTCATGAGATTATTATTATTACTGGTAATGACAAAAATAAATTTAGATTCCTTTTATTAAGTCTTTGATCTTTCAATATTTATGGCTTGTGACTTACATTTTCCTTTTCATACTTTATAAGGGACTATGAGGGGTTTTTTTCCTTTTTTCCTTTTAAGGAAGGCTGAGAGTCTGTCCCAGTCACACAATTCTTCTGATACATCAAGGAAAAAAACCCACATCTTTACCAGTCTTTTGCTACATCAGAAAGACTATCTATACAGCCGTGATTTTCTGAAATATTAATTCTGGGCTAGACTATAGAATACAGCTCTGAATGAGTGAACTACATTATCTCAGATGGGGTAGCAAGGAGACATGATGGCTTCTTCCAGTTTGGTTCCTGAACACATTTTTCATTAGTCATTATGGTAACTAGGACCTCCTGCAGCATTGCTCTCCTTCGGCCTCATTTCAGGGCATTGCCCTCTGGGGTGGGGGAGAGCAGAAGCAGCACACCCCTACACTTCCCTTTTACATTGTCTATACATCCAACCAGATGGACCACATATTCAACTTCCCTTAACTAGGCACAAACTGGGCTTCAGACAAAAAAATATTAGCGTTAGAAGTACTATGGAAATCTCTTTCTGAAAAGTCTCTGAAAAGGAAAATAACTGTGTATGCACATGCACACCCCTTCTTTGGTGATACAGATACAGAGTGTCCAAAAAATGATTGGACATCATGGATAATTATAAAATGGAATCAGCATTTACTTGTTCTTCATGACCTAACTTGTCTTGCAGTCTCTGGTATAATTTATAGGTCACCTGAATCATAAAAATAAACACAAAAACAGCTTGCCTTTTTTTCCCTCCTTTTTTTTTTTCTTCAGTTAGTAAGAGACTCATAGCATGCTCTGGAAGCAAGAATGAGCCTGAAGGAAAAACAAAGATGAGCCATGTCAATCAACAGGATCCCGATACGTGTGGACAGTTTCTAAGACATGTTGCACCTCTGCTGATATAAATATATTCATGCGCTCTCAGCTTCACTAGGGCCCCATGCACCCTACACAATCTGCCTACCAACAACCCCTATAGCTTTGTCCCAGCACACACCATGTCTACAGTTCATTTGCTCTAAGCAGCAGGCAGTCAAGGAGATCTGGCCCAAATTATGGTAACTACACATAGTATTAAAACCACTTTTGAAAACATACGCAAAATAAAAAAACCTGTCTTGTTATTTTTCAAGCTATATGAACAGCTTGAAACTTGCTATTCTCTAACGCATTCTAATTTTCTTCGATATTCAGGAATATAACATATGGAAAATTAACTAGAAAACACTGTTAGTTATTGTCATTACCAGCAAAATGAAGCAGAAGTAACTAGAAACCCAGGGATTTACATTCTCTTACTCTGGTCACTGTACTTTTATAGTCATCAGCTTCACTGAAATAATAAGTAGCACAATAAATAAAGCCAACTATAAACAAAGCATAGGCTTCTTCCTGGGAGAAAGTTATATAAAAAGCTGGAGTCTTGCTTTCCAGAGGCTGCCCGCTAAAACTTAATTACATACTCAAATTATAACTTAAGAGCTGCCCCTAACATGAGTTCCACGTGCAGAGAAAACCTCAGAGCAACCTTACACTGAGTATAACGGTACTTTTAATGAGCACTGTCTGCCCCTTTGGGGAAAATGGAGACTACAGCCTGAATTAACAAAATTTATGGATTTCTAGCACAGCTGCACCACACCGTGAACAGAGGCACCACTCAGCCTGGGCTTACTGATGCAGGGCTCTCCTGGCTGCACGGGCATCCAGGAAAGCACTCAGAGGGACTCCTTGCAGAGCAGCAGCAGCCACCCCATGGGGTATGTCCCATCCCCTCTGACCCCCTCAGAGTCTTAGTGCCACTCTCCGGGTTGTGACACCAGAGCAGAGACAGCTACTCTCACGCTATTTCACAACATGCCTGCTCTCAGGTTGTGGCTTGATGAGGCACCTATGCCTGTGTAGTGGTCTGTTGCCACAAAAAAGGACCTTTTCTGCATCCACTCATGCCCACTTCCCCTCTTGCTTCTGTAAGTCTCAAACTGAGCAGAAAACTAACTCTGCAAAACAGACGTGGATACTTTTCAGCCAAGTTAAAAAGCTGGATTGGCTTTGTGAAGCATCCAGACACCAGAACCAACTCCAGGAAGGAAGCAGGTCTGGGCTGGAGAGTGGGGGTTAACACACAAGGGAAGCAGGACTAGGCTGGAGAGTGGGGATTAACGCACAAAGACTGGGAGAAGAGGGCAGGGAGCTGGACCATCTCTTAGCAGCACCAAGCCATTAGGGTTCTCTCAGCTGTATGGTTGAGTCATAGTCTCACTCAAGCAAGGCTGCCTCAACAACAGTAACTCAAAGGTGGGTAAGAACTCCACAGTGAAGATACATCTTAAAGGTATCTTCACAAAATATATTGCTTTCTAAAACTGGGCCGTCAAAGAAATTTCTGTCCTTCCCTGAAACTTCTGGCTGCTCATTCCTCCTCTAATACTGCCCTCCTTTCTAATGCTAATACAATTGTTTGGGTAGGTCCACCTACAGATACTGAAATGATTAGAATTAAAAATACCATTGGGGAAAAGAAAGTGACAGGTATTGGGGCAGGAAAAAGGAGGAAAAAGAGCTTTTTGGTTTGAAGCATTTGGGTGACCTATCAGCAGCACAGCCCACAAAGTCACAGTGCTGAAGGCGCACAGCCCAGGGTGGGAGCTAGTGGCAAGGAGGCCTTCAGCTTGCTTTGCCTGTTCAGCGAGCATCTTGCAGGACCCTCTTATTAACAGTATTGCAGAGGGTCCAAGTGAAAACAGGAATAGAGAACATAAGAGGACAATTGACTGACTCCAGCTGCTTTTCCTTGACAGCCTAGGGCACTCAAACCGCTGGCTGCCCTTGTCTCACTCTCTCTTCCATATATTACTTTTCTTTGCCTCCCACACACACCTTGTTCACTCAACAGGCCATTTTAGGAAGCTGTTTTGTTGTAATAATAAAGTCAAAAACCAAACCAAAACAAAAAAATGCTTCTTCTGTGGAAGTAGTTTGCTTGTTGGCTTAGTGTGCTGAGACACCAATGAGTGACAGACCCTGAAGCGGGAGGACAGGACCCATAGCTTGAAGTCAGACGAGAAAGGAAAGCAGCAGCACCATGGCAGGTTTAGGCTGTTGAGTCTGTGTGTATTAGGATTTGCTCCTTTCATTAAATCTCAAGTTCTGTTAAATATGCACTTATCAGCCAGTGATGCATAATATAAAAGCAGAAGGGAATGCACATAGCACAGATGTCCTTGCTTTACAACTCCCTTTGCAAAGCCAGACTTGGAAAAACCTGACCTGCAGACCTCCTCAGAAGCTGCAGAACGTCTAGGCTGCTGAACAAGAGAAAGACTGCAGTGAGTACTGAGAATTCATCAACACGTGAAGCTGCTGGAAACTCTTACAGCCTGAGTCTTTGTTCAATGCCCAAACTAGACAGTGTTTCTCCCCACAGGCAGAAACACTGATAAACAGATTAGACAGGTAGATCGATCAATGCATCTTTAGTGATACATTACACCAGCTAAAAGGAAAATTCTGAAATCCCTCCAAATGCAAGTCACACTAAAAAAAAACCCAAAAAACAAAAAACACACCAAAAAAAGCAATAGACTGCTCATACGTCCAGTCTGCAAGCTTGCTGTGTGGTTTGAAAACGTATATCCTTAGCCAGGAATTACTACTAGGGTGTAATTTGCTGAGCAGTTCTTTCAACAGTGGTGCTGGCTTAAGTAGTTTCCCTCCCAAATAGTTATTTTTAATCCAGACCAGTCTGCTACAGCTTGGCCCATCCCACAGCTACAAAACAGTAGTACAGACACATCTGAAGGGTGAGGAGGGCACTTGCTTTAGCCTTGATGCAGCTAAAAGAAATGCTTGTAAAAAATGCGAACGTTCCCTGTCTCTTTCAACAGAAAATAAAGTGCTTTAGTTTAAATACTTTCTGCAGTGGAGTAAATTAAACCATTTAACTTAAATAAATTCATGACAAAATAAACTACAGAGGCAGTGACTTTTAATTTGCTTATGTTCATAGGCACATGTGAGCCTGCCCATTCAGTGTATTTTTTTAATTAGTACAGTAACTGCTTGCACATGTTTACATCAGCTTAAGCCTGTCTTTGGTTTTAAACTTAAATTGTTCCCTAAACAATAAATATTATATGAATATATGACAAGTTGACAAATTTGATAACTAGAAGCATTTTTTTGTATTTTTTTTTTTTAAAGTGGCATAATACGTGCCACAGACCACATCACTGCAAAAAAAAAAAAAAAGACCATAACCCAAAACACTGAAGATGAAACCATGAGGTATTGGAAATCCAGTATATAGCTAGAGTTGGGCAAGAGGGATTCAAAGTCCAATAAACCATTGACCACATAACAGCCAGGGATCAGTGAGAGTGTGCTTTTACATTTCCCAATCTAAGGACTACTGGATTTTAAAAAAAGTACTTAATTTTTCTGTGGAAAATCCCTAGTACATCTTGTGTGGGGTCATCAGAGACAGTTTGTGTTCCATTTCAAAGCCCACTTACTACTTTTGCTTTACCCTCTAGCACTATTTACTTTCTTGAATCCAAGGGAACACATTTGAGAGGGGATTTGGACTGATTTCAGCAAATGACTTCAGAAGTCTGGTCCACAAGACTGAACACTCCCAGTGAATAAGAAAGCTACTTTCAGAGAATTTTCTTTCTCTCAGGAAAGGGTGCAGGTATTGTTGATTTCTTCACGTGGAGTAGAGGTTGACATTGACTGCAAAGCACTAAAACTCTTTCTTGAAAGCAAAAGCCTACTTGAAATAGTAACTGTTAGAACATAATTTAACAGTGCAACAACCCAGTTGATACTTTTCTGTAGTACCCTCCACATTAAGCCAGTAGACATTTACTCAGGACCATGGTCCTGAATTTTACCAATGGTGAAAATTGGTAAGATGTTCTGGTAAAGAATAAACGTATTTTCAGAGGTCAGCTTTCAATTTCATGTCAGAAAGCCACTGTCATTTGAAAAACCCCAGCCAGAATTAAAACAATAAAAATGGAAATACAGTAAGCACTGGGTTTTGCTCCACATGTTGTCAGTAACATGAAATTTAAAACATGGTTTTCAGATGAAATCAGTTAAATATCACCCTTTAAATATACTACCAATGATTTATCTAAATTCCAACGGGTAGGGAATAAACTAGGACCACAGTCTCCCCAAAACTTTATGGCACAGAGGGTATTTGTGACTTCCTACTTTGCTCACCCGCAATCTCCACTAGCCCATTGTTAGGGGAAATGAAAAAAATATTCTCATTGATAATGGATATACTATCCTAGCAGCCCAGAACCCTTCAGCTGTTTTATTTTGTATAATCTTAGAAGTTGTATACAGAAATACTTCAGGCACTTAGACAGTGAGCACAGAAGCACCCCATACGGGAGGAACGTCAGAGTTTAAGCAGAATACTTACTCTGTGCCGCTTTCAACCATTTGTGTTAGGAGGGAAATGCCATCTAGGTTTATAAATTCTTGGGCAAATGTAACATCCCGTGAGTAGTTGGCTAAATCTTTCAGTGCTTCTAACTTCGCATCCATACTAGAAGACTGGATCCTCTCATGGAGCTGCTGTGCATTTTGAGCCTAAGAGAGAAACAAAACATACAAAACAAAAACAACACAAAAGCTTTCGTTACAATGGCAATAATGAATAAAACATTAGCACAAGCAGGAACAATGGCCATGTTTAATATTAATGATACTTAACGCTTGCATGCTCAGATATGATTAAGTAGCTCACATACAAATTACTTTTGTAGAAGTATATTACTCATGTATTAGTCCATTATTACCTATAATTATTTGGATTGTTGCAGAATCATAACCTGAGCAATGGATAGATATCCCACTGTCTCAGTCAAAATGTAAGCATTACAAAAGACAGCCTTTGGCTTGAAGAGCTTATGTGTCATATCAATAAAAGTAGAAATGAAAATAAAACAAATTGCATCAGACAATCTAAGTATAATAACGGCAGCACTTTTTTTCCTGTCAACGCTTACTCAGCTTACGCACTTCTCATGACCTTTAACAACGAAGACCATATACTGTCCTAATCAGGTTATATCAGTAGAGACCAACTTCAGGCCTTCTGCTCTTTCCTCCCCCTCTTCCTTTCCTTTTGTTCACTATCAATTCAAAAACTCTCACACTCTCTTACAAGGAGCACAGGAATAATTACTTCCGACATAACACTATGATACTGTCACTCATACATCTTTATGCAAGTTTAATATCCACATATATTAGGCTATTCTGCTCATTAATGCTTCAAATACAGGATGAGACAGTGAAATCCGAAATGAACACTGATGATAAAAAGCTAAAGGGATATTTAAATAATGCATATTAAATTGTCTCTCTCTTTAGCTGTACAAATACTTTAAAATACATCTCACGTTTTCAATTTGACGCTTTTACTTACCTGAACACAATACCCAAAAGGCTTCAGTTAATAGCTAGCTAGCCAATACTTTTCTTAGAAAAATAATCCTCCTCACTATATACAGACACTTGGAAAATTCAATTTCCTAAAATTCACTTCTTACCTGCACCGAATGAAAGGTGAATGAGAAGCTATGTGTCATTCGGAAACCAAATTAATGGTAAATTCTGCTGAGAGTTATTTTCTCTCAGATTATGCTTATTCTTTCTCAGCTAGAGAAGAAAAAATAGAATAAAAGGCTGTGCTGACAGACAATTCCTTTTCTGTACAGGAAATGAATATACTCTTCACAGAGATGGTCATCTCTGCAGATCCAGATTCTGAGATAGTAGACATTTTTAGTGCAAGTGAACATTTAAGCAGGGGACACAGGAAAAAACACCACCGTGTTGTTACAGATACAGCTTCCTATCTACATAACTTTGATTGCTTCACAAATATTAATACATTAAATGTCCCAATATCCTCCAAGATCAGCAAGGTTTGTTACCTCCCGTTTTTACAAAGAAAAATTAATGCATGGTCTCCAATCAGCTTTTGGCCAGAACCCACGTGGTGAAGAGCATGTAGGGGGAGGAAATATCTCCTAGTTAGTATGACTGTGGTTAACATCCGCAGTTAAGACAGCATTCAAAAGAAACAAAATATCTTTACTCCTGAGCTTTTCTATGCCTTAAGTATTGGGTGGTGCGGCCATAGCAGTTAAATTATCTACAAAAAGGCAGAATCCTGTCATCCAAAAGGTCTTTCTGCCACCCTAAGTTACCTACTCTATCAATACATTTGAGTTGTAATGGGGAAACAATGGCTTATACAGTCTCTCTGTAATGGCAATGTCTGTCCGGACGGTACTAAAAGAATATTCTCTTAAACTTCAGCAGCTGGTAGGCGAAATCATTTGCCAAAGCCTGTGGAAGAAATAGAAAAATAGATCCCACTAACTTCCAACTTCCAGGATAACCGCAAAATACTTCCTCCAACCCTTTCCCTTTGTCAGAGCGGGTGAAGGAAGTTTTGCTAAAGTACTCTTGTATAATCAACTACAAAAATTCAGAGCAACCACTATTATTACCTGAACCACAAGTTCAACAGCCAACTCCTACCTCATCGAACGACCTCCTTCATTGAGCTGTTTCTACTCTAGACTCCCCACTATCACAACTCAGGAAGACTCAGAGATGCAAAGCATCCTCAAAACATTACTCTTTCTCAGAATACATGCAACGTCTGAATTCCTGCCCACCTCAGAAAAGAAACACTTTGGAAAATCTTCAAAACCACCGTGGCAGCTGCATTCCCCTGACTTTGGAAATGGTTGCTTAAATTTAACCTTAAGCTCATTAAGATCTGTGCACATGCCTTCTTCTACCTGCCATGGTTCTAGGAAGTTACTACCCCCACTATCTGCCTATTGAAGGACACAGTTCTTCCAGCTTTCCATGGGAAGCGAGTCCTCTGAAAGCTCCTGGAGTCAGTGAAAATGAATCAAAAAGGAAACATGAACAAAACTCCTGGTTCAGTGTCACTGAGCAGCTCTGCTCAACCAGTAAGTCTGAGTGGGCAGAGCTGTGACCAAACAGATGGAAACTGTAATCACCTCTGTAGCACAGTAGCAAGCAAGAAAGAACACGTAAGTAGAGCCAGGAGAACATCTTCCTCCAAACCCCTTCACAGCACACCTACAACTGCTGTGTAAACAACGCCTCATCTTCGTACACATTAAAACCAGATTATTAATGATCAAGTTCACCCTTCCTCTTGAGGAGAGATTCCTGCCCCCAGCATAAACATCTGGGGCTGGTGAACTGCTGCTGCCATCCCGGTTGGACTTCCATTACACACAAATCAATAACAAGCATGGAAAGACTTAACACTACCTCTCACCAAAACTGAGAGCATCAGTACAGGGACGCGGATTTAACAGCTCACCTACACTGCAGAACAGCAGCGTGAGCGGGACCAACCTGTCAACAGAGATATGTTAATCCTGTTTCCTCTGAAGTCAGTGAGAGCTTTGAAATTCACCATACTAAAACCAAAATATGACCTTAGATCAGAGACGGCTTGGTCCCCATTACAGAGCACAAAAATCTATAAAGCAGCGTCTCTGACACAAAAGTGGTTCAGACCTGCTTTAAGCACGTAAAAGAGAGCTTACTAGCATCATAGGCTTTATCTGACTATGCCAATGCTAATGCCTCATCAGCAAAGTTTCTACACAGCTGTACTCTTCTTACATTAAACAAGTTTTGCAAGACACTGCATCCAATAAACCTTGCTCCTACTACCAGAAGAGAAAAGCACTGATAATGGCAGAGCAGATCTTGATTAAAGGGGTAAACAAATCTTTCTCTCAGCAAGAGTGCTGGTACTTGTCTCACTGGAAACATGGCCAAAAGTAATGTTGGCTGTTGTCATCACAAGTGCCTGATGGGTGAAAATATTGCTTCAGTGAATAGCATGCAATTCTCACAAGCCTCCTAGTTCTTGTTGCCATAGCACTCATACGTGCTTATGGAATGTACAGCTCACTTATGACTGCATTAAAAAATGAAACCCAGATGAAATATGCTCCGAGTGCTTACCAGGGAGCTATTTTAATGATTTACAATCCATCAGTGGATGGACAGAGAGCGCAGCTCATTAAAGCAACAGCAGAGCTAGCTGCCATGTCTCTGCTCTTATTGAAATATCATTCAGGTAAGAATAAATAAATATATAAAATCTGCCCAACTGAGAACCGTTATGAGGGAATTAACAGAAACACGGCTGTTCAAGTAAATGAAAGACAGCATTAACTGCTCTCCTGTTTAGAAAGGAAGGAAGACAGGAAGCTTGTAAAACGTGTGCTGTTGGAGCCCCAGCATTTCAAAAGGCTGTCAAGAGGCATAAGCTGCATGTCTAGTCTTAAGTGACTTGCTCCAAGGACAGCCAGAAAGGTTGCCCTTAGGGAGTAGCAGTGCTTAAAAGGAGCCGCTTGATGAGATTGTCAGCTTAAAAAGAAAACTAATGACCTAAATCCAAGATGTGACTTGCTTAGAGACTCAAATAGCCATTTGAAGGTTAGGAATCCCAAGATCATCCTAACAAGGGATTCTACTGATCAAATTATCATTTCTTTGCCACCAAATACTTTGTGCAAACTTTTAAAGCAACTTATTATCCAGACGTGAACAGGGTTTCTGTACAGAATACAAAATACAGTGAGCCAGGGCAGGAGGGAGGACACAGATTCCAAATGCAACCACTATCAAACATTAATGTGCTATGGAAGAAATTTGTACCATTGATTTAAATAGCTGTTTTGCCACTATGTAATCAGTTTTCTTCTTTATCCTTTACGAAAAGCAAATAAAATAAAAAACGGTCTTCCCTGTAGATGTGTTTGTCACATTATTCAACTTTCACCTAGAAAAAGGGCATACAGAACATCAGTAACTACCAAAAAACAGTTTTGTACTAACCAAACAGGTGCATTTTTGTGGTTTAATTTAAATCACTCAGTGTTGAAACACTGTGGTGTTTAAACTGTTGCTTTTTCCTGGCTTGTTGCTGCCACTTCACCTACAACTGCATATACGTCAGAAAGCAATGGAGGAGTGGATACGTTACATAATCATCATTATACGCAAACCAGATTCAACAGACCCAGAAGGTTGACTAGCGTCTGATGCCAGGTAAGCAATGAGATTTCATTTTAATTAGTAAAGACATTAATTGTTAACATTTTTACATTAATACTCAAGCACAACTTCTACATCTAAAGCCCTGTACAAATGTAATACACAGTCCTACGCTATCACTATACACAATTAAGAAGGCAGAAACAGAGGAACAGGGAAACGGTCACGTCTAGAGTCGCATACTAAATCAATGATAAAAGCATTACAGATGCATAGCCATATATATTATGTAAATATGCCTAAAATAAGTTTATGCAATCAGTAGCCACTTATGAATGTTTGAGAAGCACTTTTTCCTCTTGCTGCATTTGAAACAATCCTTTTTGCTTACTATTCAAAATATGCCTTTGGAAACCTGAAAACATGAGATTAAACCTTTATCTATAAAAAGACAAAAAACAACTCCACTCCCCAAATCCTCCTCTTGTACTATGAGCAGGCAAATATAAAAGTGGCTCATTGACTTCCATGGTCAGTGCTCCTGGTGTAGGGTTCAATAATAACTAATTCTCCATTACATGATAAACATAATCACAATCATAGGCTGGACCTGCAAATATTTATGCATTTACTGAACTTCAAGAACATTAAGTCAGTTGAGCACATATTAAAGCAATTGTAGATAAAAGATTATAGACCAGATCCCCAAACTTTTACTCAAAGATAGAAGACTCAGGTGCATGAGTAGAAATAGGTTAAAAAACTCTACACTTCCTTGTTTGTGTAGATCGCATATAAATAAAAAAACCCATTGCTCACATTTGTAAAAGCATTCAGGGAAAACACTATGATGACTATTAATGAACACCTCTATTTACATGATTGCTCATGCTAGAAATGCTAATACAGCTGCCTACAAACAACTTTGTTTGAGGATTCAAGCAATCTCCAACCAGGGGATCAAAGAAAAACATGCGACAAAAGCAAATGATCAGGCACCGTAAATACCACATTAGAAAAGGCTACCCATTGACTCAGCATTTAAGGTATATAATTCATGAGCAACCCGTGTTTTTTAAATGCCCAAGAAGCTACTTTCAAATAAACAGTAAGTGCTCAAATAATCAAGTTCTGTTTGAAAATCATTAATTTTTTTTTTTTTTTTTTAAAAAAGAGGCCAGTTCCTTCAGTTTAATTTTCCCAGTATTTTAGCATCCTTTCAAAATGATTAGTCATTTGAACGAGGATTTGCAGGATCCGGTCAAAGGAAATCCTGCAGTTGCACACACTAAAAGGTTGGACTCTGCTTGCTGCATTGCAGGACACAACTGCCCTTTCAGAACAGTCTTACACTCAGGAGCAATTACAGCTCATTTATTTATACACCTACCCACCATCCACTGGAATATGGGTCTCACAAAACAGACAATAGCAATCTGGCATTTCAACTTCATATATGTTCAAATAGAAAGAAATGTTGCATAAGAAACTTTTGATGAGTCCCTTCAGAAATGCAAATGGACAAAGGGGGAAAACAGGTCACTGAAAACTGCAAAAACACACAATAGCACAAAGAATTGTTAAGAAAGATGATAGGAGAGGTTAAAAATAAATAAGAAAGATGATATAGGAACAAAGATAATAAGAGAGAAATTTAATCTGTACTCAAGTTACCTAGGAAACAGAGTGTCTGTGTGGTGAGTGGTTTATAGAGGAAAAAATAGCATTGTTTAGAAAAAACAGCCTTTCAGAGAATGGCACAAACTTAGCAAACAGACCTACGGAAACAAACAGGCAATTCAAATTCCCACCCGCCCTAACTACTGGTGTTTGCAAAGTTTTAACTCAAAGAAGTTTAAAATAGACACATTGTAAATCTCTGAAGGCAAGCATTTATAATGGATTTAGCAGCACGCTGTAACTGCAGTTTTGCCCTTGCAATATTAACAATGATTTTCAGAAAAAGGTCCCTATATACGCACACAAAATAATCTAAAATTGAGATTAAAAAAGAGAAAGTATTTAACATTTAGATTTGGGGAGTTAGATTTCAAATCCTAATTTTAAAAAAGCCAACCCAAAAATAATGATTTATTACTTCTAGATAAAACTACCTTTTTCCCCTCCCTGCTTTTAATCTTTAATAGTACCTGCTCTGGGTACATGAGCAATACATAATTTGACACTAATGACAACAGAACTCAAAAAGATCGTATCTCATCCTTCTCACCCAATTTTCAATGACTCATGGCACGCAACTGTGAATGGGTATAGCCAGACTACTGGCTGTCACGGTAATAAGTTGCAAGAAAATTAAGAACTAGAAAAGTATTTTAAGTTCATGCAGCTTTCAGAACCAGTCAAAACGATTCCTCTCAACTCGTCAAGGAAAAAAAGTTTCCTCAAAAGGCTTGTGAAGTTCAGGACAGATTTTTTTTTTCCCCACAATAGCCAGGAAGTAGGCAGCCCGGGTCTCTCTGGAGCTACATGGACAACTCCCAGACACTGGATAATCTGTACGTGGCTCCTCTTAATTTCTCTCAATCTTCCTCTCCTTCTTTTCTAAATTTCTCCACCTCTTCAAAAAGCATTTTTGGTATGATTTTCTTTTTCTGGGGGAGAGGGGAGAGAGTTTCAGCTTTATATTCATGTAGGATAGCAAAAAAAAAGGGGGGGGGAGGGGGAATCAGAATCTTAATATTTTCACAGGATGAGAAAAACATTTCCCACCCAGCTCTAGCAGCTAGGAAAGCATCTTTCCCATTTTGCAGGAGTGTATCATGCAGCCTGTTCTTCACATTATCTCCTCCAACTACTGTTGCTCTCATATAGAATTTCAGAGGAAAAATAGAAACAGATGGCCTGGTAGCTTTTCAGGGCAAACGACAAGCGTTGTGTGGGTCACCAGTCTAAAAACCACAGTTTAGAAGCCTTTAATCCATCTATTTTAGGTACCTCTATGATGACCACTTCAACAGTACCTTAAAAGCAAAAGTACTATTGCAGGGTGGGAACATGCAGAACTTCATTCTATGTCTATTTAAAGAATACAAATACTCTCTAATCTGACAAAAAACAATCTAGTCCTTTGAAACCTCCTTTCAAGCTACCTCTCAGATTTTGGGAAAAAAATTAACAAAAACTTTTTAAAAACATGAGAAAATTTGAAAATAAGCACTGGTTCAGGGATAAATATCAATACTGAAGACTAGAAAGTAGACTGGTCTTCTATCTTATACTGGGATGGCTGACTCGCTCGTAACTGCAGGCCAGTGCCAGAGTGGTCCATAACTTGGTAGGTAACAGGTAATACCTCAGTATCCTGAGGACCCCTGTCTTCGTTGACTGACCCTAAGGCAAATCACCAAAGAAACACAACAAGCAGAAGAGAATCTTACGCAAAGCCCCACCTTCCTGCCCATAGGTATTAGCAGAAAGTGTTATAAGTCCAAAATTCGTCTTTTGTCTTTGTAGACCACGTTTCCAATTGCACAAGTGATCATGAAGACAGGCAGACAGCCATTTCCACAGATCAGTCGCAGCACAGCCTCTCTTCAGTTTTGCATGGTGCAACTTGTTATGGATTTTGAGACAGGGAAGGATTCCATGAGTCATCTCATGCTGTCACTCCATGCTGTGGTTATACAAAAGAACGACGCAGTGCGTTTGGACCACATTGGTTCTTGATGAACTGCAGATGTTGTTTTGATTTCATGAGATCCCAAGTCTGGGCAATAGATAGCCCTTTTTCAGCAGAGTGGGTATTTGTTTTTAAGAAGTCCCAAAGGTTAGGAGAAGCTGGTGCTGGGGCTATCTGTTTCTGAGGAAGTTCCACCAAATGGGGTTTAGTCCACCAGCAAATAGTTTTCCCACCTAAAAGGCTGTTCTGGTGACATATGGCAAAAGACTCTGGAGTCACATAGACTCTGACAGAGCCATGGTCTTAAACTGTTGTTTATACTTATGACTGTAAAGCTCTGTATATAACGACCACTGAAAAAGATGATGAAGGATAATGGAAATCTCTTGTCTTTGCCCAGTTGGCTGCTGCTTAGAAGTGCTTTCTCGTAAGAAGCCACACTCCTGTAGATTAGTATTGCAGTCACTTATTAAAAAACTTGAGGCATGTATATGTTTTCATATTGGCTTCTTCAATTTCCACTTATACACAAACCTGCGTACAAATTCAGTCACTTCTTAAGTCCAACATAAGCCATAATCAGGTTAAGCAGGCTAGGGAGGAGTGGAAACGCACATGATGCCTGGAGAACCTGGGAAGTTAGTAACAACACACACTTCTCTGTTTCTTTGCTTTGAGTCTAGGCCCTACTAGCTGAAAAGTGATCCATCCAAAAACGTATCTATAATCTCTGCGCGGCTTCTAGATAGAAGTTTTCACATTCAATGGCAGTAACTGACTCCACTCTTAACAGGTTCAACAAAAGCCAAAAGTTAAACCACCACAGCTCCATCTTGCCTGCAGTACAGGGTGGCAGAGTTTGGCCATAAGAATGCTTTGAATATGCAGAAGCAAGAACACCACCGTGAAAAGGTAAACCATTTTAATGGCACACTACATTTGTCAGCAAGGAAATGGGATTGCTGCTGCCTTAGACATACATCTTCTGGGACTAATAGTGGCTTTCAGCACGTGGCAACAGTACTGCTCAACTCAGCAGGAAAACAGGCCATTACAAGGCAACCAGTAACTCTGCTGTGCTTTTTGAGAAGCTGGCAAGGAGGTGGTGTTGGGGGGAAAAAAAAAGAAAAAAACAAAACCAAACAGTAAAATCTCAACATTACAGTTGCTGCTCACTCAATAGAAACCCAGAGAGCAGGAAAGCTCTGACCTGAGCTGCCCAGCAGAGCTCTCCATGATTCAACTCCCAGCCTGTTCTCTTGGCTCTGAGGTCTGGGGCAGAAAAGGAGCACTTGAGTGAGGCTGCAATGCCAGCAGGGAAGCAGAGGTATCTTGGACATGAAAGCTGTTCCCAGTGGGAGAGAAGCAAGAGACAAAAAACACCCAGTTGTGCCAACCCTATCACCAAGTGTCACTCAGATACCACCCCTGCCCCCATAACTCAAAAAAAGAGAACACCACATACAGTCATCTTGTGACTACACCATCATCCTCCTTTGCAGGGAGACTGTGGGATACAGTGTGGCTAAAGCTTAAAAATACATACATCAGTTCACAATGATTTACTAATCAAATCTTCACTTTGAAGGGAGAGAAGAACAGAACAATAACTCACTGGAGATGTTGTTAATCGAAGGATTGCTCCATTTTTTATTTCGTTACGATTCTGAAAGAGAAAAATCCAAAAGGTTTTATTTAAGACTTGCATAAAAATATAAAACATGCATTGAGCAGAATGCCACGCTAAACCAGCAACAGTACTTTCCCCTGTCTGCATGCAAAAGCTTCCCTCTTTCATATGTGAGCTAACATCTATGCAGTATTTTCCCCACCGAAGTATACTAACATTAGCTTCAAGAAATAGGTGGCTGTTGGCTGTTCACATGATACTTAACAAATCTGAACCCTTTCAAGAATGACTTCATGTTTTTCAAAGTTTAGCTTCCACTGGCAACTTCTAAATATTTCTTTGAAATATACTGTCCATGGTGACTGGCTCTGATATTGTGCTACATAGTTGAGGAGTTCGTGAGTTTGCTGAAACCTGTCATTAAACATCTGCAGGATTTAAAATTTATCCCACTGGCTCTCCATTTTCTATAACAAGAACATGCTGACTTCAACCACTGGAACCAACCCACTGAGCTCTGCCACCGCGACTTTGCATTCTCCCTCAAAGTAAAAAAAAGCATTGCTGTTAGCGGTAAGTAAAGTCCAAACATGCCGTAAGTCATTCTCCTTACCCGGCTGGCACAAAGAGGTGGCATTAAACATTTTCTTTTGGTTAAGTTCACATAATGGTTTTAATTAAACTAAAGCTATGGGTAGATGAAAAAGCTGCCATGGCGTAAGCTATGGTGTACTCTTACAGCACCCTCACAACTTTGTGGCCAATGCTCAAGTGCATGGTCTCCCCCTGTGGTAAGTGTAGGGGAGCCTACCCCTCTTTCAACAAGCTCCCTTGTTAAGGTTAAGAGAATACAGTACCTAGCACAATGAACATACTGACAGGTACTGACTGTGCACAGCGCAATGCACAGTCACAACTTAGTTCATGGCTCGATAGCTTGCTCATCGGCCGTTACCCTAATTCATCAAGGAATCAGAGGAATCCCTAACAGTTTGAGAGGTAAGAGCTAATTTTGTTCTAAAGACCACATTGCAGGCTTTCTGCAGACTGATGTTTCAGCCAAAAAAATGAAGGTGTATTTCTTCTCAGGTAATTTTCCCCAAATCAATCTCATCCTTCTTGCTCCTGTTCTGATACATCTGAAATCCAAAATGCTAAAAACAAGATAAATCTTGCCTGAAACCAGGTCAGGTAGTCCCAAAATAAAACTCTAGTACACTGCCTCTTTCTTGGTACCCAAGTCCTCTGTGGGATTGGTTCTAGCTATATGCAACATCATCCTCCACCCACAAACACTTCTTCACTCTAACTGAAATAATTGAAGTGCCAGACAACACAGGATGTACAAGGGAGAAGCTTTTTTACAGCATCTTTGCTTACATATGCATATAACTCATCTCAGCCTTTAGCAATCTCGTCCTGCCAGAACAGCCCCAGGGAGGCCAGCCAGGCTATACTTAAGAGAGGGGCAAAAAAGGGTGAGCAGCTAAATACTTCCCACAGCACTAACGAAGTGCCAGATTTTCTCTTCTTGTAGTAAAACAGCACCAGACCCAGCTACGTCTCATCATGTCTAAGGAATCTGTATGAAGTGGCAACAGTGCATTTGTGTGGTTTAATCTAAATCAGTGTTGAAACAAACTCACTTTGCAAACAGTTGTGGTGGCTTAAACTGTTACCACCTCCTGGATTTCTGGAACTGAATAAAAGTAATTGCTTTAGGACAGACAGTTAACATAGGCTAAATCTACCTCCATCAACAGCTTAGGCTAAGGCACTGGACCTCAGCTGCGTTAGGCCAGAGTACGTGCATGCACACATACACACAGGGTTCCATCAGCTTTTTGGAAGGTAGCAAATCCCAGCATGCAACAATATTAAAAACAGTTAGGGAACCAGACAACACTTAAACAACTTAAACTGTACCAATCACATTCAGAAGTGAAAGTTCACTGATATCCTTATGAAAATATTGGAGCTAAGTAAATAGACTGTTCTTAAACATAAATAAGAGCACCCACACAGGCTTATTTTTTTCAGCAGCATAACTTAAAGCTCAAAGTTTCTCATGTTTCCTGCTCTAATTAACAAGAACTACCAAATCAGATGTACAAATTAGTTTGTGTTTAGCAAGTTAAATCACTTCATCTGGGCCACAATAAGCATCTCTGCAAACATTCTTAGTCCACTGCAAACATGAGGTACCAGCCTTTGTGTGAGAAGGCTACACTATGGTTTCAGAAGGTCCAAGGAGTTTGCTGAACAGCAGAGTACTACTGCCAGGCGGGGTGCCTCCCTCATCACCCTCCTGCCTGCCTGCTCCCTCTTCTACCTCACACCAGCTCCGACACTGGACAGACCTGTTTGAGGGGGTGAATCGCACGACCTCACTAACCTGGCAGAAAGCAGCCCTGGCAGGAAAGAGAGGAGTGTTTTCTGCCAGGTTAATAAACAGAAACAAGCTCTGCAAGGGTTGAGCACCAGTGCTAACCCAGAAAAGATGGTGGAACCACATCTTCAGGAGCAGGGAAGGGGTGGGGGGAAAGAGAACAGGGGAAGCATGAGGAGGAATTATACCTTCCCTTTTTGGGAGCAGCAAGCTGTCAACCACAGCCCAAATCACATTATTTCGCAGTTGCTTCAGGCTGAAACCATGCTCCACAGTTTGTTCAATTACAGTAGTTTTGTCACAAGCTGAAACCCTAACCCATAAAAAGTTGAGCTTAGCCTAATATACTCTCTACAGTGTCATGCATGCAGGTTAAAAAATAAACCTCTAATTACATAAGGACACTTTCAGATTGCATAGATTGAATCTACAACCAATCTAGCAAGTGAAAAATATCTTGTTAAAAATACACTATTTCTCTATAGTCAGAGGAATTTAAAAACAAGCGGACAAAGGGAAGCCGATAACCTGGTTGAAGTTCAGATACCACATACAGGATAAACAAGAGAAGTGCCATTCTCCAGAGTGACTGTATGTCAGCAGGTTACATATAAAATAGCAGAGGAAAAAGAACAAACAGAGTACATAAAAGCATTGCTGGAAGTTTCATTTGGGGTCTTTCGGTTTATTTATCAAGCCGAGTCTGAAACACCAAAGCTTTCAGACTCAAAGTTGCGATGCCTGTCAGAGCCCACAGCACACGAAGCACAAAGACCTTTCTCTCATCATGCCTGGCTCAGAGCAAAGTGCTTAAGTCTGCCCTATACTGTAAATTCAATCACTGCTATCACAAGAGATAGAGAGCTCATCTTCAACTCCTGATTTAGACAAAGGCTTAAGGAAAACTGCCCATGCCTTCTCTCTGAAAGTATTCAAAGCATCAAGTCTCTAACACAGCAGGCTAGCCAAAACTTGAAAAGGGTTAGCTGTTCCTCAATCAAAAATCCAATTTTGTTTATCCATTCTAAATAATGACTTAAGCACCTACCAAGAAACAGCGTATAAGCGTACAATTAAGCCAAGAGGATTTCCTACATTAACTGTGTGATGCAGTAGTCAGCATGCCAGTTAATTTCAATTGCAACATTTACACACAGTTAATCTGCTTAGCATTAGGGACAGCATCCTGTGGATTTCTTTTCCAGGATAACGGAATGTCACTCCAGCACAGCAGCCAGGCTTTGGCAATCGTACTTGTAAGCACCACTGCTATTCAGGACAGGGCACACCACCACCAAAAACCTCTTCCAAGACATTCCTGATCCATTTCTCAAGTGTACATCAGGTTTGTAGATACTGTTCATGCTGTTGATCTGTATTAGGAAAGCTTATTCCTGGGCAGAGAGGGAACTAGTGAAACAGCACTATCCAAAATGCCCCTAAAAAAATGCCGTAACAAGGAAACAGACTTGTTATAAACGTTACCTAGAACTAAGACAGCAGTTGTATTATGGATACAAATAAGCCCCATCTGCAATATTATACCTAGCAAGAGTCTACACTAACTAGATGATTTTATTCTAATTGAGTAGGTTGTATTTCCAAGCATCATACTGCTGCACGACACTTTGCAAGCTGAGTTTTCAGTCAGTCAGTCAAGTACTATAATGAAAACACATAAACAACAAAACACAGCTGGAAGTAGAGGATACCTGGACAGAGGATACCTTGTGTTCACATCTTAGGGCCCTCTGACTTCCAACTCCACCAGCTGGAGCAACACGAACCTACATTATCTGCCACCAGATTCTGTTCCTTTTCAAAGCTCTGCCTTTACTGTGCCATAGGCTACTTCGCACAAAACACATGCAGGAGACTTGCATAGACTTGCATTTAAAAAGCAGGCCTCAAGCATTAACAGAGTCCACCAAACCATGGAGAGGGATGAAGGTATGTGAATTCGCTTTCAAAAAATCCTATCAAAACAGTCAAGCCATTTATTCAGAGCTTTGCTGGAGACACACTTTGGAAAACTTATCAAGCAAAATTAAAGTTTATTTTGCCATGTATTTGTCTTATCATTTTAATAATCTGTTATACCCAGCAAAATGCCTCAAGATTCAGCTCACTGTAACTGGTTGGAATGGAATGTTTTCTTAACATATTTGAGGAAGACCTAGAAGCATTGGTTCCCATGGTTATAGCTCGCTCAGCACTATTCTTTAACCTTGACCAAACAGCTTCCTTCAGACTTCTCTAACTGGGATAAAGAATAACAGCCAAGAAATCTAAAATTCTTCACGCGTTTATATCATT
Organism: Calonectris borealis; assembly: GCF_964195595.1. Taxonomy (NCBI): domain Eukaryota; kingdom Metazoa; phylum Chordata; class Aves; order Procellariiformes; family Procellariidae; genus Calonectris; species Calonectris borealis. The sequence continues at coordinate 118,444,027 of NC_134313.1, forward strand.
AAGTAATAGTTTCTTCCCTATTTCCATACTACTATTATTTTATTACACCTTCCTCCAAATTGACACAACAACAACAAATTAGAGCTGTGAAATATACTTTAAGTTAGTGACTCCATAACATTTTCACGAGGATGAGTTTGGGCAAGTAGTAAATAAGGACAAAATGATACATAACAGGGTTCATTTCTAAGTCAACAACTCAAGAAAGAGAAGCAAGGTCCTTGTTGGCAGATCTCCCTTAAAGCACTGATTCAATGTGCTACAGCAGCCAGTAAACATGGAGCGTCATCAGAAGTGGTACCATGAACTAGACAGAGGGCATCATTTTGCCACGACACAAGAACTTCATGCACCCATATGAAGGGCACTGTGTGCAGTCCTGATCTTCACATCCTAAGGAGGACACAGTACTGTCAGGGAAAATGTAGAGAAAGGCAAGTGAAATGCTCAATGGGATTGAGCAGCTACCTCACAAGGCAAGGTCTCCTCAGTTTGGAAGGACAAAGGCCAGAGGAGGGAAAGTAGTGGACAAGTAGAATGCAGAACTGTTTTTATCAAATCCTGCAGTACGAGAACTAGGAGGTAACTTGATGAAAGCAGTAAGGGATCAGTTTAAAGCAGATGAAGAATGTACCTCTTCATTCAGCAGGCAGTGAACTTCTTGAGCTTGCTGTCACAAGAGGCTGTGAAAGCAGGCAGTATCAGCAGGTTTAAGAAGAGACGAAAGAGTTTCCTGGCGCTTATGCGGATACTAAATGGACTAACTGTAGATGTAGCCTCCAACACCTGTAGTACAACAAACGCAAACGCTGAGGAAGCAGGAAGGGAGTGAAAGCCATCCTCAGCTCACAACCCTGAATGGCATTTGCTACTGTTATAGCTGGAGATAGATTATGAGGTTAGATATAACTTTTGGCTGACTTGGTAGGAAATTTCTTAAGTTCATTTTTAGTCACCAAAAACGTTAGTAAGATGAGAGTTAAGAGATATAGATAATTATCAACACTGTACTACTTGGCATGACAGGCCTGTACCGTTTTAGAAGAAATACTGAGGCAATTAATCTTGTGATAAAATTCCTTTTCTGGCAAGCTGCTGGAAATAGGGAGAATGTCTTCTAGTTTTTCACGTTAGAATTTGATGATAGCATTTTCCTTAAAAGATTAAGTGCTGGTAGTTTGGCTGAAGTTTCTAAAAAGAGGAAGTTTTCTGCATGCTGTTTACCTACCGCTATTCAAGGACTAAGGAAGCTAGTAAACAAACCAAGTTACACCAGTGGTGCAGTTTCAGGGTATACCTAATCCAGTGCAACTCTACAGTCCATTGGAGGCACAATTCTGCACATATCCTTCTAGCATGTGGGCTCCCAACATTCTCCTTACATCGGATCTACCAACATGCAGCAGCAGTCAACCACCTAACCTTAAAAAAGTTACCTCTTCCTCTCCTCTTCATTCACAAGAAGGAGGGGGGGAAAAAAGAAAAAAAATCCAGAGTTTTCTTCTGTCAGATCCATGACTTGAACCAACTCACCTTGGAGCAGTACAGTCACTAGGATGCTAGAGAAGCGAAGGGAATGAAGCAAGGGAGGGGAAAAAGAAAGCTCAACTACGTATTTCTCCAGCAACCCACAGTTATACCAGCTTGAACGCCACTGAAACCACATCCTAAGAAAAAGTCCATACTTTGCATGATTTACTCATCTTCAGGTGAAGTGATCTACAAGGACAACATTATCAGGTACCACTTGCTCTGCAGAGCAGCAGTGGTGTTACACTGTGGGCAGACATCCTTCTGACACATTAAAAGAAGTTACACGCAAATTATTTTTAATCTGGATCAGTTCCCCAATTCAAGCAACCACACAGACACACAGACAGTTGTACCAGTAACACGGAAGGGGTGGGCAGATAACAAGCAGCCCCATCGTCCTCTGATAAGTTGGAACATAAGAGCTGCACCCTGCAAAATAAACATCAGGAAATGACAGACTTAGTTGGGCTCGTACTATTGTTGGTGAGATCATGTGGGGAAATCAGAACAGGGAACTGGTATGGACACCAAAAAAAACCCCAAATAAGGATTGTCAAATTGAAGTCAGTTCTTCATTGCAGTTCACCCAACACACTCGCCCACAGCACCACTGAAGGGTCAGTGCAGGAGCAGTGGCTCCTTAAGCAGATGCTGCTACTAAGAGAAATAGCTGAAGATCCAAGCCAAGACTGTGGTTCACAGTCGCTTTTGCCAAATCAAAGCACAGCTTGCTACCATAAAGCAGAGTCTTGCTTTTCAGTCTCTTGCTCATTCCTACTACCGTTTTTTAAGTGGCATAAACAGTTGTATAACTACTTGATGAGTCAACAAGGGAACTAAACCAGCTGAAAATTTTATCATTTTGGGTTTTGCCCAGTTTGTAAGGGAAAAGACAGGAATAACCACCGTCGTGTAAGCAGGAAAGAGGGCCAGCTCATTTTGCAAGCACCACATTTGGAACCACACTGAGACTTGTTTAAAGGGAAGCCTGCAGGTGCTTGTGCTTCTCTAACATGTACATCCTACTCCTACTCCCTTGCCTGAGCCCTTCCTCTCAGACACAGAGACACTGTAGGTGAAACATCCCTTCTCCATTTGTGACCACAGTCAGAATTTGCCAACAAGTTCATTCCACATCAGCCTAAGCCAGTTCCACAAGCAACTGAGGGACATAACAGCTCACAGCTGTTAAAAAGAGCAAAGTTTCACTCCTCTTCCTACCCTTCTTTAACTTCTTCCTTCTCTGCAGTCCATTCCTGGAAACGATTCAAGGGTCCTGCCCCACCCTTATATCAGATCAGGCAGACTTTTTATTAAGCAAATTTAATGAATTAAAGTGGCACAAAATGATCCCCCCTTGCCACCACCTCCAAAAATTGTCAAAAAAAAAAAAGCTGTAGTCAGCAGAAATGAAGTGGAAGGATCTCATGGGGAAGGGGAGAAGAAATCAGAACTGTCCCCTTTCAGCAGTGAGCTGTGATGTCTGTTCACCGCACCTTGTAAAACCACCCATCTATCTAAACAGGTTGTTCTTTAAGCATGAAGATGATTTAAAGAGCATTTTCCTGTCAGCCAGTTCTTAAACAGAACTGTTTGCTATCAGCTAAACCGAAACAGTCTCACTGTGCCTGTGGTATACCATACCTATCTTCAAGTGCTCTAACAGAAAGACAAACCTTTTCAGAGCCTTTCCCCTCTAGTGATTACTTGTGGGGCAAAATTACAAACTAAATTCAAGAAAATAAATATCTATACAGCTTTTTAAAAAAAACCACTTGATCCATCTCATCAGCCTTGATATGGAACTAAGGAACTAAATAGAAAGTATTGTCATACCAAATATTTAAAAAGGAGGAAAGCAGAAGAATTAAGCTGTTCATGCTAGGGCCAGAAAGTATAACAGGTTGACAGGACAGAATTATTTTCTTTGGAAAATTTAGCATAAACCTAAAGTCCTACAAAATGAGTCCTAAAAACTAGGGCTAATTTGCTAAAAGAAGGATGACCACTGTTCATGAAATCAGCCTAAACAAAGCACAACTGAAAGTGATTTATGTACGGATACTCAAGTTTTACTTCTGTTCACCAGAGAAACATACTAGTGTCCACTAGTTTTTACTGGAGTCCTCAGGGCAGTGTTACCAGCATCCATCAAGCCAGCAGGAGCACAGCAACTCCAACTCCATGTGCTGCCCTTATTGTTAGGACTTTCTGCAGGGCTGTGCAGATGCCCCGAAACAGTAAGAAATTTGTGAATATTAGGGAAATAACATTTCCTATTAGTGGCAGAGAAAAGGGAGAGTGGGGCATGGTTTAGTCCAGGTCAAATCTGGATTGGAATCTGCCATTTATGTAGCATTACTAACAAATGTATAATCAAGAGTAATGCAATATGGCGAATGAAAGGAACAGATCACTTAATACATTTCTCCAGTTCCCAGTCTTCATGCTACTTCTCATTCTCACCTGCTTACAAAGTACCAGGTCCTTCAGTGAATCAGAAACTTCCATTACTGAGAATGTTGACTTCCAATTCACTGAAGTTCAAATAATCAGTGAAAACAGATAAATACTAAAAATGTGAAAGAAAAAAAAACCTCCAAAAAACCCCAAGCCTACAAGGGGGTCATTTCCTGTCCTGTCATTTGCACACACTCCCACACAGGGAGCCTGTAACGGCATGGTGGAATTTCACATGAATATACAATTACAGGTTGTATTCAGCAAAAAAACAGGTCACAGGCAAAAGCACCTTTGGGAAAGAACAAACACCAGGGACTCTACCCAGGTTCCCAGCCCGGGGAAGGCAGGGGGTAGAAAGATGTCCCATCTGCAAACACAGCAAAGAGCTGAGTAACGACAATGAAAGCAAGGTGGGGGCAACTCCCTTCGCAAAATAGCACAAAAGTCTCTCAAAATTAATGGAGGGAACTCAGTGTCTGCTCTCCTCCACTTCATGCAATAACACATAAGAATGAGAGGGAAATGTGGGAGTCGGGAAGGAAGGAAGAAGAACACAGGGAATCTTCACAGGCATCAGATGTAAAAAACTGCACACAATGAAATTGTGACTGAATAAAAATGGACTGCAATCAATAAACAGATGAATGAAATGTCCTTCCATTTAAAAGATAACATAAAAAATGGCACCAGTGTCATCACTGTGTGCTGAACATAGCTCGGAGCTGGCTCACAAAGCCTCTCAGCAAGAGCGAGCTAGTCTTTTATTCCTGATAGTTGCTCTGGTGCAGGGTTAAGAGCCACCACGTTCTGCCTCCAGCAGCAAAGCCAGCTTGAACTCTGTTCTTCCCCAGCCCCACACTCCTGCAAGGCCCCCTTGGTGATAAATGTTGTCGTTTATCACACCTTCAGATGTGACAAAACAACCATTTTTGAGGCTGCGCTGTAATCCGAACAGCTGCAATGATCCAGCTCCTTCACCATCTTTTTGCTTTTAGAGACGGAGTTTGAGCTAATAACGACCCCTCCCAGACCCAGAGCCCACGGTGGGCAGTGCAGATGCACAAATGGATCTGGAGGAGCCAGATTTTGTCTGCAAGGCCAAGAGTGAGCAGCGATAAGGGACCAGGCATACCCACCAACCTGCTGCAGGAGCCACTCGGATGTCTGTCCCTGGATTCCCAATACTGCCAGCAAATATCCAAGCTGTGGTTTTCAGCCCAGGAGCACACATAGCACACAAAATTATACAGCCATTTTCTACTCTTCATATAACATTTTCTGTTCTAAACCTCAGCTCATCCAGGCTATAGTGTTCCTGAGTTATTATGCCTGATGTACACAGGCATTTATTCAGGCACAACCTGGACAGACTGAAGCAAAGGTGACTTTTTTTATCCTCTATTATATAGTATCTAGCACAATGAGATCCTAATTCAGAAGTTAGGCTTTTAGATGTTTGACCTACCAAAGAAATGGCCCTCCATGATAAGTAAGGCCTTTAAAAAAAAGACACACCTATTAATGTAATTAAAAATCAAATACATTGTGATCAAAACACCAGCTAGGCTTGAGGCTTAGGCACTATGCCTGCTTGGTTTTCTTCTTCACATAACCTTTTATTTTATTTCTCCCTTTTTTAAAAAAAATGACTAAAATACATAATTAATAATTTCCACTGCACTTTCAGGGACACATATATAGCCAAATCAGAACCCCAGAGGCAGCAGTCCAAACTGCCTCTGCTGTGATAAGCCCTATATCTTGTAGGAACCCTGGCTGACTCAAGATTTGTTAAAAGACCACCCTTAGACTGTCTGAAGGAGTTATTGCTACTCCTATAGAGGCTTTTTTCCAAATAATACAGCCAGAAAAAAAAAAGTAAGAGACAGAACTGCTTGGGCGTTGTTTTTATTTATGTATGGTACAATCAGGAAATATAGGTCAGCTACAAAAGATAGAGAATTCTGCATATGACAACCAAAACACAGATGCGCTGTTTGCCACCCAAAAACAAAAATATGAGTGTAAGCCATGTGTTGACAGTCCCACATTTGTAACATTTTCACTTCAAAGTTTCTTGTTACTTTGTACAAGAATTCATTAATTGCTTTTCTTTCTGGTAACTTTAAACATGGTGATATTTTAAAAAGGCATCTCTACCTGGAAGGCCATAAATCTGCAGTCACCCAGACTCTGCAGAAACATGACCTATACATAATGTTTTCTGCATATGCACAGGCGTACAATTCCTCTTCGAGAGCAGTGAAAACTATTTACTTATTAGAAACTGTCACTGTCGCAAAAGAGCTCTGCTCATGTCTTAGTAAGAGGCAGATTAAAGCGATGTAGGCTTTGTTGTAGCTTCATTGAAGTGCATGTGTTTATCCTCATGCCTGGTGTTTTTCATGTTTTAATTCAGAAAGCAACAATATCCTACTGCACACAAATGAGGGAAAGTATGTAGAAGGGGTGATGGCCTATATAAGCCTCTCTTTATAGCCACTACCCAATAAGCAGTGATAAACAGTGAACAATATCTAATAAAAGTCACAGACATCTGAGTAATACTGGTGGCATTTAGAGCTCTTCTCTCTTATTTATGTGACTCAGAGTCAGACACTCTGCATATTTTCAGTAGAGAATAAATAAACTCAAAGTCCTCTCTGCAGTACAATCCAAAATGTTCTAGAAGACCATCATTTTCCATCCTTACTGCAAGTTAAAGGCAGCCAAAAGCCATCAGCCTTCCTTTTATGCGGAACAGAAAACATTTCTCTTCTCCAAAGCTGCAGGATCCTACCCACCAAAGGTGGAGGCAAAGCCTGGAAGATTCCTGCAATTCTATCAAGACAAATTCCTTCAACAAGCCCAAGTATTCACTCGATCCTGGCTTCGTGGAAATACTCACTGTACAATCAGAGTTTAAATGCCAACAGACAAGTTCAGCTGTGTCTGGCTTATTGAAAAATGCTGTGTCACAATTCAGGGCAATTAGCAAAACAATCTCACTATTTAATTCGGGTGAAGGCAAAACCAAAACACAGCAGGCAATAATTACTTCAACAGTTTTCCTTGTGTTGGCTTTTGATGTGTCTGTCAACTGAAACTTGAAAAGAAAGGAGAAGAAACACACGAGCGAAAAAGGGGAGATCCCAAAACAAACTGTGACACATTGAGAAGGTTGACTGGGATGACAAACAGTTAAATGAAAAACTGAAACTGGACTGCTAAAAAAAAAAAAAAGCAGTACTGTCTTATGAGCAACTGCTCTAGCTGAATTGCTAAATTTAGTCTTTCTAAATGCTTAACTGTGCCTAAGTTCCCTTTATTTCTTGGGTGGGGGTAAGAATTACAGCAAGAGAAAAGTCAGTTCATGTCTCAGCTGTGTTTAGCAGATCCTAAACAACTATAAAACGCAAAACAAAGCCAAAAGACCCTTCTGCTTAGGAGTAAGCCAAACTAAACTGGTAACAAGGTAAGCAAGAGGCATCTAAGTCTATGCAGCTAAGCTCAGGTCTATTTAGCTCAAAATCCACTGAGGTTAGGGAATCTGCATGCGGACTTCAGCAAGTTTTGAATAGTGCTCTTTTCCCATTGCTTAGAAATTGTACCTCTGCAGCACTAATGTGTACACTTTTCCAAACAAATCAATTTTTTTTTCACAATTTCAGTAATTTCAGCAATTCTATCAGTATGGCTAGGAATGAATGTACTACTTGGTCTCATTCAGATGAGCACGTCCCTTTTATTTAGACTAGACATTCCATTTTTATTACAGCTACAGCCATTTCATTACTCTGTGCTGAAATCATTGCGTCACTTCATGAATCACCTATTGCCATACTATCTGGGGACCAAAAAAAATAAGCCAATGTAACATACAGAACTGGAAAAGGACAAGACAGCAGGCAGGAAGGAGTAGCAAATATTCCACAGTCACTGAAACTTACTTCTACCTGACCAGCCAAAGAGGGAAGTGACATGCACTTGAAGGTCTCCTCAGACTTCAAAGAGCCCTTCATGTTTTACATATTTCAATTTCCTGTACACCACTTGTCAGCAGAATACTAAACATGCACAAATACCAAAGCTGAAGGGCTCAGTGCTGAAGTCTCAAACTCAACAGACGTGAAGGCCTTGGCACATTCAAACCTTTATTTGCCTTTCCATACAGAAGAAATCAGTGCAAAATCATTAAACCAGGTCTTCCAGTACCTACCCTCTCATCGGCAACGCATTACAAAAGATACTCTATATTTTTATATATTTTAATTTAAAATAAATTATTGTGGCAAACGTTTTGATAGGCTACGCAAGAATTGTGTTGAATGATTTACCTACCTTCTCTGTGATGTAGAAATTAGAACTATCAGCATGCTGCAGTGCAAACTGATCATGATTTGCAAGAGACCACCTTAGAAATATGAAAATAAATTAATCACAAAATGAAATCTTAAAAACTCAGAAAGTACCCTTTACATAATTTTCTATGATCAAACAAGTGCCTGTCATTCCCATGTATTTCTCATACTTTTCCATAGCTTTCAGTGATGAGTTCCAAAGTTTAAGATAAAAGCATGCTTACAAAGGGAAAGCTTAAGTACAAATACATCCTATAAATGAGATTTTCCCTTTGCATACCTGAAACAAAGCCCTAACCTTGACCACCGTCGAGAAAGAAATTACCTAACACCCTCCTTCCAAAAATAAAAAGAAGAGGAGGGAAGGGGGGGGGAAGAAGAGAAACTACTTTGTCCCTACAGTGACACTTCAGTGCTCCAAACATAAGTTCATAATGATCTGATACTCATTCCAGATCTTTAAAAAATAGCAAGCATAATTTTTGCTTGCAGTAAGCAAGATCACTAAATCACTAAAACAGACCAAAAAAAATTTACAAAAAAAAATACCCAACGCATATAGTATTAAGTTGATATATTACATTACGCATAACATACCACCTTTTCAACTCAGCAGCGATTTGATAAATATGAACTAGTCTCTCCTGTGTGGTAGCAGTTGCTTAAAACAGCATTTTTCTCCCCCAAATATTAACATATTAAAACTAAAGCAAGATATTTCTCTTTGCCAATTATTAGTTCATATTGCAGGACTTGTGATTAACATTGCAGTTTCATTTGAGCAGTCACATCAACTGCACCAGCTTACAGTAGCCACTAGACCCAGTGCTCAAAAATCAAAGCCACAGTTAGTGCTTTAGTTCCTTAACCCATGAACTGCAGGGACCAGAAGTGTAAAGCGAGTGGGTAAAATGCATCTCTGTGCAGGAAGGCAACAAACAGTCTAAATGAGAGCCACCCACATGATGGAGATGCTTTGTTAAGAACCTCAAGTTCTTAACTTCTTGCAAGTAATTGATCCAAAACACACTGCAAATTCAAAATCTGAAGATAAAACAACTATGAGTTTTGAGAAACTAATGACTAGTCATACAGTACAAAAATTATCTCCTGGTTGGTTTAATAACTCAAAAAGTATAGTATCAAGTATGTACTATATGGCATAACTTACCCATCGCAGACTTCTTTTATTATTGAGGACAGTGGCTTTTTCTGGTTAAGGAAAAAAGAAAGAAAAAAAAAAAATCACCAAATTGGAACAGCCCTGAGCTCTCAAAATATGATTCCAAAACCACTAACTGCAAAGAACAAAAGAAGTTAGTAGTATTTCTTTTTTTTTTAATATCAAGCTTGATAGGACCCAAAAATTTTATGCTGTTTTGGTCAGATAATCTATTAAGACAGCAGTTCTATACATACACATGATGATATTATCAGTCCTTTTGTCAACATTAACCCCTACAGCATCAACTCAGCTTGTCAACTGAGAAATCAAAGGGTCTTTTGTGTACACTGCATCTCATTACTCAACAGAAACAGAAGATTTAGATATCAACACGAGCATTTTCCAGGAATGATATCTGAAGCAAGATGACATTCAATATTTTTAGACCTTCAGATATGGTCATATGATGACAGTAATCCTCTCTCCTAAGTACATATATGCAGGTTCCCCTCTGATAAAACACCAGCTGGAAGGTGTTAAGATCCTAGACGTATCAGTTCTGCTTTATTCTCTACATCTGCAAGCACGAGCATTTGGACTGACTGAAAACAGCTCTGTTGCTTTGGGTCCCAAAATAGAAGAAACCATCTAGTCTGGTCATGTTGCAAGATTCTGAGCATTGTTATAAACACAGGGTGCACACACAAGTGTTTTTAGAAGATTGCTGGCTAAAAGAAAATGCATCTTTATAACCCAAAACATAGATGAAGTTGCATAGCAAAAAAGAAAGAGACCAAATTTCACTTTTGGGTGACGACTGAGCCTTTTTTCTCCAATACTGGGTAACCACACCATGTCACACAGATCTGTTGCTTCATGAAAATTCCCCAAATTACCTAAACAGCATAGGAGCCTCCTCTCTACTTACTTCCAATAATCACAGTTCACTGAATTCTTAAAAAGCAAACAAAACAAACAAAAGCCAAAAAACCCACCACACAACAACACATAAGCTAACACTGTTGCCAAAAGTAGTAGTCTCCCTTTAGTGTTTATGGAAAGCTGATCAAGCTAAAAATTAACTCAGTAGCAGGGTACATGACGGGGAGGGAAAATTATTTTTCTCTTGGATTTGTTTTCTGAACTGCATCATTGCATAGACAGAAAACTAGAGACGGGAATCCCTCATCAGGTCAGATTCAGGGAATGATTTGTTATTTCGACAGTCAAGTCAACTAAGCCAGTTAATAGAGAAAAGAGTAACATAAGATCATTTTTACCAAACATGAATGAAAGCATCTGCTGAAAGGATCCTGTCCTCCCTTGCCATACCCTCTCAGTCCCTGGTTTCCATCCTTCCTCTTTCACTGCCATTACTATTTTCACATGAACACCCAGATGAGCCACATCAGGGAACTCGATCAAACTAAAAATTGGCCCAGTAAAAAGGAAAGAAATAAGTTTTCATTTGGATCACCTCATCTGGCTTGCTATGTGCCTAAATGACTAGCAAATACTGGCACATGGGAGAAAAGGCAAGAAGTGTGGAACTGCTCCCTTCTGCAGCAGCCAACATGTCCTTTCCCCACGGCAGCTTTTCTCTGTTGTGCTGGCTCAGCTGTTGCGTAGCCATAGCCAGGCTGTGAAGCAGATCAGGCAGATCACACAAGAAAGAAAGAGAGTGTTTTCTTCCCCACAGTTTTTTAGCCTGATCAGTTCCTCAGTCTGGATTACTGTATCATTTACGTGCGGTTGCTTTGACCTGCTGTCCTCCTCCCTGAGGGGTTTTGTAGCTTCTGCAATCCTGTGAAAGCAATCCCTGCTTCCAACTGCTCTCTTCCCTCTATCCTTCACAAAAAAATAAACCCCCATTTTTCAGGAGGGATAGAGGGAAGAGGGAGGAGCCAGGTTTGTCTGGAGCAGGATAATGCCAGTTTGCCATCCAGCACACGTGTGCCAGCCTGCGGGTGAGCTGCTGCCAAGCGGAGAGTACAGCTCTGCACACTGCCTCCTCTTCCCTCCTCAGGATGCTACTGCGGGTCCCGATCCTGTATTTCCCTATTTTGACAAAATTTGTGTCTGGGTTCCTTTTAGGAAGTTAATTGATACCAGCTAACAGATCGAAAACAATGGAGAACAAAAAGAGTAACTGCCTCTCCTCCCCATTATTTCTCATAGGAACTATAGCTTCCCATTGGAAACTATGACAAAAAGACACTTTAACAACCTAACCTGGCAGTAACATAAACACTGGGAAGGTTGTACACAAGTATTTTCCAAATCATTATTTTGGTACTTCTAAGCCCTCTACACCATCAGCTTTTATGTCCTTTTTCAATCCTACTCATCTCCCTCTCCCCTTTTCCTATTCAATACCACCTTTGCATTATTATATGACATTATTTGCAATTAAAAACTTAGCCAAAACAAAAAAAAAAACACCCCAAGCAACAAATCAACTAGAACCTGTAAGGGACAGTTCAAGAAAAACCAAATGCATCTTCAAGAATAAAAATTATTAATACAGCCAGTCTTTCACGGTACTGCTTTGTCCTCCTGTGGTACTATTGCTACAACACTGAAGTGACTAAGTACAACTATCAGCAACAGGATGAAAAAAGCGGAATTCTTTTGGGACAGAAAGTTTGCAATTAGTAATTTGATAGCACTAGAGTGAGCTTTACAAATTAATAAATGTAAAATAAATACCACTGCAATAAGCTGCTGCTCCTAATCATCCTTTGGGCGGCACTCCCCCTACATATAAGTCTCCAGACAAAATTCTTTCCCCCTCCCTACTAAGCAGATAAATTGTCACCAGCACCCTGTTCACAGCTGTAAGCGGGATGTCGCTGAAAGCAGGCGAGGGCTGCCACGACTCCCTGTGCGATCGCTCTCGCGGGGTCTGGTACGCGCAGGCTGCGGGAAGGCTCTGGCAGGCAGCGCGGAGCGGGCAGCGGCAGCACTCCCACCACCTTGCCTGCGCACCGCCAGGCCTCCGCGCCAACAAAACCCTTATTTGCTCTGGAAGTGACAGGCAGGCAAGCGACCAGCTCCCGCGGCCCCTTTCCCAGCCAGCTCGCAGCCGTGCCCAGAATCCCTTCGCAGTCCTGCTACTGAAGGCTGTAAGAGACATATCTATGCTTAGGTAACAGCGACAGGACACGACTGTTTATATATAGGAATGTAGCAGTACTAGAAGACAAACACAAGTGAGCTATTAAGTTTTTTTCTTTTTGAACCATGAAAGATGAGGTAAAAGCCTATTTCCGTTCTCGGCAGAGTAAATCCACTCTGCAGAACATTCAAAGACACTTCTTTTTTTTTTGCCTGGCTGTAAATATTTCCCTGATGTCAAAGAGAATGGGCTTGATGTTTTTGTTAATTTCATCTTCATAAAATTATGTTTACAGAAATTTACATAATATCTTTGCTGCATTTACAGTTCTGAAAAGTCAAACTCGCCTTATTAGTCAATGTAGTTCAAAGAATTCCTTACAATCAGATAGTCCAAAAATATTTCAAAGTTTCTCCTTCATCAAAATGAGTATTTTGTGCTAGTGCATTTTAGTTTGGGGGTTTTGCCTCTGTGTCCTCCCCTACAGTAGTAAAAATGAAGTGTGCATTTAAAGCTCTAAGCAGATCAAGCTGTAGCTTTAATGCATGAAATAACACAGATCAAAGTAAATCTTATGTTCCCTATAGGACATAACCCCTTCAGCTGACATATCACAGCCATCTGTGCTGAACACATCAGTTAGTATAAAAGTATTTTCCAAGGGTAGGTATTAAATTGATATCTGAAATCCAGTGGGAAATGATAATGGGGCATTATAGCCTTACAACTTACTGATCTGCACACATGGGGAGAATCCTGCCGTTGACACCAAGCATAGGCAGCACTAGAGCTGACATGAATTTACACACCTTAAAGCTTTACCTGCATTGACTGGTTACTACAGGTATCTGAGATGCTGGCTAAGTGTAGCCCTAATGACATCCACCATGCAGTAATACCTAGTCACCGCTTCTGTGCTCACCTGCATGCCTCAGGTCATGTCTCCAGCTTTTGTGTGGTAAGAAGCACAAAAGTCTTCTTGAGTACCTGCCCTTGCTACTTCTGCAGTATTTTGTGGCACTTCTAAAGTAACTGGCAGAACACAGAGTGAGATTTCCCACTCCGCTTTCCTCACCAGTTTCATCCTTTCGTGCCTCACCTTGGGTCCCCCATAGAGGTAACCAGTCACCAGGAAGCACTAAGCACAGGCATGCAAGAGTGTAGGCTAGGTGAGTCCAGGCCACTGTTTTTTCTAGGGAAATTGTGGGATGAGCAAAAGAAAGCTAAGAACATTCAATACACCAGTGCTGACCAAGCCCTAGGTCCAGTTCAAGCTACCAGTACACTTAACCTGGGTTTAAAGTACTTCCAAGCAAGTGTGTGTATGTGCATGTGTGAACTGTAAAGAGAACAGAAGCCTAAATCTGGGAAGAAACCTGTGTTATACGTGCAGTTCAGATATACTTCGATTGTGCTGTACCTGGGAATTGTAGATAGATAGGTTTCTTTTAGGCCAAGGTTGAATATCTTTCCTTTTGAAATGACTAGCAGAGATTCATTGCTTTTTCTTTTTCCTGTTTCTTTTTTTTTTTTTTTGACAGTGATTGGGATATCACTTTCCCTGGTTGACACCTTTTAATCACAGAAGTAACAAAAAAACCCTTAAACCTTGCTGTCGTTAAGCCTATCACAGAAAAACAGCAGATGCAGCACATCTGTTAGTGGAAAACACACAGCATTAAAAAAAAAGTTCTGTTGCTGATCTGTGCATCTGTCAAAAAACAGAATCACTAGCCAGTAAATACACCATTCTGTCTATAATTAATGCTACCATTCTACTAACAAATCTTTTAGTGCAAAAGTCATTTTTATGGCTATTAAAAAACAGAAAAACACCTCTTTTCACAGTCAGTGGATGCTTCATCTGTTACTGTCATACACCAGGGGCTACAGAAACAGAAGCAGGACTGTCTGGTGGCAAACACCAGATGCCAGGACACCTGGGTCCTTGACTCACTACTTCACCACTGGTTTCTCATGATGTAAGAGGCAAGGTCTTCTCCTGTAAGGGGGAGGTATTGGAGAGCTTTGGGCTTCAGCCTCCTCAACCTGCTCTGAACCACTTTGGGAATCAACTCTCTCCGTTCACTACAATGGAGTATTAACAGACTTGTTAATTAGGCATTGGGCATCTGTAAAAGATGGAGAAGAGAATTTCCCTAACTCAGGGGAGCACCAGAGGAGTGAATACCTGAAGAACGGGGACATCCCAACACTGCAGTAACAGAGACCATAAAGACCCAGCCAAGGCCAGGTCAACACCACACGGTTCTGTCGGTGCAGCAACAGAACCCAAGGCGGGAAACATTCATCTCCCAGAGCCGACAGGCAAAACCCTCAACAAGTGCAGCCTGCTGATGGGAGAGAGCTTTTATTGGCTCAGTTCACAGCCCTTAAGGTGGCAGTTTTAACATGTCAGTAGAAACACTTTGATATAAATATAGTAGCAGGGGTTCTGCAGAGCACACAAGACTTGGGGAAACCCGGGTGATTATGTCCTCTTCCCCTTCACTCTCAGCCGCAGCTTCCTCAGTTACTCCCTTCCCTCCCCCAAAGACATCCTCAGTCCTAAATCTCCATTTCACCAGATCTAAGCATTGCCCCACAGAGCATATATTTAGGATGTTAAAGTGACTGTACAACAAGGAAGCAGTGAAACACAACATTATTAAAAAAAAAAAAACACTAACAATTTTACCGAAACTTCTCACTCCACATCTGGTGTCCTAACAAGCCATAACATTCCCTGTTTCCTCAAGTACTTCGCAAATAGGGACGCCAAAAACTCCCAGTCAAAAGTACTGAAGAGTTATGAAACACCTAGGGACCTACAGCTGTGCATCACAGCATGTTTGCGTGCAACATACTCACACCACATATTTAAAATACAGTTAAAATACAGTTTAAAATACAAAGCAGGGCTTTAAGATGTGGCTCTTCACACAACCACTTTATTAGGTGAGCATACCTTTGAAAACTGAATGAAGAAACCCCAAACCCACAGCTCACGACTGACACACTGCTGGCTTACCAGGGTAGAAAAGTCTCTATGTGAAGGCACAAAAAAATCATACAGTGGGATTTTTAGTATTACTCCCTTTTGTACTACAATCTTGGAGTTCTATAAGGAGAATATAATTGAATCGTAAAGTGCGCCTGGATACACCAGCTGGCCAGAATGTGAATGAAGTACCTTGTAATTAATTCATTGGTGCGTAACTCCAGGAATCTCATCATTACACATTTCCTTTAAATTAACTTTTAAGAGATGAGACTCCTGCTGTTTCTTAAAAAATTTTGCCGATGCAACAATCTTACAGTCATGTTCAGCCTCCATCTTGAAAATGCCATCAGTTGCAGGCAGCAAAATTCAGGCTCCAATGGGGAGGTTCTGGCTAGCATTATGGGGCTAACAAAATCAGAGCCAGGGGAAAAAAAAAACAACAAAACAAACACACAAACAAAAAAACAAGGAGAGAATTAATAAAATGTTTCATCTCTTTCCTAAATTATTATTTCCTTAACATCCTTTATGTTGGAGATCAGGAATGCTGGGACACTATTTCTGCAGGACCTCAAGTGTCTCCTGGCTCTATTTCCATGTCTATAAAAAAATATTTAACTGTCTACTGTATTTAACTAATGTTTCCTACCATAGAAGACAGCACCAAGTAGAAAGCATAAATAGCATCCATTACATTGTAACTCACTAAATATTTCTATTTCTTTTTTCTCCTGATTTCTTTTACAATTTCTAACCCTTCTCCACAGCTATTGCCTCTTCAATCTATTAAGCTTTGCTGCTGTCTCTGTATTCAACAGTCTAAGACAAAGTTTTAATGTATTTTTCAGTGATGAGGTCCCAGCCATGCACCACGGGACTTCAGTTCGCAGCCTTGAAAGACTCCAACCAACCAGTGGGAATGTGGCTTTGGACAAGCCAGACTAGTAAAACGTAACATGTGATGATAATATTGCCCTTTTATCCAGGATGGCTAGCTGCCACCACAGCAAAGAACCGGAGCTGAATGATGACTACTCCGATCCCACAGTTCTGTAAGAAAAGAAATCATATTTTTTGACACCAATTGCAATTAACTATGATTGGTTCATTATGTTAACAAAGCACCGTATGTATATATGTGTGTTAGTGCACTGAATTGTATCCAACACATTAAAACATCTGCATTATTGTTTCCAAGGTTATTCTTGTTGCTGAACAGCTCCCCCCCCCAAAAAAAAAAAAATCTGAGACCTTTCATTAGTCCAATAAAGAAAATGGCACATTAAGTTAGTAGATATGATTTCCTTACCAGTTCTATTAATAATCCCTGACAGTAACCAAACTGAAAGGATTACAAAAACATTAAATAGTTTTACTATGTTTGTATGCTGGTTAGTATCTGTTTTATGAAGAGTTTCATCTTCGGTTTTGTGAAGCTGAAATACTGACAGGTACAACAAGGAGCAATAAAACTCATTAAATTATTGTTAGCATCAGTTTAACACCTAAAAGTTGATTTTAAGCAAGCCCTACCTGTAGCAAACTGGCTAAACTAGTTGAGTGTTTTTCAGCCTTTTTGAAAAGGCAGCCACCTTTTGGCTCATCTATCTTTGGGTAAGCTTCCCATCAGTAGCAGCCAAGGTCCTCCTTCAGAATGGCTGAGATACAGCTGTAGTGGCCGCTCTCAAGCACGAACTCCCTTCTCCGACCTGACAGAAAGGAGCTGCTGCTAGCAAATCCAGGCAGGGAACACTTTTATAAGTCAGTGTCAGACTTCCCCTGTCCCACGAGCTGCTTCCTAGTCCTCTATCTTCAAGAAACTGAGATTTTTTCAGCTGTTAAAGGCACTGACATTTCCCTTAACTACTTTAAACTCACCATGTGCAATAACATTGGAAGTCTTCACAATATTCATACCAAAAAGCATCAGTAGCTCCAGCTACTGCAATACTATTACACTTTTTGGATAAGAGTTCATATAATGTTGCAGGTTTGTGGGAAGGAGGTTAAGAGCCTTTTCTCTTCCTTCATCCCCTCAGCACTAAACCCCTTGATTTTTAGGGAGTCACGAGTCTGGAGCCAGAACTATGCGCAGGGAGCGACACTTCACGGTACAGCGACATATCAATATCCCTTTCGTCTTCACTTGAACGATGCTGGTGCTCACTAATATTGCATACATTTAGACTTGTGACGCTAGGATTGTATCGGTATACTATTATTACTAGTGACAGCACTTGCAGAAACTACAGCTATTCTTAGTCCACACAATCATGGCAGAAGTGATGTGCCACTTTCTTTTCTCTAATTAAGCATTTCACAATCCCTTTTGAACTACATTTCTCCCCACAGTTTGAGAAACACTGCACTAAGTCAATTAACAATCCCCAAGGGTCTTAGGTCTGAAACCCAAAACAATTTGCAAGTTCCCTTTAAAAAAGAAAATCTTACTGGTTTCCTTTTAATATGCAGTGAAGTACAATGAATTATCGGAAGGAAAAAAAAAAACCAATTAAAATGACATTTATAGCATACACTAGCAGAAGAGAAGAAAAAACTTGAAAGACAGTCTGAAAAGATAAACTTGCTGACTAAATCTAAACCTTAGAGAAAGCATTAATGTAAAGCAGCCCATGGTTCCTCCCATGTGCTGCACTGCACTGTATTAACGTGAAATTGTCATTTGACAGTGCTCCTATAAATTTTGCCCACTGTACCAGATTTGTGCTTTGAAAAGAAAACACAGCTTTTTTCCCCCCCCGCCTTTTTTTGGCTAATGTAAAGATTCACATCTGCTAATTTAACCTAGATTTAATGATCTCATAGATAAAAGTAAACCTGGAGGAAGAGACTGTACAGCCAAGTTTAATTACAAACCATTCCTTTCTGTAGGAATGGTGTTTACCGCCAATGGTGAGGAAGTTCATCCCCGAGTTTAGAGAAATCTGGTTTTAGTACACCTTCTGTTAACACACAAGAGTGGATTTGAATGGGATAAGCTAAAACAATTATTGTCCCCAAATATCCATCTTGTGCCTCTCCTGGAAGCTGTTTCCCCTGCAGCAGGAACAGTGAAGCTGTAAATCCACAGAACAAAGTATCCAGGTAACCTAAAACCAGCACTGGCTTACCTAAAATAATTTGTGCTGTAAAAAACTCCAGCAGTTGAGAATGAGTTACACACAATGGGCACAAATTAAAGCATGCAAATTTCCACCTAAACACAAGAAATAACATCCTCTTACGAAATGGCTATTTCTGGGACCAATAAAGAGAAGACAGGATAGAGTAGCCAGCATCCTGGTTCACCTGTACAGAGCCCATGCGGCCCTACTCTTAACGTCTGCCAGAAGACATCTCCCCCAGAAGACTGGGAGAAGAAGATAACAGGCAGTCAGCCATTCATTTCTTCCTCAGACTGCACCCCTAAAAAGTCCACAAAAATATCCTAATGCAAATTCAGACACCAACCCACCTCCATTCCTCCCCTCACATGACTGGAAGACTTAAAAGTGGAAGATCATCCCTATACCCAGTTCCCAAAGTCAAAATAAAATCTCTTCATTAAAAATTAATTTTGACCACAGTACTAATATTGCCAGTAGGGATTTATGCAGGGGGGAAGAGTCTAGATGTTATTTTTCAAATTTATAATTGAGGAAAGTGACGGAAATGGGGGGGAAATCAAAATGAAAAAAAAACAAGTATTCTGGAAGAGAGTAGCTGAATTCAGTCAAGTCTATCTCTCAAGGAGAAAGCAGAAAAGTACGTTAGCTTGCACATGCTTTAAAATCAGCTTTGATGCATACAGGCAACAGCCAGTTGCTAGATTTACAGCAACTTAATTAGTCCCCAACTGGTAAGAGAGAGGGCAGTAAATAATATACAGTTTTGCCCTCCTTGTTTAAAGCAACCTTCCAGGAAAAAAGCAGTTTTAAAACCCTGATGTCAAATAGTACATTTCAATGAATGAGAAGAAAGGTTAGGCACAGAGGCTGGTTCTGAAAAGCACTTAATTATATATTAATTGTGCAGGCAAAGAGTCTCTCTAACGCAGTGAGACTAATTTTGTATTAAAGTTAAAACCATCGTTGATGAACCGAAGCTGACAAACCTACAGAAACGTAGTGGGAAGCATCAACTAGAAAAAGCTCTGTGCCTCATAAAGTCCAGGTTGTCAGAAGTCATGTGCCTGAAGGGGAGGTTTTTAATGTAAAGTTTAATAACATTTGGTGGAAAAAATACTCATGAGCTCTTTTCAGGCCCAACGCCTTCCAGTACGCCACTGTCAATCACTGTGGTTTCACAATGACAGTTCCTCATTTTGAAAATATTTCATTCTCTTCATTGCTAAGCAAAATATGCATATACACAGCAGGTGAATTGGGATGCTGTGCAACGGAATATAAATAAATGCTACCAAGCATACATAACAAGCAACCTAAAAAAGTAAAACACAGATTTTCCTCCGATCTCTTATATGCTATTTGTACTTCAATATTTGGAATAGCCTCAGTACCCTGAAAGATAAAGAACTTGCATCATGCTTCAGTGACCTTTTTTTGCTGTTCTTTTTAAAGTAATAATACAGTGCTGTTCTTTTAAATACTGTTTTTCTTGCTGGTAAGGTATCAGAGAGGGAGGAAACTGGTAAGGCAAAGTTTTTAGGATTTTCTGAATATACATCAAATGGTGCTTGAATGAGCAGATCCCACGTGGGAGACAGGCATTGGCTACAATGTCTGGTCAATGGGCAAGTCATTTCTCTTTTCTGCCTTCCTTTTCCCTCCTCCCTTTTATCATCTCCAACAGCTAGCCATCTGAGGTATGAATCACCTCCTCCACTACAGCTCTTCAACTAAATAGATGTTTTAAAGGAAACAGATTGGGGAAAAGTTAGCACTAAGTGAACCAAAGGCAGATCTGTGTGTTTAGAAGCACGTATCACGCTGTACGTTTTCAGGGCTCATTCCCACATTGCTCCCATCCTTGAAAAAGGCAAATGTGCGGGCTTGTGTGTATGGGTATTACAAAGGGATGTTTCTTTCCCATCTTCATTTCTTGTCACCACACCACATCAGAAAGGTGAGGGATGAGACCCTCAAACTTCATTCCCCCATCTCCCCTGCATCAGGAGCAGGCTGCTGTTAGCCTTCTCCATTTCAGCCTGATTTTCCCTCTTCTTCCTCCTCCTCCCCATAAAGTGGCACGAGGAAGCTTGCAGATAACTGGGCAGGCTGGGTTGGAAGAGTTCATAAGTCAGCACTGATCTTTCTTGTCCGCTCTAAATCTTATATAATAAGAGTAAAAACAAGGTTCCAGGACAGTAAGCTAATATTTCAGATAAGGTATGAGTTTTTTTGCAGAGTTACTTTAAGCCATTTTGTAAATTAAAAACAATCGCTTTGGTTTTATTTTACTGCTGCTTGGAAGCAGACTGCATAATATTTATTCATTTTTGTCCCCACTGTACTGGGTAGCAATAAGCTGTTGTTCATCATGACTAACATGCATCTTTCCCTGAACACAGTGTGCACAGTGTCTACCATTTGTTATATAAGAAAAAAGTAAAACATTCTTCACTCCAGAAGGCAAGAGATTTGTATCTGTAGATATATGCTTATTAAAAAATTTCAGCAAATGAAAATGGCGAGCCTTGGCAGGTCTGGAAATCAAACTACAAAGTGCTAACTGCTTGGCAACTCCCCCTTCCTCTACAGAGGCTTTCAGAGTGTCTAAAAATCATACTGCTGTTATTCCAGCCACCCTCTAGTACCATGTTTCTCCAAAGTTCACACAGGAATTTCCCAGGCATATGCCACAAAAGGGTTAACTAGAAGTGAAACTGATTGCACTGCATGAAGAAATTAGGATCCCGTTTCGGTAAAACATTTTCAGCATGAATTCAAATTTTCTCCTCTCCAATAGAACTTTATAATGTACTTGGTCCCCAGATACACTAGGGTCTAAAGGACATTATGAAATACTTTCCTTTACTCTGAATACTAATTACAAAAATAATAATTATTCTCAACAGGTAACATGCTGTATGATTTCAAAACATTATGGGTAAGCTGTTAAATATTAAAGAGGTTGCTTTTAATATTAATACACGTGCCACAAAAACAATCTCAGAGAAGTCCAGAACATAAAACATGGCACTTGTATAACTTGGTTTGGTTTGTCTCCCCCCAACTCTACCCCCCAAATTTCCTACAAAGAATCTTTAATTCATAATTTTGAATTTGTTAGCTTCTGTACACTGCCTCCGATCAGTCTGTGGGGCCATTGCGTTAGAAATAACCAGCTAAACAGGACAACCCCTGAGATTCCTGTATAAAACAGCAAAGATCCTCCTGCTCACAGTGCACCACTACTTAAGTTCCAAAACCTGCACTTGCTGCAGCCATTCAGTATGATCCTACTCCAAATGCAAAGCACTGACTAAAAATTTGAAGACTTTCCACCCAGAGGTAACAATGTTACCACAATTTTACAGTTGAACAAACTAAGGCACAAAAGTGTTAAGTGAGTAACACAAGCAGTAAATGCCTTATTTAAGCAGCTGTTTAAAAAGAAAAAGCAAAACAAAAAAATCAGCTAAACACATCAAAAACATTAAGCAGTAAGAGAGGAAGAGGGTTACACCCCGTATAAAAAACACCTTCTACCACACATGCACTTACAGAAAAATACGCGTGTATCTAAGTAAACATAAATGCAGAGACACACACGCGCAGAGAAGAACTTATTTATGCACAGGGCCGGCTGAGCACACGTACACATGCACTTACTTGATCTATTTCCATTAACTTGGGGAAGGCACCTGGCCATTCGATCGCCACCTTCACTATGTCAGCAGGAGGGGGCATTGCGACGCTGCTGTTCTTCGGACACTAAATACTGCAGAGAGTCTCTCTCATTCACACCTGCAGGGAGAAGGGGAAAAAAAAAAATTAAAAAAAAATACAGCAGTTCAGACAGAACTCCAGTGCTGCCGCTTCGTCTCCTACATTTTGCCTGGCTGGGCAGGTGGATGAAAACGTATGCGTGTATGTATGTGCAAGAACAGAAGAATGGCACACATTACAGAAGCAAATGCAGGACACAATGCCACAACACGCTGCACAGCTCGACAGTCTGTTAGAAAGATGGCTGAAGCACTGAAACGTACGGTGAATAATAGGCATGCATTAGATTTAAATAGAGAAACTATTTTTAAATATCATTAAATATACTGGTGGGGAAAAGCGGCAAACTAGAGGAAGCTCCTGTTACAGTGTCACTCCTGGAGTCCCAGGGAACGTGACCGAATCTGTTAAAGCTGGCGCTTCAGGAGAAGAGATTGCCCAGGAAGTTACGGCCAGGAAACACTGTTTCTTTTAACTATAGCAATGATCTTCTGGGTGTTCACAAATAGATCACTGCACTATAGCAACCAGGATGTCAGGAAGAAGGCAGAACACACAGCAGTTTCCACATATACATACACACACACATATCCTCACCTAACAGATCCAGAGATACCCATATATAAATACTTCTTTATGGTAAATCTCAGCCACGCGAGTACATAAGGATATTAGTATACATTCACAATGATACAATCAGCTAGATAAAATGTCATAGTTCTGCAAGAAAATTAATATCAATAGGTCTCATGTCAAATAGGCTGTGAATTTTGGGGAACGAGAGGAAAGGGGAAGAACCAAATCCTCAAGTTTTGCAGAATTTGAGTTCTGTCTCTTTTGGTTCATCAAAGTTTGTAACCTCGCAATAACAACAAACGTTTTTCAAGCGGGTGTAGTGCCTCTCTGGGCGTGCAAACAAACCTTCTGCACCCCTCTCCCAGCCCAGTGGTAGCAGGACAGCCACTGAAGTAGCAAAGCTCTGCAATTCTCAGACGCAGCAACCTGTGCGCCCTCCTGAAGACTGGGAGGTGTCTGCTTGCTTTGCCAAGTCCTCCGTGCCGACCACGGCGTTTCCTGCACGCTCTGCCGAGACCTGGCAAAACGTCACCACATATGACAAAACGAGAGAAGCCGTAGAAATCCCCAGAAGTGCAGCCCCACTTCTTCTTAGCAGAAAAGAGAAGGAAGTGGTGAAACCATGGACACATGCTTGCACATATACCCTTTGAAAGAGCTACGGCAAGAGATGAGCTGACAGAATATACCAGACATCCAAAAGCCACAAACAGGTACAGGAAAAAAAGGCTCTGACCACCTTCAGTTGCTGCTTCAACTAATCCAGTCTAACAACCCTTCTCCAATTGCAGCAGAAGCATAAACTCAGATCAGCCTGAACAAAATCATGAAATCATCCCTTTCTCAAGAAATTTTGTACCTTCATCTCATACTACTTACAAGTGGGAGTTCGTCCAGCCTTTATGTATATGGCTCTACCTTTCTTTTTTTTCATGTGTCCCCTCTGGTCTACTCTGAAAGGGCTCAGTCCTCCGTGTTTGCAAGCCCTGCTACATTCTACACAGGGTTCTCAACACTATGAAAGCAATTTACAAACTTTAACACTCCAGCAATTTATTTCCAACAATGGCAGTTCTGATGCCGACAGGATTGCACATCACCACAAAGCAAAGCGCAAGGCAGTAAGTAAGACAATGGACGGTCTATAAATAAGACTGGATTGCAGGAACTGCCTTGAAAGATTAAACAACGTGATTAAGAAACACAGCGATACTGTCTACGTTTGGTAGACATTACAGGGATGGGGACTAAACACAATTAAAGCATGCAACCGGCTTGCTGGTCGTTAAGAATAGTCAGACATTCACTTTTGGCTGTCTTTTCCCCTGTAGAGCCTGAACGGATGCAAAGCTCCCGCCATTTCTCCCCTGACACCTCACGCTCCCGCCATCTGCATCTCCCACGAGCGCTCCCCTTGCTGCGCAGCGCACTGACTCAACTAACCAGCAAAAAAGTATTTTCGGTCATCTGATTTTTACCACGTTCAAGTCAAACAGCTTCCCAGAGGCGGCACAACGTGGTGGGGGGTAGGAGAAGGGAGGCTTGTTGGCAGCAATGAGCTGTTAATCCACCTCGACAGTCAAATGAAACTGAGACCTTGGCACCTTTTTGCTCCCACGCTCACAGTGACGGTGTTTCCCACCTCCTCAGCAGAACAGTCCTCGGTAGTCTCAGCCTGATGACGTTGTGGTATTAAACCAGCGCTTAAGCGGAGCTGGTTGACCCAGTGCCGGACTGACAGGCTTCTCCCCGCGTTCCCTGGCACGGCACCGCATCCCTAGCGGGAAGGACGCTGGAAGCCTCGGTCCGAGCCCAACTTTACCGGCCGCAACACAAAAGGAGCAGCAGCAGCTCCTGCCAGACGAACTTGACTGAGGATAGCTTCAGATGAGTAAGTCCTTATTTTCAACTGTTTTATTTTCCCTCCATCATGTTTCTTCTACAGTTTTCATGAAAAAAAAATCATCTGTAGGCCACATATAGGTCTCCCTTCTCTCTCTCTAAAAACCATAGAATCCACCTAACGCATGGGCAAACGCACTTTCTTTTGACCAGGAAGACAGGGAAGCAACTCAGGACGCTGTCACCACGAGAGGCAAAGGGAAGGTAACTCGCAGCCCAATACCTCCCCGGGAGGTTAGCTAACTCCAAAGCTCACGATGAATGGTGGAGAAAAAAAGTTGATTCATGACCAGTAGCCATGACTACGAAAGCAAAACAACATCACACAGCAATAAATTTGCAGAAAACTTCCACTTTCACATATGAATGTGGGCATTAACCCTCATTTTGCTTTAGCGAGTTGTGGTCTGTCTTAACGAGTCACGCAGGAAGAAAGCAAATGGTTTAAGAAAGAAGAGTCAAGGAAAGTTGGCGGTAAATTAATCAAATCCAGCTATGGAAAATAAACATTTGCATTCCAAAGCAAGGTGCAAGAGAAGTCTGCCACAGCATTCAGAAGACAATTTCAGTGTGACTAGTTTTAATGCAGGCTAGCACAGATCTCCTACCTAATTATAATTATTAATATACGTATGCTTATACAGTCATAAAACACAAAGCAAAGTGACAGATCTTTAACTAATACAAATGGATGTAGTTCCACTTCTCCCACCAGGACAAGACCAACTCAGACACATCAGTGTGGTCTGAATGCTGAAAAGCATATATAAAATCATCATTACAAATTTCTTTCTGTTTCTCAGTGGACATCCTAGTCAGATGTGCTGACTTTTTTTCCTAGTTTATTATCTTATTAATCCAATGCAGGATCCAAAAGATAATTTAGTTTCATTCTACCTATGCGGCAATGCCCGAAACAAATATTCTTCTTTTTTTTTTTTTTTTTTTAAGGCCAAAATATATGTTTAGCTGTCATCACAAAATTATGATTGCAAAGAAAATTCTGCAACCTACAGTGCTGACAATTACAAATTACCTACTATTTATTCCAGTGGTACGCAATGTGTTAGACACTGCCCAGTAAAATAAGGAAGGCACAATCCCTGGTGCGAAATGCTTCCAATTTAGTAAGCAATTTTCATGATGTGAATGAAGAACTAGAACCAATTTCAACTGCTTTTTGTTATGCCAGCAGCAGTCAAGCAGTGAAAAGGACACAGACACAGCTAAAGGGTCTAGTTATGGAGTTTTCTCAAGTGCAATCCCTTTTTCTATCCCAGTGGGATCTGAGAAGCATTGACACATAAGAGCAACTTTGCAACTCATTTTTATAATGTTTATTTTCAAGGCAGAATCTGAAGGCAATAGGATGCATGTGCAGGCACAAGTGGATGAAGCAGAGGAGGGGGTCTGAGGAAAAGGAAGGCAATTTCCCATTATTTTCCCTAATGCATGCATGCAGCTGAAACCTGGAGGAGGTTTAAGCAACTTCCATGCTCAGCAGCACACTATTTTATAATTTGAGGGAAAAACCCCCACAACCAAGATACACCTACACTTGAGTACACTTTCTGACATCAGTAGGGTTTTTCAGAACTATCACAGATTAGCTCATTAAAGTGCAAATTCTGTGAGTTATTGTTATTACCACAAACAGTATATTTCTGCATTTCAACCATGCTATGCAGTGCTTCCAGTGGTCTACTAAGTCAGAGTAATAAACACTCAAGTTGGAAATCAAAGTATGTTAAGTTTAATGCGAAAATGCATGAGCACAGACACGCAAGCTCTCAATTTACCTGCCTGGCTCTGAGGGATTAATTCAGCACATATGTCAGTAAAACATACTGACTTTTCCCCTTTTACCTATGCATTGCATGTGAAAAACAGGATTTTATTCGTGTACGAAATTGTTCTCAGTAGAACTTTTTTTTTAAAAAACTTGTTTTGCAATTTCCATTGCACTTTTCATACAAGGATCTCAAAGTACTTTAAATAACTTCTAGCTTTCAGAGCACATCTCTTAAGAAATAAGAGATATTCTTACTCTACAGACAGGAGAAAAAAATGTAGGCTAATAGGAGTTATGTGACTCGCAGTTCTAATCGCATATGGAAACAGCAGCCTACAACAGCTCATTTCTTCTTTTACAGAAGAGAGGTAATATTCAAACAGCAGGCCAGGTCATTTCATGAACAGTTCGAGTAAAGAAGTTAACAATTAAAAAGCGAACCGAAGGAACACCACGTGCATTTGAGAATTTAATAAAACAAAGCATGTGTTTCTCCTCCCCGGACAAAAGGCAGCGTATATAGGAATCACCTGGCACTGGCACAGATCCCCCCGCTCCCCCCTCGCCGGCAGGTTTTCCCATGGCACTTCTTCAAGGCGAAACAAGGCGAGCGGCAGGGAGGGCAGTAACGCAGCCCGGACGAGGCAGGACACGGCGGGTGCCGGCGGCGGGGCCAGGACCCGCAGCGGGAGGAGAGGCACAGGGGTCCCTCCGCTCGGGACCTTGCGTAAGTAACCGCTTCTTGTCAAACCTCATCAGCTTCCTCCGCTTGGCTCCCGCCACCCCAGCGAAGAGAAACTAAGTGGCAAGTTCAGCTGGAAGGTCCCTCGGGGACCAAGTCTGATTAACGATTTTGGAAAGATAATCCAACGCTGGATTAATAACCCTCAAGAGAGTTATTTCTGGAGTTAAACTGCATGACTGAACAGCCGAGTCTAAGGAGCTGTAACCATGCTCTACCACCTCTGCAAGAAATAAAATCAGGGCACAGAAGCCAGGAGGTTGGATATACACTTTGTGTACATAAAAAGGCTTTCATACTGCCTTCTTCCCTTTTGTTACGCGTTCGGTGCTATTCACCTCTGAACTAGACAAGAATCAAAGGCCCAGCAGACCCATGTCAATAAAATCCACAGATGCTTTGCCACAAATAGAAGATAAAGCACTACGGGAGCTATGAGCTATATTCTAGTACGTGATGGAAAAGAGGGGACCGTGTCAGAGAGCTGACAACCCAGGGGGGCTGCTACCCCCTCTGCAGCAGCCACCAACACTGCAGGAAGACCTGACCCTACTCAACAGACTTCCACGGTTCAGAGCAGTCCATCAGCTTCCCAAAGGGAACGTTTCTTTGATGCTGAACCCGCGATCTGCTGATCAAAAATCCATCATTAGCCCAGGAATGCACCATTTAATATGGTGCTTTGGACCCTTCAGGTTTAAATACACCACTTTTCCTCTCCAAAACACCTGGAAACCTAGTATTGGGTTTTAGGAGATTTTAGGAATATGGGTGTGAAATACACAGAACAGGACAGTTTTTGCCACTGGCGAAGCTGCCCAGGAAAGATGGTGAATATTCGTGTGGTTATCACCTGTCTCATTCTCACACATCCATAACCTTTCTTCACAATTTTGTTTCAAGTATTTTACCTTTCCTACAGTCATCTTGTTCCTTTCCTTAGGAAGCATTTTATGTGGTTGAGGATTCCTATCATTGACAGGCCCACTTCCAAAAAAGTACTCTTCAAAACTAGAGAGAATAGGCTTTAAAGGGTGCTTGAAAAGAAAAAGTGGAGGGAAACACAACAAACTGGATGTATTCAGAATACAGGCAAGCAGGCTGTCTGGTCCTGCTTCTAAAGCACACGTTGAAGCATACCAGAAAAATCCAGGTACTTATTTAACTTGAACTCCCCTGCTTCCTGGAAGATCGCGCTCCCTCTACTATGGAACTTTTAGTTACACGTCTGTAATTCAGACTAAAAGCTTAGTTTTGATTATTCAAGGTATCTGAACCTTTGTGGCAATTTAATTAACACTCACATACCATCCACTCAGATAAAGATGCTCTGTTTACTAAAGATGTTAATATCTGAGCTCTTCAAGCTAGAAATCAGGAAAGTACCAAACTCAAGTATTCAAAACACTATTCCAAGAAATAAATTTACAAAAAAAAAATTTTAAAAAAAAACAAAACAAAAAACACCAAAACACCCACAACAACCACCATACCAACAATAACCCGGCAGTCAAAAAGGTAAGGTCTATCTAGCTTCATAAAAGCAGCATGATTTTTCAAAGGTGCTGAGCACCTGCCTGGCTTGTGGAATTTAAAGACCATGGCAGGTATCAAGTACAGAAACAAAATCAAACACTACTCTGACTAAAATGTTAGAATCCACTTAAACTTTTCACAATTTATCAGGGCTTGCCGCTTTGTTTGGGGTTGTTTCTCATCATTGGGCTGTACTCCAGATGTTTCTGAAGTCAAGCAAGCAGCAAAAAATATCCCTTAAAATCCAGCTGAATACAATTTTCTTTTCCTACCTCTCAGGGTAGTCTCACATAACCTGAGAGGTAGGAGGGAAGTAATGGGAAAAAGATGAAACCTCAATTCAGCCAGTAGTGCTGCTGTTCTTGAAGGGTTGTAAGGATAGAATGAAAGTTTTCAGCAATAAGAAAGTTGGAGGGGAGAAGAAAGGAAAAAGGAAAACGGTACTCTGAAATAACAACTAAAATAAAGCAATGCTAAATATTATAACTCAAAAGGACGGATGCAAACTTCTTTTTTTGCGGGGAGGGGGGAATGCTTTTTAATGCTTAAATTAAGCACACTCCAAAAGAGTCCAATGTAACTGGAAATGGAATAAGTTTATTAAAGGTTATTTGAAAATACACTGAAGAGAAACAGAGGAAATTCATCAAAAGTGATGTGACTCAGGAAAGCAATTCTGAATAGAATTTAACTAAGAGTAAAGAAATAACAAAAGGTCACAGTACTCGTTTCTAGCACTGGCATGATCTGCCTATGTACTTTCCTGGCATTTGGATAAATCAGGGAGCTAGAAAGGACACACACAAGAGCATCTTCAGTCAAGATGATAATACTTTATTGCTTCGCTTCAGCAGAGGTCAAATCAAGACAATGATGACTGGCTATATCCCAAAGGAGATAACAGATAAAAGAAGATAAGCTCAAGGTTGGGAGAAACCCTAAACCTCCTGCTAGAAGAAGATGAAGCAGCAGTATAAAAAACAAAGAGAATTTTTTACCCTATCAGTGCTTATGACACATACAGAGGAACTAATGGTACAGTCAGGAAGTTAGCAGTCAAATGGAGGAAGAAAGGGCAACAGAGATGCATGAATGCTGAAGGAAATAACCAAGTTAACTGACAGCACAGACAGGATGTCGAAGGCTGAAACAAACAGAATTATTTTCTAAAGAAATCTTTCTGCAAAGAAAAGTACTGTGGAAGAGAGAGACATGATGCTCCACAGTGAATAAGCAGAGCCTGATGCTCATCATGCTCATCAGAAGTAAAAGAAACAGCAAAAGAAAGACTGGATACCATTTATGAGTCTAATGAAGACACACAAGTTTTGAAGACACCAGCCTTTTGCTTCAGGCACTGACATCACTCTTCAAAGATGACAAAAACCAAAAGAAGGAAAACAACCACCTGTTAGTAATCTTGCAGCAGAAAGCAGCTCCACCTACAGAGGTGTTTCTACCAGCACTGTTTCTCTTACTGAAATCAGCGCATCAAAACAGCTAACAGTCGAAACACCCCACATTTTCCTGACTTAGCACTCTACAGTCTCTGAATCCACCCCTGTAGACTCCCAGCTCTCTGCCAGTTCACACTCTCATATTGACAAAGAACAATTTGCCCTTAACACTTGTGGATTCCCCAGTGCCTGCTCTCTGAAGGACATTCAGCAAAACAAGACGACTGCAAATCGGAAACACAGTGATGGCCACCCAGGGGAAAAAAACATGGCACAGTTAATATTAGAGACCTAGTCTATAGCTAAAACTTGTGGAATAACTTGAGATATTCTGCATTAAAGAGATTGTATCTCCAAACAATATTGGTTGTTGAGACTAATCTGCCATTTTAATGGACATTATTAAACCCACTTTGGAAACAGGACTATAGAGACGCTAAGGAAACAAACGTGGATACAGTCATATCCCAAAATAACTACTGTGCATATGCCCATCCTTAACACTGATCCCATCTTGCTTCGCTGGGCACTGCTCAGTCTGTGTACCTGCAGGCCTGGAACTACTGTTCCAGGGACATCCCAACCAGATATCACCCTCCCTTTTAATGCTGACACATACCTTGGGGTCATCGTTTGTAATTCTAGATCAGGAAGAGCTTGCCTACCTGAGCAATCTTCTCAATTATCCAACCAGGCTACCCATAAGATCACTGTAAGGTAAAATACAAGCAAAAAGATACAGAAGAGTCCAAGAACAGGGCAAGTTCCAGGTTCATACAACCAGAACGCAGAGGGTGTTTTGGAGGAATGCTAGAAACCTTTCAGAAGAAACTTGACTACAAGATAACAGCAATGCCAATACTCTGCTCACCCAGCCCATTTCCAGAGGAGATGCGTCCTGTGTAAAGCTTGGTAAACTGCATTAAATGTGACACTTGGTTACAGGACATCTGGGTATTTTAACGAGACTCTCCCTTGCTCATCTCTGTATTGCAAAACCATGAGTACCAGATGACCCTGCTTGAGCAGGGGGGTTGGACAAGATGACTTCCAGTAGTCCCTTCCAGCCTCAACCATTCTGTGATTCTCTGAGTACTCTGACATAACGACTCTAAGCACTCTTGAAGTCCTAGCCTGCCCAACTGTGTTCAAATATTGTACCTTTTCTGTACTCAACTGTGCATACAATGAGCAAAGAGAGCTGCTTTTGTAGCAGGTTGCCTTCTATGCCGTAACAAGATTCTCTAAGCACACTAAAACCAGCTGTTGGTTACAACTTAGGAACAACAATCTCCATAACCCTTCCCAGCTGGCATCCAAGAGCACTCATTCAAAAGAGATCCCAGTCTTCCATACTTGAACTAAGAACCTGGTCTAGTGGAAGGTGTCCCTGCCCATAGCAGGGGGGGTTGGAACTAGATGATCTTTAAGATCCCTTCCAACCCAAACCGTTCTATGATTTTATGATTCTATGATTTTAAACATCAGGATGAAACTTTCCAGGAAAACTACTGTAAATTGCTTTTGTATTAGTCTAATACATCACATTCAAGCACTCGGTACAATTTGCGGTCACCCCATAATTTTACTGCACAGTTTATTCAACATTAAAATCCACATGGCCCAGGGAAAGAGGAAAGAGTGATGCAAACATCATCATCCTAGTGGTTTGAGTCATAAGCTCTAGAGAGTCATGCTGTTTAAGCAGCGGACAACAGCTGAAAAGCTTACTGTCTCTCCCTTTTAGCAGGGACACCTGGACAGGCAATGTGTTCACTCCGAAATTACAACCCACATGTGAACTTAAAACCCCATCGAATCTAATTTATGCTAATATGACCTACTTATGGGCTATTAACAAAAAAAAAAAGGTGGGGGGGGGGGCAGGGAGGGCCATCAATTCAGCCACTGCAGTTAAAGCTAAAGAGAGGTGTTATGATTGTCTCCTGTTTTACTAACAGAAAAAAGTGGAAATACTTTAACAAAGAAATCTGACTCATGAAAAATACTAGCCAATTTAGTAAATATGTTTACTTCACTGCTCAGGTAAAAAGTATTTATCAATTAAAAAGTCACCTTTGTAGTATATGTGATGTGCTTCTCCAAGTATCTTCTCTTTCATACGTAACTATAATTACAAAGGTTCTCTAAGACTCCCCAGATGGCTACAGCTAATACTCACTGTCAAAAGCTGATGACGGCACAGCTGTGTTTCCCCATCTCCACGCTCCAGTTGAAGCTCCTGCTCCAGCCTCTCTGGGAACATGCATAGTTATGCCAAGAATGAGCAAAACACTCACTCTTTCCAAATTGGCTAATCAACGAACTGAGTGCTTAACCTTCCCACAATACATGCATCCAGACAATGCAACCAGCACTGTCTGCACACTGAGGACTGAACTGTGCCAGCCACATTATTCTGCAGTTTCCTTCTCAGGAGCCAGAACATCAATTGTCACTGATTACTGCTGCAACTCAATCAACTGCTATCAAAACACCCATTCAAAATGAACGAGCACTTGCTGTGTGATGCTTTGTTCTATTATCCTAAAAACAAATAGAGTGCCTCAGATATTTAATACCTTTTTGATTCCACCCAGGAGTTATTACCAAGTATTTTACCTGCTAAGAACTTACAAATGCCAACTACAGAACAGGGAGAGGCTGGCAGCAACAAGCAAAAGGACACTATGACTTTGCTGCATAATAACGTGCATGCCTCTAACTTATTATATAGCAAAAAAATGGATCCTCATAACTGTTTTATATTAAAAATATTGTAATACATACATCATCCTGAGCCACCATCCTTATGTTCTCCACTAAAATGAAATCTTCCTAATCCAAAAACCTCAGGCTTCTGCTATTCAAAGTCCTGTTCCACTGCAAATCTGATGTCTCTGCTTCTCCATTGTCATGGCCTGGCCTCCTCCTCCTCAGTGCCAGCACTGCCACTTGTCCAGCAGGGCAGTTCAGAGAGATGGACTGTCGAAAAGCTAACCCCACAAAACAAAAACACATTTTCAGCCGGATTAGCCCCTTGAATACGTGCGCCACTCACTCACCCGAGCATCAGGACCACCATAAGGAATGGTTAGGGGCAAAGACGAAAGCAAGAATATAACCTGCTCACCTTAAACCATCATGGAAACATGCCCTGTGCCAAAAAAAAGGATTTATTTCACCTGTGCAAAGTTCATGGCACACAGCTGAGATTCAATTCCATAGAGGAGAACAATGTAAAAATATGCAATTACTAAGTTCATTACAGTATGTTTCATTAACTCAATGAGCTCCTTTATAATTGTAACAGACATTAAAAGATTAAAGTATTTGGATAAAATCCAAATACATTTTTAGTACTCTGATAATTGCCAGAGCTCGTATCTTCAGAAGTATAAAGTAACATCCCTTCACCAAGTCCCCTGTGAGAGTCACCACTGTTTATCCTTCTTGCTTTCAGACTTCAGTGTTCCCAAATTAAATTTTCCCGTTGCACTTGGGGGTGAGGGGTGGCAAACCACTGTTCAGTTAACTGTCTAGGTCAGTTTGACATAGTTAGAAGTGTTTCCAAATAAAGCTGTCAGCTGAAGTTGACCATTTTGAACTTCCTAGAGGGCTAACACCTGGCTGAAAAGCCCTTTGTGTGAAAATGGCAACACTAAAACAAAGCACAACACAGTAACTCCGTGGCACTTTTCATCTGCTTTCAGTAGCAATTTAACATCAGTAGATCCCTAATGTTCAAGTAGTAAGTGCGATTTAGCTATTAATCTCTTTAAAACAGAATGGAGTCCTCTTTCTGCCCTTCAGTAAAGCACTTCTACCCTGCTGTGAAGACTGAAACATAGATTTGCAGGTTTGGCATCATGGCGACAACAGTAAACACAGAGACTTACCCACTCTCATTTTATGCTATATTAAGCGATACTCACAGGTTGTACACTGAAAGTATAAGCATTTCCAAAAAGCCACAGTGCTCATCTCTACTAAAAGAATACACCGTTTTCTTTTCTCTCCCCCCACCCCATACAGCACACTGATGCTTCAGGTTACTGGTTTTGCAGTCTTCATGCTGCATTGACAGAACCATAGCCACAGCCCATCAGAAGGTCTTAATTTGGAGTAAGGAGTATGATCAGGAAAGAGATGTCCTGTCTCCAAAGCTGCCAAACAACTTGCCTTGTAAAAAGTGAGTGGACCCCACATCTCTGAAGACCAGAATTTGAGTCCCATTTCAACTACAGTCCCCTACTCCCAACAGGGGATTCTGCTCTTCTGTCAGAGCTGGATGTGACTTTCTTCTACCTTTCTTGGAAGATTACTTCAGTATGTAGGGCTCACAAAGACATGTTTTCCACAACATGCAGTTCCCAATTGCTTCTTCTTGATCTGGGCATGCAAAACTTAAGAGGACAGTGTACGTGAGGAATGAAGGAAAAGATGTTTTTCAAGATTTTTTTGAAATTTCCGCCATTCTCCAAACTCTAGAGCAGCTTCCTACTAGCCACAACACGTTCACAAGCTCTCTTCTTGGGGTATTAAAGAATTAGATGGATTTCAGCCACATCTTTTACCTTGCTGGTCTCACCCACTATACCAACAACTTTGGCTAGGACTGGGAAAAAAAAACAATGATGAAATTAACTCCACTTAAGGCACTTGAAGGAAATTCTGAAGCAGCAGTGCCAATAACTAAATATGCTGCATCAGTGCCCAGGACAAAGTCTAATGCTTCCATTTAAACAAGATGGAAAAATGTATTCTTGCATTTGCAAAACAAACCTCTTGAGACACAAAAGCCCCAGATTCTTATTTGACCTTGGTGTCATTGAGAGAATGTAATCATTAGCAGCTAGTGTAAGATACACCAAAAAAAAAAACCACCACTGAAAAAACCCACCTGCAAATAGACCTTATATCTACCAAGTTTTTTCCCCGCAGCACTGATTAAAGAGAAGAACTCCCTGCCACACATAGTAATCACACTGTTTAAACGAACAGAAAGTCTGCTTCAAAGACAAGGATGTTAAACTTGGAACCAAGAACACTTGTGTTTAATTTTCTTTATTCAAAGGCTTTGTGTGTGGCCACGTACTTGCCCTTTGGCCCTCTGTGCCTCCAACCGCCAACTATAAAATGGGGCACCACACTTCCTCAGAGATGTTGAGAGGCATTTGAGGCTACAGGGGGTTGTATCTAAATCAGGCTGATAGATTACCCAGAATGCGCAGCCGCCTTATTTATTCATGTGCTCGGACAGACTACTCTCCCAGTTCTTCCTGCATTTTACCCTTCCCAGCCCTCAAGGTCCCGAAAGCAGAGGCTGGCTTACCTATTTCTTAGTTTGAATACAACATCTGCCATTAAAAAACAGAGAAGTAGAAGCGGAGGATGAACCTTCAGAGTCTGCTGGAAACAGTCTGTGCTCTTTTTAGCATTTCAGAGGACACTGCTGCAGTTATCCATCAGATGGGGCTTCTCACAAGAATCCCAGGTATGGACTTTGGGATGGGACAGAAAAGGGTAAATGATTTTGTGGCTATATTTATTGGCCAATGTCTTCTTACTCTGCCAAATTAAAAGATTCATTAGCAGCGCAAAATGACAAATACATTTCTAGGTGGATTACATACTTTAAAACAAACCAGCAAGGGAAACTAATTTCCCAGGCAAAAATAAAAGCATCACCATTATATTCATTTAAGCCAAGACTGAAAGAGCACACAGAATATGCTGTAGGGAGCAAGGCTGAAGTCTCATTGCCATTTTTCTTTACATATAAAGCTGTTTTTCCTTAGCTTAAGAGTCCCTGAGGCAGGCACAAATGTCTGCGGAGCCAATCAAAATGCAAATACCCTGAAACAGCCCAGTGAGCAACTACTGCTCACCTCTTTACCACGTTCTTCCTTCTACTCAGCCTTTCATCGTTTGATATCGGTGACTTTGCAAAACACTGTGTGCTTTGGTTTTAGAGCCCTGAAAGTTTAAGCTGTTCTCAACTTAGAAATAACCTGTCATCTGGCTCCTTGGTTCAGTCATTCCTGGCAACTGCCTCATTTTCAGCGCCCACATGACAGGAAGGGACCACTGTCCTGTGACAGTTACCTCTTTCCGGCCCCAAATAATCTCTGTAGTTTTACACAGTGAAATTAATGCATGGCTGCTGGCTACCCTACCCTCCCGCCTTTGCTTTTAGTCATTTAATTGCTGAAGTGGAAATACAGATGTTAAAAGAGACAGGCACATGACAGAAAACACTTCCCTCTTGCTTTGAAGACACATAACATGACAGCAAGATGAAAAATCCCACAGCTATGAAGGATCCCAATTTTCTCAGGGTAGGACGCTCAAAGCATCTTGCATGGAACCATTTCATCTCTAACAAAATCAAACTGAACTATTCCTGGTGAATTGAGGAGCTGCCTGTTTTTAACAGTTCCTTTCTCAAATCCATCACTATTTCTCCTGGTTCATTAACCAAGCTTATTTAAGAAAGAAGAATCATATCT
Organism: Calonectris borealis; assembly: GCF_964195595.1. Lineage (NCBI taxonomy): Eukaryota > Metazoa > Chordata > Aves > Procellariiformes > Procellariidae > Calonectris > Calonectris borealis. The sequence continues at coordinate 118,481,099 of NC_134313.1, forward strand.
TAAAAGGAAGAAGGTAGCAAGGTAATTTTGCGTGCCACCAGCCAAGTTAACTACAATATCTATTGCTCCTTTCTGTTAAGAGAAACCCAACCATGCCAAAGGTTGGCAGTTTCTTCTAGTGGCTGAGAAGTAAAAAGCCTTGTTGAGCACATTTTCCTTTTGAGCGGCTACACGTGTGATAATGTATGCAGCACAGCTATTAGCTTGTGTGTGAGAAGGAAGGGCTACAGGTCTCTGCTGCCAGGCTGTCCCTCTAAATTTTCATTTTCAAGTTTGCAAAAATATGTTACGCTTTTATACAGATGAAAAAGCTAGCAATGATACCCATGAAAGCTGCTTTCAAGCATTTTAGATTAAATGTCATCTAAAGCATGATTTGACCTGGATCTGCTTTTAGATTTTTTAATTATTGACCTATAATATGTGCACTAAAAGTCATTGGAGGCAAAAAGTCGTTTGTATTTAAGATATTATTTTTGCTTTTGTACCACTTTTAAGTGATGACAGCTTTAAGACCCACTAGAGTAAGTGGGATTAGACTTTAATGTGCTTTCCTTGCTTTTAGTATATAAAAGTTTCACATGATCAACTCTTAGAAAGAATAGCAACTGTCAGGAGTTTTACTGTGCTCTTTTTAACAAGGATGAAGTGGGGAAACACTCGTTTATTTATTCATTTTTAAATAGGACATTCATTCATTCACAGAAGAAATCTAAGCATAATACCTTTAGCCTAGGCAGTACAATTCATCTCTCTCACTTTGGGCATATTTTTCCCCCTTTTCTTTTCTGACAGTGTTCTATTTCCCTTTACATGACCCATTCTTCAAGCCTTCTTCCACTCCCTCAAAGAGATTACATTCACACACACGCTGACCATTTTTCCCCAGGTGGAAGTTTTATACCAACTGCTGCACTTTCATCTCAGCCGAAGCACATCCCCGCTGAGATGCAACAGGGACACTTCACCCCTCCCCAATCTCCCTCTGCACTTCTGAGGCTTTTAAAGCACGTAGAAGTAAGACCTTCACTGGCAATTTGGGAATTTCAGAAGTGCACATTGATATTTCATTCTTCCTGTATTTTTTTTTTTAAATGTCAGATTCAAACAACCTATGCTCTGCAGAAGCCAATTACTGTAGCTTTCATGAAGGTTAAAAGTTCAAAAGGAAAGCTGGTTTCTTCATTTAGCAACCTCTTTCAACAATTCCGATAAAAAGACGCCAAAGAGCGAGCGGATGTGTAGGTATGGCAGCAAGGGAGATGAGGGGATGGGTCTCAAATTTTTTAATTCTCTTATTTATGACTCCCCCTCTTCCACCAGGTTCTGACCTCACCCTCTTCGGGGCACACCGTCCCAAACGCTAACTACCAGCAATGAGAAAAGGCTAGGAGAAACACACATTTCCTGCCGTCTTCCTCCCCACACACAGAACAAACAGTCCCCAAAGCACATTTTACCTTGAATCCTTCAGGCAAACGTGTCCCAGACAAACAAGGCATAACCATGAAAATGATACCTCTTTCTCAAGCTTGCAGGCTTACTACGCCTTTTCTCAAAATCCCCTTCCTGCTGACAGATATAAATCAAGCAAGCGAACTTACTCTGTGAAGTCAAAACTTCACATGGCCACAAAAGGCTTGCTCTTTTTTTTATTAAAAAACATTTACTTTGCACATGAGCATAAGCACCAAAAGTAACACACCAAGTATTATCTTGCATTGGTTTTTCTAACAAAAATACACTGTAACCACAAAAAGAAAAGCTTACGGATCAGTAATGAAGGGACTGATTCATACGCCCCAGAGAACAAGTGCTGAACAATGTACACTCAGTGAGATTTCAGCTTTATCCCTTACTAAAATAAAACCACGTGCCTGATCTTTAACCCACTTTGATTTATTAATGGTTTTGCTTTTCAAGATTATGAAAGTAAGTATGAACAGAGGAGCTAGAAGAAAACAATTTATCATGAAAACCTTATATACCAAATATTAGAATAGCCATCAATCTTACCTCCTCTCTCAAAAATGTGTATTTATAGTTTTGAAGGATCAGATGGGAATTCCAGTTTGAAAGTCACAAAAGTCGGCTGATGCAGAAAATAAAATACTACAGCCCAAATGTAACATAACCTTTGCTACTGTACATAGACATCAGTTGGTCATCTGTCAATCCACTAAAACGCCAAATGCATTTGAAAGATATTAAAATATCAACAAGAAAAAAGGAAGAGTCCTTTGAAAAGGTCAGAGATTTACCGATTCTGAGTTGTGCATACATAAATCCTCAAATCCAAGGAACGACCATGTGCTTTACATCGTGGTATCTTATATTCTAGACATCTTCCCCACCACAGAGTCTTTCACTGGAATGCAAATCTGGATTAAAGTCACAACACAGAACGAGGTTTTATCCTTTCGGTTGAGTCCCATTCCAGAAGATATTTGTTCTACATTACAAAGTGTGTCACATTTTCCATGGGGCATTCAGGAAACTCCTAGCACAAAAACAATGAACGGGATGTTGCAGGTCAGAATAGAGCTACGCTCACTGAATGAGAACATTTGAGGAAGCGGGGGGGACCTTGCAGTGTCTTTTATTACTCAGCGTCTTCTTGGCTCCAGCCCCTATACTTCACAGCGTTGGTGTTTGTGGGATAAGCGAAGTTTACACGCAGCCCTCTTGGCCAGAGCTGTCCCTTGATTTTATAAGAACTCAACGCCCCAGCCAACATTATAGGACCCTGGCAACCGTGAGGCACCTATGACAGCTTGACAGCCAGTCCACCCCAGTTCATGCTCTTGCTCTTGGATCGTGTACATTGGCCTGTCTGTCAGTCAACCCGAACACAGGACTACAGGCCTGTAGTTTTGATTTTTTGAACATTTCTGCTAATAAAACTATCACTGCTCAGAATTATCCCTGTGAGTTAGATCTGATCTATTACTACTCTACTGTCCTGTGCCTGGAAATACCTGGAGCATTAATATTCCCTGGAGCAATAGGGTAGCTCCACAGAATGCAAGAGCAATACCCATATGTTGAAGTTTCCCACATCCACAAGAGTTCATAAGGTGGTGCTTACCTCCTCACTGGATCTATTGCACCGTACTTCAGTTGGATCAAAGCTTACACACCTTCCTGAAATACCTCCCAGTGAATCCCATGCTCCCAACTCTTGATGGTTTCCACATAAGGACAGGTGCTGTGGGACCGCGGCAGGGACCACAACTCTCATCCTGCCCTAAGCCATGCTGGTTGCAAGAGGAAGGAACCACTGAGACCCCTAATACTTTAAAGAAACGCTAAGATGTGAAAAACAGTGGAAGTTCTTGAAGAACAGTAAGCTCCTGAGCGCTGCTCTCACTTAGGAAAGTAGTCACCTTCATTTTACAGCGACGAAGCCCCAACAAGCATTTGCAGCAGCATGCACTTCTAGCTTCTCTATTTCAGATCTGGTTTTATTCATCAGACTTTCCACATGGTAATCTTAGAAGAGCAATTCTAATGCAATACTTTCAGCATCAAATTGGAGAGGTCTAATTTGTGGCCACAGCTGTGGCCTGTTATCTGTACTTCATCACTCCCATTCAGCACAACACAAACTCTGTAATTCTTCAAACTCCGACATGCCTTTACATCACAAGAGCAATTAATTTGCCTCTTCCAGCCTATGCCATTAAAATAAAACCGTAACGTACCACAATCTGAAAATAAAACTAATTCAGCCTCAGCCCTACCCAAACTCTTCATAATTTAAAGAAAACCCCTGCAACTTCAGCATTTAAGAATTGGGACTTTTGTCAGAAATTGTTTTTATTCATATGCTTACTTTTAAAGGTTACTGATAAATCTGAAGCAGTAACTTCACATTAGCACCTAAACTACACCATTAGCTAAACTTTTTACAGAGACTTGGAAAAAAATTTCTCCTATGGTCAAAACAAAAATAAAACCTACTGAAATGTTTTCATATTGACCTGGAAGAAAAAACAAAAAACAAAAAAATCCCCACAAACTATTCCACAACGAAGAATTTAAGATTAAATGGCAGTTTCAAAGACAATTCAGTCTAAGCAATATCACCCTATAAATCTGTGAGTAGGGGGTTCATTTGATAATGCCCTCATTAGGTGAGCTACAGCCATTAAAGCCTTTTCCTGATAACACAGCAATTGGCTGTGTTGAAATTGAATTGAAAAAGGGTTTTCCTCCTTTCACTTGCGAAGAAAGGTCAATGGCTTTTACGACTCCATCCAATAGTAAAATAACATTCATCAGCTGGAATAACACTTCCTAGTTACATCATAAAAAGAAACCTCACTTCAAAGTAAAGGTGATTTTAGACTTGAAATGAGTAAGTTAATCAAAAAGGAAATTCACACTAAAGCCACCGTGATTTTATTTGAACTTTTATTCACTAAGCTTACTCAGCTCCATTCTCTCCTCTTGGAAGCAAGTATAGTTCATACTAGTTCACTTATATTCCAGGCAAAGCATAGGACAAAAACACTCATATTCCCCTTAGCAATAAGACCAGCACACCAGGCAAGTGTCTAAGAAGGAACACACTACTTCCAAAATAAAATTGCATTTCATAAAGTAATTAAACATCCCGTGCATGTGTCATGGCTGTGACTCAAGAACCTCAGTGATTTAAGAATGACCTCAGAACACAAACGCTGCAATAGGAGAGAGCCTAAATATGGCACACATCCCTTCATGTAAGGGCCAGCACAGGAAAACAAACATGCAATTGCACTGGCATAGCAACCTAGAAAACAACAATCTCAAGGCTAGGCAGCACAGGTTAAAAAGGCAGAGACGTTCAACCTTGCACACAGCCACCCTCCCTTGGCCTGAGGCCACTGCATCACAGTGCAGTAGAAATCCATCCCCCTCCCAACTGGTATGCTCTGCTCTCCATCACAATGTTAACCTGGACCCTGACCTTCAAATCTCTCTGAGATCTGAAGATACTAGCACGTCACCCAATCTATGAAAGCATTTCTTATTCCCCTGGACTTGCCTGCAGGACTAAGAGGGAGCTAAAGAACATGGTTTTCCCCCCCCAACACCAAAGCCACTGGGCAAAGCCTGGATCAAAGAACCAGAGCTCACCACCCACACCAGGACCACCCAACACCTTCCCTGGGAAAGCCACAAAGCTAGCTTTTGTTTCCTCCTTCCCTCTATCCATTTAAAAAAAAGGCAAAAAAAAAAAAAAGAAAAAAAAAAGAAAAAAAAAAAACAACACCAAAAAACCCCAAACCCAACACACCACAAGATTTGCTAGTCTAGTTAACTTCAATTTTTTTTTAATCTGAAACATGTTAAAAAAAAACCCCAAAACATAAAGCCCTAACTGACAGGGCTTGTATCTTTCCAATACGCAGAATAACGTACACATGCAATAGAAGACAGCAACATCAATACATTCAGTACATAACAAGCACAGTGCTTTACAAAGTATTAACGTATGCCCTCCAAGTTTGCTGGACCTCCACGAGTTTTCCTGAGGCTTAACCAAACAGTAAGTGTAGCAGCAGCAAAGCTGGAAAGAGCAAGCATTTCAAACTCTCCAGCAATCTTCAAAATGATTCTTGCAAGTTTTCCTAGAGGTCCTTTTCAGATTAACTGCGCAAGATAGAGAGTGCTTTTCAGACTTTGTCTTCCCCTTCCCTTTCTGCTGTGACAGGTGTATTCTAAAGGCACCTAATCCCAAAGTTTGCTAGCCCCAGTACCTAAACATGAATCAAGAACTACCTTTCTCATCAGCTGGTATTCATTCTCTTCACTATTAAGGTGACTGTTTAATTTTGCTGCTTAAAAAAAAAAAAAACAAAAACCACACAGATATTGTTTCATTATTTAGTTTTACATGGCAATTTTAAATGAACTATTGCTAAATGCACACTGCTATGCACCAGAGCAAACTCACATGGGTAACAAATTAAAACAAATAAAACCCAAGAGAAACAACCATTTATCACTGGAGATTAAAAAAAAAAAGATTTTAAAAAATAAAAATCAAAAAACCCCACAAACCCAAGAAAACCAACCCCTGCAAACAAACCACTACCAGCCTTCCAGAAACAAGCCTCAGATCATAGCTGTAATACATAACAAAAGATGAGATTCAGAGACAATAGTTTTATTGCGCGTTATAAAACTGTCTCCATATTACTTGACTCACTCCTTCCCGTAGACAGCCGCCTTCCTTCTTTTGCTTTATCATCATGTCCTTTACCCTGCAGATACCAACTATCCTTTTCTGTCAGACTGATACAGACCTAAGCAGGTTCAAAGCATGTGTTCTCTAACTTGAATTTAGCTTTGAAGTCTGCTGCTTGTACTTCATGACAGAAAACAGTTTTTTGCAACTCAGATTGTTTACCTTTTCCAGCTATACCAATTAGACTAATGAGAGTTATTACCCCCATGAACAAACCTTTTTTTAATACAGTCATTTAGCTTCATGAGCTCAGGCTTTTAGAATAGCATCAAGAGTTGATATTTGCAATAAAACCACAGGAGCTGGTTTCACTGCTAACTTTTAGTGACCTCAAAGTCCCTCATAAAGATGTCCTGGAACTTACCAGTGCACATATTATTGGCATATACTATTAGATATGCAAATATATATCATTACCCACGTACAAACAAGTTCTTGATTTGTCCCTGGGCTTGTGTTGACTGCAGCAATTAAAGGGCCAATTTGCACAACATCCCAGCACTCCCCTCCACAAAATTACTGATCCAAGACTGTTCATGATACAAACTGATGTAAGCTGTGCAGCTGGGGAGCAGAGGTTCAGGGCATAGACTAGAGCTGAGGTAAAGATGTCTCTTGGTTTCGTAGCCTATCTACATTTTGATGAAACATGAAGGACCTCATGCATCCTCAAGAGTCCTACCGCACCGGAGGAGGAATACATCAGCTGGCCAACGTACCATTCCCTTGTATGCAGCTTTGCAACGTGGCAACCCACAATGCATTCCTGCCCTGTAGATCCAGGTGCAGATTATCTGCATAAACTCTGCTGATAAGATCTTCACACCAAGGTCACGCAGAAAGTCACTGTCAGAGCTTAAAGTAGAAAATAAAAGTAAATTTCTTTGCCATTGGTTTCCACGAGGGAAGGATTTCACCGCTTAACTCCCAAATTCAAGGCTAGTGCTACAGCCATAAGAGCAACTTCTCACATACACAGCAGGGAGTGCAGGAATCAAGAGAGATACAAAAGGAGACCAACTAACTACTGAAATGTGCAAAGTCTTTATTTCTTTAAGATAGTGCATAGATTCTGAAGATGACTAAGAATTTTATTCATGAAAAATCAACCCAAATAACTCAAAGAACATTCAGCGTGGGAGGTTCTTTTGCAAAAATTAAATAGCAATTGTGATGAAATAGTATCTTCTGCCGAGTTACCGAAGAATTTACATTTTGCTCATGCTCTTACTTAACTGTGTATAGCCAGGAACCATACACAAGGGATACTAGCCAATTTGTTATCTCAAAATGTAGTTATTTCAAAAAAAGGGGGGGCGGAAGAGCAGGAAGCAAAAGGAAGGTTAATTTTTAAAACAAGCTTAGGGCAAAATTCTTATTTCAGAGCTATTCAATAGATCTAACCTCCAGTTCACATCAGCTGCAGATCTGCACAGAGCCAGTTTTAGCCATCATTTTTTTGAAATATTGGTAAGTACAGAGCATGTTGGATTTACTTGTATTGAAACGAGTTATCACTGACTCACCTGTACCCACAGCTGATGCCTCATGATTTAAAATGTGGTGTCTCAAAAGTGCTGCCAGAAGATGACAAGAAAGACCATTAGCACAAATCAGTATTTGCTAAGTATGCTTTTTAGAATTCTTTCCTTCTCCCTCATCTCTGCTATATTTATAGGAACGTGAGTTTAGTAAGTAAAACTATGAGCTCCTTCCTTTCAGGTACATCATCTAGATGTTTCATGAACATCAGCAGGTCAACAGTTACAACTCTTCCAATACTGTCATTAGAATATGTGTATTTTACGGATCTTAATTTCCACAGCTGTTGATAATGTTTAGAAATGAAACCAAAAATACTTAAAAAAGAAAGCTTATTACACACACTGCATAGTTAAAGTAACTAGTTTTTAAGAGCTTACCATTACCACAGAATTTACCATCTCTTATGCATTCAACCTCAGCCTGAAGGAACATTACTTATCTGTTGTCATACTGCTGTAAATCCAAAAGGAAAAAGAAACCACAGCTATGTCCTGGCTTCTCTTTAAAAATGTATAAAATCAATTCTCCTATTTAAAAGGTCTTTTGCTTAGCATTAAAACAATACATTTGTTCAGTTGAAGAGATCAAACATTGTCTAACTCCATCAGTTTAGGACAATGTGCTATTATGCTTCAAAGTCACATGTAGCACATATCAAATGAAACGTCAGAGAAGCAAGGCATTTAAATGCATATTTGACATATTTCTTGCAACTCAGTATGTTTCACTTCTCAACGGGACTGTGGGTGGGAGAGGAAAAGGTTGGTTTCTTATGGATTTGAGTGTAAAGGCATCACTTGGCAATTCAAATCATGAGATGTTACAACTGCCCACTGCTAGATGCTGCCATGTACACGAAAAATTCATGCCAGAGATCACCATTCTGCATATTCAGAGGGAGCACTCACAATCACTGCCTGTCTCCTCATATAGCAGCATTATACAGCCCTCACGCTGCAATGCCAACATGAGTAATTTGTCATGAAATTTTCAAGCCATTCATTCTTATTTGTGCATAACAATATTTACTATTCTCAAGTACTCCGTGTCACTGGATTTATATCAAGCCTTGAACAATGAAGAAAAAGCAGTGTCTTTTGAAAGTTCCAAAGTTGCTGCTGCCATTTTGCAAACCAACTTCTACAATGTTAGGTTCTGGTCAGTCAAAGCAAGGTTTCTCTCACATTTTGTCTCCACTGCTGTCAGGGGAAAAAAAAACCATATTTGGGGTTGATTAATGTGTGTATACGTCCCTCATCTAAGAGCCTGCAAAAGACGGAGCACATTTTATCTTACACAAATATACGAAGCCAGGTGCAGCAAAAGCATGTAGATGCCTGAACTCTATGTTACATTAAAACCACAGTTTGCTTGTGTGTGTCATAATTTTACAGAAAAATAACTATACTCATGGGTAAAGTTCTTGTAAATCATTCATTTTCTCCAACTCCACCCTCACCTTTATACTAATGAACAAAGCGAAAGACAAATTTCAGAGTTTGGATGATAATCAAATACCACCACACAGCTGTTATTTAGCATTTCTCACATGGAGGGCTTTTAGTCCCTTCGAGGATATCAAAATCATTACTGACAATTTGCGAATGAGGGATCTGAGAACCAGAAGACTGGGTTGGGTAGTATCAGTAAGCAGAGAGACAGAGTTGGTCAACCTGAGAATGTTAGCGCACAAGAAATAAAAACTATGAATTTACACTAAACTGGCTAAACTCATCTACTGCTCATTTGAACATGCCTCCAATTTGCCTACAAGAAAATAACAAAAGTAAATGCAGATAAACTTTACTAAAAGCAGGTTAATGAGATTACATTAAACTTCTACAGGCATTTGAGTAAAATTTAAATGTCTTTAATTTGATTTAATGTACTTAACTGAGGAAGTAAAGAAACTAAAACTAAAGCCACTTAAATTCTGCTTGGAAGTCCTTGTATAGGAGTACTATGTAATTTAATCCACTTCCAAAGCATATCTTAATCCAGATTAATTTTTCCAAGTGTTCCTACGGAGACAAACCCTCAGCATACGCTAAATGCATAGGCAGCTTTCTCAAAGAAGATAAACTACCTTATACTTAGCATAATAGATTGAGATTACAGTTGTGGTGACTTATAAATTCACCTTACGACACACCAATATCCCACTTACATACCCTTAAGTAACAAAATCCAATATCCTTCATCTCAGGTTCAATGTTTCCTATCTACTAGAAATTAAATCTTTATTTTTGAGCTTGTAGCAAAAAACAGTTTCAAATACGGTCTCAACCAGCTCTCTCAGTTTTATTGTCCCTTAAATCCAAAGGGAAGATTTCACATAGACATCTAGTCTTTTATCTACCATTGTCAAGATTGATGGTTGCCTATAGATGGGTTGATATAGCTTGTTTCATTTAATTTAACGTAGATGTCTTAACTCCAGTCAAATGAAATGCACCTCTTTCACAATCAGGATTTTCCAGACTTTCTTGAGACTCGATGTCTTCCAGGAGTTTCTGGAGGGCAGGAGAAGCAGGCTGACTCTTCTGTGTGCAAAGCTTCCCCACGTACGTAAGGGTCATATGTGTAAAACCCTTCACCAAGATGTTTGTAAAATGCAGACAGACTCTGGCTTGCAGTTCTGAACGTTTGGTAGTGCCCAACCACAGCTGGAGATGTACTTCTTCCTTAAGTCATCTTCCCACAAGAGCCGCTACTCCACAGCAAAGCCATACAAACGGTTCTGTAGTCTTGCATGCAGCCCACAAGCAACCACCCCACCTAACCCACGCACCACCTTACAAGTGAGGTGGGCCTCAGAAGAAGCTAGGACCAGCAGCCACAGCTGAGGTGAGACCTGAAACCAAGCAAATAAGTTCTACCAGGCTTCATTGCTGGTAGCCCAAACAGGGGAAGAGAAAGCCGCCCTGCCCTATCCAAGAGGGAAAATGGGTCAGCGGCCAGAGTTGGAGGGGAAGGCAAGGAGGCTCAGCTATTAAAGTGGCAGGAACTAATGCACAGCAGGTTGGTATCTGAAGTCTTGGTCTTGCTGTGAAAAACGTACATTCCCAACATGGTCAACTAACGAAAGTAAAACACTTATAAAACTACAAGAGGTTGTGGAAGCTTGTGCAGAAGACTATAAACTGTGTTTTCACTAAGATTTTAGCTTAAGTTAGTTAAATTAAGAATCCACCCTTTTTCATAGTTAATTCAAGGATACGGATGAAACTAGAAACGCATCTCCTCCCACTCCTATCACCAACCTCCACAGAAAAATATTTAAATAGCAGAGATTTGTAATCTAGAACAGAGAGCAATATTCTATGAAGTATAATCTAATTTAAATAAATCTCTCTAACTTAAAGGCATTCTAAAACGCGTCATCAGTGCTTTGTTATTTACTTGGTGTTTCACACTAGATCTCCCAAACATTAGGATACATCTTTTATAGACACAAATGTGTAACCATAGATTTAAGGTATTCATTCAAATAATGTATCTGAAATTGTAAATTTATTCTGAATACCAGTAAAATATTCTGCAGCTATGTAGTTGGTTTTTTGCTACAGCTCCACTATCTAAGTATTCTCTACTGTTCGAAAGTCACAGAATTCCTGAATATTTTAACTGCATACATGCAAATAATCTTTTTCCTTCTAAGTTCTTATGTGGGTCATTATTACAGAACTAAATGCCTCACAACTCTTCATGCATTTATTCTCACAATGCCCCTCTCAGGCAGCAATACTAGACAGCATTAGCTACTAAATCAATAAAAAACTAGTAGGTAATCATGTAAACCAGAAGCATACAAAAAGCAGAGAATATGGGAGGAAAATCAACACTTGAATGGAACCATGATATAAATTTACTCAACTTTAGGAGCAATAAACAAAACTCAGGATCTTCTCCAGTGACATATGAGGCTGAACCTCAATTGTTCTTGTGAGAATAACTTTGGGTTGGAAATGTCAGACAGATACAATTCCCCACAAAACGTGCAAGCAATATAAATATGATGTGAAGTGCATTCACCCTGTGCCCATTGAACATGACTAGGAACAAAATCTGGGGTGAAATGAGGATAAGCATATGCAACTTAACTGAATATATGCAAGGTGATAACCCAGAGAAACTGAATTTATTTTTTCTATCGTATGTCAGGAATAACTAATTAAACTGTAGTGAAACAGAGCTAAGTAACTCACACAGCTAATGGGGTGTACACAGTATAATGTGTAGCAGACGCCACCAGGACTGTTCACTGTACAGAACACAAAGTATTTGCGAGCACTTCTGTCACATCAAGAGATGCAACAACAACTTTTGAACCTGATTAATTACAATCCCACTGCAACAACAAACTAGCCCCTCTTTTCTGATGTAATCCTTCGAGATTGAACTTGGAGCACATTCACCCTCTGACCAAACGAGATGGCGTTTGGAAGACAAGAGTCCTTCAGGTGTCTTAGGTGGGGAACCCCAGAAAGTTCACATGGGATGGAATAGCCACTAGCGCAGGTGGCCTAACAAGGCACAGATACCTCTTAAAACTTTTGGCTAGATCTTCGCCTAAAGACAAATATTGTTTACCTAAGCCCCAGTAACATTGTGGTTTCACCTTCAGTCTGTGAGATATGGCCATCACCTTCTGAGGCTGAATCACTAGAATAAAACTCACACGAGGAGGCCAGGTAGGGCCATCCCTCCACAGGCCAACCAAAATGACCATGATAGACACTTGCCACACAACAGATGTAGTTGTAGCGTCCTAATAAATTCCCAGTTCAGTATGGGCTGACCTTCCTCCCCACAGGCTTTTTACAATGAATGCTGCTGACCCAGACTCCAGCAGAAGAGAGTAGATAGCAACAGCAAATAAATTAGAAAGCAGCAAAAATGCTTAGCACTGCCTGGATTCAGAGCTGTATGAAAGGTAAGAGTAGGTAACGGAAGGCACGGTGCCATCCAAGTAGCACTGGAATGATAACGTATCTTTAACCTCAATGGAATAACCAGTCCAAAAAAAGCAAGCATGACAAAAAAAACTCCATAGAACTATAAGAAAATCTACCTGTCAGTCTGATTCAAAGCAGTTTTCCAACGCTAGACTGCACTGTGTAAATGCTGCTTTGCAAGGTGGATAAAAAATAGGGATAGGCAATATAAAAGACAAGTGTATGTGATTTGTGTAAAACAGGCTATTACATGGATATAAATTATTTGATTTGCTATTTATTAAGTATCTGTAAAGTGCTCAGCGTTATCCAAGTTACAAAGAAAATTGTCTTCTGCTTTAAGAAACTGACAATCTAAATGACAAAAGGGAATAGACAAGGTGCAGTGAGAAGCCAGTGATGAATGAGGAATATTTTGATTGTGTTTTGAATTTGATTGCTTCCTGTCAGCACCTCTGAGCTAGAGTTCTTGCTACAGATTTGCTGACACATGGGCGGAGCAGAGTATTGGTAAGGCATTTCAGACACAGAAGTAGCAGAGAGAAAGCCAAAGTCACAATGAAACAAAAAAGACAAGTTTGGAATTGCTATAAGCACAGGGCAGAGAAGCCTGAAGGATGCCTTAAGTAATCTGAAAAGAGCTCAAGAGGAGGAAAGAAAACTGCAGGAACCCGATACTTAGAACATGAACTTAAGGCAGAGCTGCTTTAAGAAATCACAGCTGAAGCTGATGTAATGGTAGAAAGAGAGACCAAGCAACCCTGCTTTACAGAACTGTTAGAAAAACCAACATGGCTATTCAGGATACCCATGTGATGAAGGCAGGTGATAAAGGAATTCAGTATCAGCTGTTTAGCGTGACACAAATAGTTATGCAGTTAGGAAAAAAAGAGGATGAGTGATTTTTATGGCCAACCTCTCAGCCTCGGGAGCACGTTCATTACTAGAGGTCCAACGTGTCACGTTTCTTTATAAAGTTTGTGAGTGAACTACCCAAGAGTTACTTTGGCAGTGTAAAAACACTGCTGTTACAGATGGGCTTCATACAAATGGGGTTTTCTTTTATTAAGAAGTGTCCTTTTTCTTTTTTTCCCCCCAAAATCCTCAACCTATACAATCCCTCAATTTCTTTTTCCCCTTCTCATCACTTACAAACATAAGAGAGAATAAGACATTGTTTGTTTGTTTTCTTTACTTGATAGGAGACCAGTTTTTCTCCACTTTGGTGGTACTCCAAGTGAAAAGGACAGCAGATACACTCTTGGCAACTGTACAAGGTGGTTTTTTTGTTTTCCATAAAACACTTCACTGTGCCAGCTTTCTGAGTAACCTCAGAAATAATATACTTCTTCTGACAGATGACAGCAGAGTGTAGTTAATAAACAAATTAGACTCATATGAAAATGTGATTCATATGCAATGTCATTATTCCAAAGAATAAGGCGGTACATGGCTACCAAAGACGCCATCCTTACACGTAAGCCTTCAAATGAAAATCCTTTCCCGGACTTTTGCAAAGCTCTTTTTCCAGCTCTTCAGCACTTAACAGCTACTGTGAAAACTTTTCTAGCAACAGAAGAATCCTTCTTACAACGAAGCATGAAGGTCCAGCATGAAGCTAGTCGAACAGAACTGTCTCACAGCACCGCACACGCAGATAGAGTAAGAGGTATCAGATGGTTTCACTGAAACCATATGAAAACAGAAAGAGTTTGAAAAGTTTCAGATAATTAATTGGCTTTTTTGCATTAAGGAAAGAAAAGGAAGACGCAAAGAAGCATAAAAATCTATTATGGTAGCAACACTTTCACTATAAGATGTACAAATCACTGTTTCCTCCTAAGTCTGGCTACAGTACAAAAGGTTGTTAACGTGCACACACGTGGTACAGTTCGCACTAAGGACAGAAGGATTTGACAGCTAGCCTGGTTCAGACACTAGTACAGCAAGGGGTTTAAGTCAGGCAGCAGAAATGCTCTCAGTCAGTGCACGTAAAGGATCACCCTGCTAAAGGATTTTCATCCTGAGACCTCACACGCGCGCACTCGAAGCAAGTAGCTGTTGCTGGCACCATCAGCCAGAACAAACATATGCTTGTGATTTTATGACAAACGGATGTCACATCCAGAACGAGTGGATTTCAAGACACCGTACGCTGCACAGAAAGAAGTTTCTAAATAAAACCCCTTGTTTCTTTCCCCTTCTCCCCCCCATGTCAGCAGCTCCAAGTCCAGCTCTAGGGGATGAAGGGGATTACTGCAGAAAGCCGAAGAGATTGGCAGTGTGACGGGGCTAGGAATAGGAAGTCAGACAGACACGGGAGACCTGCCTCAGCGACTGACTCCGCTTCTGACCCACTTTATGAACTTGGCCAAACTGCTTCCCTTCTTGGTGCCACTGCTCCTCTCCCAAACCCTGCACGATCTTATGCAATTAGGCCAATGTCTTCAGGGCAGTGACTGCCTCTCACTATTTTTGATGAGAAACAGCCTACCGGCTTGAATAATACCTTAGTAAAAAAGGGGGCTCATTTTACTAGGATCTGCCATGCCAAGAATAAAACCATCTTTTCACTTAAATAATGAAGAATACCCACACAGTTAAACCTGTTAATATTCTTTAAAAATATCTACAGCTGGAAGAGTGGCATGTTGCTCCCATTCACAAGTTTGCTGTATCCTTACTGACGCCTACCATCTCCCCCGAAGGTCTATTTACAGAGACATTTCTCCCAGGGTCCAAGTTTTCAATTCCTGTCCTTTCTTTCCCCTTCTCTCCTGCTTTATCCCCTCCTCTAGCATAGCCCCTCAGCCACGTTGGGCAAACTATTTGCAGCGTAACACGGGGAACTGATCCAAGCCTCAAGTGAGCAGAAAAATAATCTGAAGAAAAACAAATAATTTATTTTTAACCTGGATGGGTTCCCTGAATGAGCTTATTCCCCACCACAACAGGTGTATCAACACACCTGAGGAAGAAACGGAGCAAACCAAGCTGCAACTATTGCTGACGGAGACGAACATATCCATTAGTAGGACAGGAATGTTTTTAGAAGATTAACGTTGGAGTAGGGGTTCTCGCACTGGGGAACTCTTTAAACATCATAAAATGGACTTAATACATATTCCTTATGTTGTTCACAGTTTCCTTTGCCAGTTTGGCTAATTATACGATATTTAAGTTTAAACATATGTTGCCTCCCTTGCAGTGAATCCTCTCCTCCTACGTGATACAGCAGTGAAGTCATCTTGCTGACTTCAAGCCGAATCCTGCAGCCTCTCAAGTAGGTGGGCATTTTTAGTTCATCTGGAAAGCAGTCCAGCCCTGAGAGCACAGTGATTTTTATCGCGATAAGCTACCAGGTGCTCTACCACCACAAGTATTCTGAAACACACCGTCCAGGTGCCATGCGATAAAGAACCATCCCGGCATCCAGTTCTTCAAACACATAAGAGACACTCAAGATGCATTTGCATTAGTGTGAAAGGTGAACCAGCAGACCAGAGGCTTTAACTCTCCTTCCTTCCATACCATCACCAATTGACTTTAAGATATTTCTATTTTTTTTTTTTTTTTTTAAAAAACAAGACACATAAGAAAGAAGAAAATTCCAAATGGAAGGAAGTGGCAAAAGACTAAGCCAAAATAAGTATTTAGAAAGGCAAAAAAAAAAATCTTGCAGCCCTTTATGAACTGTCATGTACTGCAGACAGGAAAATCTCTTTCAGTTAGTGTGTTCCACATTACGAGCGCCTTTAGTAAGCAGAGCAGCCGAGTATGCCACAATAGCTGTGTTTCATTAGCTTAGCATAGCCAAGTCCAGGATTTAAAGGGAAAAGACAGTAGCTGAAAATAATTGCATTAAATTAACATTAACCCACAAACCCAGAAGAGGCATATAATATTCAGGACTGCTACAGAAGCGGTAACTCAGAATTAATGTCTGTAAAAGATGAATAATCCTGCTCTGACTGGGATTCAAAATCCTAAAGGAAGGAAGTTCACCCCAGATAGTGTTCCCTGAGGGGGGGGAAGGAAAGAAAGGAAAGCATGGCCTAGTTAAAGGTATCAGTAGGTAGGAACACAAACTGTAAAACGATGTGGTTCCCAAAGGACTAACATTTTTTATGGTTTATACACACACATTCCCACACATTCCTTCTCAAAAAGGACTTTGAAAATAAATCTAATTTTAAGAACTGTAAATGAAATAGACATGTGAGAATTTAAACACTTGGGGCAGAAAAGACCAAAGCCTCAGAGACTACAGCAAAAAAGGCAGCCAGGACTGGAATGGACTAAAAAACAGCCAGCAGTGACAGCTATAATTCAATCAGTGGATGGACTTTACAACAGTCCATGAGTCTTGATGCCACAAAGGCTTAGAAAACAACAGTATCACCAAAAAAAGGTACTTAATAAATCTGTTAGAATAGAAAGACACATAACAAACTCAAGGGAGCGCTCTTTCTTCAGATTGAAGAGGGAATTTATGCTAAGCATGGGGAGGGGAACTAATTATTTAAAAAATTAAAAAGATGCTGAGTTACAGCACCTATTCATTTCATCTATGAACATGTACCAGAAGTAAGCAATAGTACTATTGGCCGGGAGGAATAACAAAAACTCCCAAGTTCTTTCTCCCAGTTACAGCTGGAAAAACTAGCCTGGTCAGGCTCTTGGCTAGCTGCAGGTCAAAAGGAAGAACTAAGCCACCAACTAAGATCTGAGGAAAGCCATGGCAGAAGCTACTATCAGACCAGCTCTAAGACGACTTCACCAGACCTGGTGCCTCGTTAGACACTGGTCATCTGAATTTGCATGGCTCCTCCAATTAAAAACAAGTAATAAATTCTACCTAACGAGCAAGCCAGCATTTGGAAACAATTAACAACCTATTTTCCTTAACCATCATGTTCAGGGAAGTTTTTACTTCCCTTCTGCATCCCTGTAGAATTTAAAATATTTATAAAGAGACAAAAAAAAAAGTCTGTGGACTTCACAGTTACAGCAAAACTAACCAGCATGGGTTTGTGCTTTAGGATGTTTTTAAGCTCCAAAAGATTCCCTATAAAACACATAAAATTAATTTGTAATCCATCCTTACTGGGCAGTAAAAAGTTTCTTTTAAGTTGAGCTCCCCAGTAAAGCAAGATTTTATAACTCTTCATCTGCATTTGTCCACCATCTGCACAGCACTACCCCAGATGGACACACAGTACGTTTTTTTATGTTTTCGTTAAGTTTCCTTCATTAGCAGTATTACCCCCAATTCTGCTCTTTCATTATATGATCAGCACAGGACTGCCTAAAAGTGAATGAAGTGTAGTGCTTCATTGAAGTTTTTATGTTTAAAGTAAGTGCTCCCAAATATTTTTGTTTAAACCCTTTGATGAAAATGTTAGAGCAGCCTGAATCTCACTTACCTAGAAGACCCTTTATAACTACTCCGACATTGAGGCTTTGTGTACAGTAAAATCACACCCTACGTGTTTCAGAGCAGAAGTCAGGTAAGTTATGAGATAGTCAGGTAAGTTATGAGATGGCAACCTGTTTCTAGCTTTCAGGCCTTTCATTTCATTTTTCCTTAGAAAAGTGAAAGATTCCTTTTCTCATACATTTGTCTGAGCAAGCAAAGCAAAGAGCTTCCCTGCGAGCGGCAGGGCTAAGGCAAACTCATCTGAATTCCTGATGCTGGTTTCCAGCTGTTTAATAAGGCTCACACCGGAGTCTTTCCCTTACAGTTTCTGCTCCATCCCGTTTCGTACTTTGAAAAAACCTGTCTAAACTTTGCATCTTTGGGACCTCTACTGCTCTGCTGACTTGGCTTGAATCAGCTGACAATTTAAAAGTTACTGTAGAGGGGAAAGGGGAAAAGAGACACAGATCCCATACATACAACAACAGAAGCTGTTGCTGTTTCTAAGGGTACCAAGCTAAAAATTGAGAGGATGGTGGGAGGTGACCCAGCTTTTGAAACAGGAGCCCTTCTTGCTGTCCACACCTAATACAACATTTTGCCAGCAGAAATCTATCCTAAAGCTTTGGCTTACGAATGCTGGAAACATCAAGTAACAAAGACAATTACACCCGAGGTTCTCTTTTATACAAGATTTCAGTTAATACTTCCATTTCATTGTGCAAGATCTCCTTCCAGTCCCAGCGAAACATGGCATTTTTGATCAACCTTATCATTACTGAACTTCCCAAATAAATACCTGAAGTTAAACAGCTCTATAGCTGTTGCTGTTCATTCTTACATTTCCATCAGTCATTTGCATAGTCATTCCCACTCCGATTGACTCTTTCCTTTTATGATTACCTAAGTCTACATAGAAAATGAGAACAGTAAATCAAACCAAGCGCTTGGCAGGCACATATTGAGGAGATCACAGCGAGATCCTGGAATAGCACAGGCTCTCTCGTATGGAAAAGGCTCGTGGAGTTCCCGTGCAGTTTCAGTAACCATCATCTGACCCAATGAGCAATACTGGACACAGCCCTCCCTGGAAACCAGCTGTTAACTGGTGAACACCCAGGGAGGTGACAGAATTGGCACCCAAAGCTTCACAACTAATGTGTCACATTATGCGATCGAGCCATATTACTGCATTAACAGAACTGGCACAGACCAGAGTTTTTCATCTAATCACATGGTGGAGCTCAGAGGTAAAAGTGAGAAGTGGGGGTACAAGGCCCTTATTAAAAGGTAAGCTTGAATACACAGTTAGTTTCATTTCTCTGATTTTCATTTCTCTGACTAAAAAAATGAAAGGTTTTATCAGGTAGAAAAATAAGGTATTGTTTAGGAAGGGTGTATTTGGCCCAAGCAGAATGACAAAGGAATTACTTAAAATGTGTTTGTGATTCATCGTGGTTCAATAACTTCTCAGGAATGCTAATATGTTTTGGAGAGATAGAAAGGCTTGTGCAGGTGTGACAAAAAAGATTAGTCAGTTATTAGTAAGCTGCTGGCTTCACTGGCAGCCACGCTGCTGAAGCTGTACACTACGTAAAGGGCCCTCTCCACACACTGCTGATATTTAGAACAGCCAGAGTAGTCAGGACAACAAATTATATCTGCAAACATTTATTTATTTCTCCTTATTTTGCCTGTTTCCATGCTAAAATTTGTAGTTAAAGCAAAATGCTGCATGCTTAAGTCAGTATGGCTCCTCTTCAGGAACAAGTGTAAGGAAAAAATCTAAATTAATCCAAAAGCCCCTAAACTAATCTAAACAGTAACTCACTGCCTTTCCTCTCCAAGAGCTTCTAAAAAGATGCTTATTTCAGAAGTAGTATATCTACATGGATCTATCTACATGGACCAGCACAGGCAGGCTGGTTTAAATTTAAACTTCATCTTGCTTTAGTGTAACTACTCCCTCCACCAGTAGCTTTACAGCAAGCAATAAAACTTTATTCTCTTTTAACACTCTGGAGAACCACTCATTTCCACAGGTCTTGCACAACATTTAGAGAAAATTTTCAAGTGTATTGCCTATTACCCTGATACCCAGCATCCTTTTCTAACACAGAAGTCAGAACAGCATGAAGGACTCTTTGATTTCACTCATTTTCAGCTTTCAAGAAAATATCCTATTAGCCCTTAATTGCAAAGGATGTTCAATCCTTAAAAGGGGACCCTCCAACAGATACTTAGGAAACAAAACCCAACACCCAACATTCTCTAAGAGCAACAATACAATCCAAGCAATCATGCTCCAACAACTGCAAGCCAACCGTGCCTACGGCACCAAGGAGCAGTCTGGCTTTGGCTCCGTGCCTCACTGCACACCTGAGACACCCAACTGCTGCAGCGTAATGCTCGTCCTTACTATGAGACAGACATTACGATTTTTATACATCGTGAATTTCCGAAATGAATAGCAAATAACCCACTAGTGGCTTAATTTATTAGCTATACAAAATTCTCAGGGTCAAAGGTCAGCAAAATGAGATGAAAATCATTAATCCAGCAGAGTTCAGACTCTTCTGATAAAGAAAACAGCCATGTGCCCACGTCCTTTATCCAACCACAGTTCCCATTAAACTTGCAGAAACTCAGTTTCCATCTACAGTTTAATGGCTAATTTCTTAACATTCACAACCATTAAACAAATAAGCAAAGACCCTACTGCCCTACTGTGCTGTCATACCGGGTGTTTGCAAACATGCACACATGTGCATGGATATAAAAGCCAAATATTTTGATTAAAAGAACACTTCCTGAATGCAAATTACAATCTCTTGTCTCCTAAATAGCAAAAATCTTCATAGGAAGACCTTCCAAGCTGTTTAGAAAGTAGCTATTGTCAGAAGCATAGCTGCATAAGATGGGTGCTTCCCACTCAGCTGATCTGACCCAGGCATTTATTTTCTCCATCATTATTCATGCCTGTACTGTAAAAAAGAAGATGACCCATATCTGTCTTGGTTTGTGCAGCATCAACAGGCTTACTTACAAAAAACAGAACTTAAGCGCATATTCCATTGTAATTTAATGGTAATAAGAATCCTTCCTGTCTTCACACACACACCACCCACCTTAAAAGACCCAGAATAATCTAGGATTGGCCTTAAAAGCTCAAGAGCTTCCTAGCTCAAGAGCTTCCTTACTCCCACTGCAGCCTTATGGTAGACAACCCATAATGCTGTCTGCTGAGGACTCAAACAGGCTCTTCAACAGCAAACAGAAAGGATGGGGAGTGAGAAAGGGAGAAAAAAAAAAGAAAGGGGGGAAAAAAAAAAAAAGGGAGAAAGCCCAGAGTGATGGTTCTGAGAGAACAGCCAGTTTGTACAACTCCTGACCCGCAGGACAATCCAAGTTGCAACAGGGCTTCATCATAGGCCCCAGAGGATGCAAAGGTTGTTTACGAAGACATTATGGTCCCACCTTGTCACCAGCTAGAGATTTTACACCCAGTTGGACAATATATTATATAAAAATAAGCATGCATTAAAGCTGTGGAGGAGTGAGGTGTTATGAGGAATACATACCTGATGAATGTGCCATTATATATCACTCTTCCATTCTTCAGAGTCAGTTACAGAAGTTACACTACGGCCCAGCAATATTCAAACTCAATTTCCTGACATCAATCCCTGACAGACTTGTCAAGCTTGTGTGGCTGAGTCAGGGGGAAAAAACCAAAATACATAATTATGTATCGCGTAGATTTAAATTACCAAACTAAAACACTAGGGATCACCAACTCCCTGTTCCAGGTTTTTCTTGCAAAAAGCCCCCCCGATGCCTAAATAAACTTGACAATATCCTCCCCTTCCCTTTTTGGGCCTGCTAACGCTTTCCCCTTCTGCTTGCTCTATTTCTCTTTTCTCCTCCTTCATTTAACCTTATTCTACCATTGTCAAAAGTTTCAAGGAACATGAATGAATGTTTTTTCAGCCATTTCTTTGCGATGCCAAGTTCTGCCTTTCGCTCCTAGCCTCAGTATCCCCCCCCACCCCGCCTAAACTATACTCCATTCTTTCAAGAGCAGCATTTTCTGTTGATAGTGCCAGAGGCCAGGAAGGCTCCTGGCAGTACAGCTCCAACAAAGAGCCCGAAACTGAACAATCTCTTTTTTTGTGAGAGGAGATAAGGAAGTCCAACACACGTTTTTTAAAAAGAGAATTTAAAAAAAAAAAAATGCCGCTGGCATTGGCAGTTTTTAAATAAAAGCACATAAATTTTCCCTTCCAAAGGGGCAGGTAGCATACAATGGCTTTCACCAGCAATGAGCACCTGCTCCTCCTACCTACATCAAAAGGCTCTGCATAAAAGGAGGAAAAGACGTTACCGTTGTGGATCTCGGATACCCACAGACGTAAATAACACTCCAGTAATTCTACCGTGTCTCTGTAGAAGCAAATGATGAGGCCAAATGCTAAAAAATTTCTGCTGGTTCTTCCCAATACGGTCTTGCTCTTCTTTTGACAACTGTACAAAGCAAGCCATTGACAACTGCAGAAAGACACTATTTTTTGTCAGAAATAGTTGAAAAGAATTACTGCAGAAAGACGCATTATTTTATGCAAATGTTTCAGCAACCCAATCTCATTGTGTACAGGGGTAATGATGGGGAAACTGCTGCTCCCAAGACATAGTTGCTCTACTAACACAAAATCGGAGAAGGTCCTTCTCTTCCTAAATACAATTATTCTGCTTTAGTAGCATACTAGTGAGAAAGAAGCAGACAACTTCTTCCCTTATGGTATCCAAATTGTTCTGCAAATAGCAAAAGTCTTTGCAATTATCACATATATCACCCTCAACTTTCACTGATTTCCTGAATTCCTCAATGAGACCAGAGGTGGTTGAAGACCAGTGTTAGACCTTAGAAAGGAAAAAGTAACTTTCAGTATTTTAACAGTCTGCATCAACTTCTCATACAATTCAAGGAAGGCGCCTTCCTTTCTTTGAACTCATTTTTTCATTCAACACTGTTAAGTGCTGAACTGTGAACCCATGGACTGATTCTCTGCACAAAGAGCCTACACACTGGTCACAACTGAAGAGTCAACATTTACAGCGCTGTGTATATGAGATAATTCTCTTTCTTCCTCTTCTGAAGGCCAAACTCTCTAGTGGTTTAACACTACTGGACTGAATGGCGTTATGTCAGCAGGAGGAATTGAGTTATGCCAGCAGTTCCGGATTATTTGGTTAACATTTTTATTGAAAATATTATGGCAAATTATTACCAGCTTTCATTGTATGAGACCAAGATAACCACCTGCACAGCTCTCTCCATTAAGCTAACAAAAAATTACAAATTGAGTTCTTCTTTCGCAAAATAAATTCAGATTTTTTTCAGTTCTAAGTATAGATATCCAGACATGAAATCAGTATGAATATAAAACAGAGAATTATGAAGAATGCCAAGAATTAGTATTTTTCAACTAAATCATATTGCTACTTAGTGATTTTCGTCTATAGACAACCTTTAGTAACACACAACAACTACTGCCCAAGAGACAGCACTGTTGCCTATAGAATTACTGGAACAATCAACTTTCAGTGAGGAAAGACAGAGCTGATGGTCCTTCCCTTTATGAAATCTTCCAGACAGTCTCTCAATACACTCCTTTAAGAGATTGTGTCAATGGTTCAGTAACACTTTAAAACCGCCTTTGTTCACCTGTTGATAAAGTGCCTTCTAAAAAAGCCCCCCTTTTCTTTGACTTCGTGTTCATGAAGCTTTATGCCAGCACCAGATTAAGAAATGAAAACAAACAAGAGCAGATACTGCAAATTGAATACAATCATCAAATACTTTTTTCTTTGCCTTCAGCATATACCGAATATCTACCTACAGTTGATACGTAGATTTTTTTTCAATACAAATACTGGACAGTCTGACATAAACAGAGCTGCCCTGAGCTCCTCCCAGTGTTTGATGGGAGCTCCTCTACCATCCGAGGAACTCCTCCACATTATTTGGTAAATTGAGCAGTTAACTTCTGCCTCTATTCGAAAAGAATTGATCGTAGATCTTCTCTGCCCAGCTAGGCTGAATCAGCTCATCAAGGCACTACAGCTAGAGCAGTAACTTCATATTACAATCCGAAAAACAGTAGGAGAGAACAAGAGTTCCCACTGTTGATGCATACCGTCTATGCTTTCTCTAGGGAAGGCAAATACCCAGCTTTTGCTCAGAAAACAGTTTACAAATATATCCCTTTATGTCTGCATTCTGCCTACTATCTACCCTTGTATTTTTAACTTAACATTGAGAAGATGCTCAAAACAATCTCTTAAGTTTTCTAACTGCTTCAGGCTATCTATATCAATACAGAACACACCCATGCCTTGCTCCCACTCGTAACTTCTCCATAGAATGGGTAAAGATCAAGTATCCATACTGACCATATCAGAATTACCTGTCCCTTTCAGTAAATACTGTGGATTAAGAGATCTTGCTGCAGCTCTCACAAGCTAACGTATTGCAACTGATTACTCTTTTTCAGTGGTACTACTTTCGTCAAAACAATAGATCCAGATTAATTTTTTTAAAAGATACTTTTATCTCAAAGCTTCTCTTTGAAGCACAAGTAGTGCCTCTTGTCTCATTTAGTATGCATATGAAATGACAACACACATGGACTACCATGCCTAAAACACACAACTCTCTCTCCCTTTGGCTCATACTGATAATGCAGTTAATTACATGCATAGCTGTAATTATACATGCATAACTAATGGCTGGGTATCTCTACACAGATGAAGCTGCTGAAACAGGCTGGGATGAAGAAGCTAGAAGATGCAGAAAAAATTTTATCTGCCCTTCTAACTGGGGTTATGCCTACTACTTCTTGCTGGAATTGACACTTATGTGGCACACCTGAATTCCGCTCTCCTTCCTGCAGGAACACTACTAGTGTTGAAACATGGGAGAGCAGCTGTCCTGAGGATGCGCTCACTCAGGGCACCAGTCTACCTGATGCCAAGACTGAAACTACATCCTTCCAATGTCAAACCAGTGACTTACAAGGTCTCTTCCATCACGTTAAAACTACGTAGCTGCACCACGTAATTCCATTACAGTTACGTATCTCAGAAACGGAACCGGTAGCAGAACACACTGGGCCTGCCCAGGTACCATCTGAATTCAAGTGCAGGACATCAGTGGTCCGAAAACTGCACTGACTCCAGGCTTACCATTTCCAAATGAAATTAAAACTACTGGTTTCCTAAATGACTCCAAATTGCTTGCCTGAGAGGCTACCTCTCTCTTCAATCCATACCCACAGCTGGAGCCTCTTTGTTACAGAGGAGGACAGGACGTTCTCTAAAGGGGGCCCTCCACTCTGAATTTCAATAGATCAAGAGAGAAAAGCCTCCAGACAGGAAAGCAAGGCTTATCCCCTTAGTCAAGCTTATGGGGACCAGTGAACACAGCAAGAACAATTAGTTGGACACAAAGGATCCGCGGGTTGACTTAGGTTTGATTTTCTAGTCTAGTTTGGTGGTTCTCTATTTACCGATTTAGGGGAGGGAAGTCTGCTTGCTCTCTCCTTTTTTCCCTTATCTTGTCATTCCTTTAATTACAGAAAAGTAGCCAGCATAGTTGCTTTTTCAACCTTCATATATTAATTATGGAAAATAATTCAAAGCTAAAAGTCTCACCATCTCTAGACTGAGGTGAATTTTACAAAATTTAAGCACTTTGGAAGATAAAAAATGTTACAACATACTGTTTTAATTTGAATTCACACACTGCTACCACCGAACTGTGGATGTTTTGATCCCTCTGGCATATAGGCCAGGAAATCAATTTAAAATTCCAGTGCAAATAGCCTAAGACCATTTTATTTATGTGTTTGTTTTAAAATAGAACTCGAATTCCAACTTGGATTTAAAATTATGTATATTATTTTCTTCCCTTCTCCCTCTGCACACATCTCTCCTTTACCATAATGTGTTTTCTGACTCATTCACAGCTGCAAGGGATGAAGTCTTTGAAACTTCTGCCTTCCAGAAAACCATCCCAATACAGCACAATGCTACCAACTCTTGTTGTTACACAAACATGCTCTTCCTACAAGCTAACGTAGCGGAAGGAAAAAAAAAAAAGGGTTATTTTTGGCAGGCCAAGATATAAAAGCCCAGGTCATTGCATATTAGAAAAGTTTATGAAAGGTGCTCTGCATGTTACATCCTAAGGCTAACACAAGAAATATAGACTGAAATCGCCAGCATTTTATATGGAGGGAAGAACAGATGGAGAAATTTCAATAAGTCAAGTCCAAATATGTCAGAGAAGAAAGTCAGGACAGAGAAAGGCTCAGAGCAGCACAGGGCAGAAAAGATGATTTTTCCCTTTCTAAATTTCACACATTGCTTTCCACAATTGCATTTCTGTAAAAATTTCACTTTGGCTACAAAATATAAAAATTAGTCTTTTCAAAAAAGACCGCATAAACTGACCTACTTCTAACATTAGTTACAATTTAAAAAAACAAACCTGGTTTAAGATGTGGGCCATTTTTCATGCCCTTTTCTTCCTTTTCTGGAACGGGCACTAGCTGTCAAATCTTTAATTACTTGCCATAGATATGGTTAAAATTACATTAAGTGGTCCAAAGTGGGAAAGACCTTACATTTTCTTTCAGCTTTCCAGGCTTTTTGGTTGGTTGGGTCTTTTTTCCCCTTTACAATCTTCTCCTGAGCAGTTAATAACCACCACGCCAAATGTTCTGTCTTTTGCTCTCCAATGGAAGTTCTCATTTATTCAAAATTTTCTGCCTTTTTTTTCAGGAAAAGAAGATTAAGCACAACAAGAAACTTGTATGCATATCTATAGGAGAAGATTATAGATCTACATAAAGTATAGCTCAGAATTAGACCCCACATCTAGTCCTGAATTTTGTGAGTTTGGTGAGCAGAAAAGATGTCAGAGTATGTGTGAAGAGGGACAGTGGGAGGTGGGGTGAAAAGGTTGATAGGAGGAATGTACTTGAACCACAGGGGGTAGGGCTTCAACAGATGAGTGCCCTGGTGCTTGAAGGGAGGGGGGGGAAAAAAAAGAAAACTTGGCAGGGAGCGGGGGGAGGAAGACAAACACCAATACTCCAGCATTTTAAAAGCCTAGCAACCGAAGGGTATACCAGATATCCTTTCCAGAATGCAAGGACCAGTACTTACGTTTGGGGAACATTTTTTTTTCAAATTGGTTTGGCTCAGTGTTACTGAAAAAGTTTGTCCAAAAGTCCATGCACCAAGCCAACACTTAGCAGGTTTCAATCTCCAGCTGAAGCCACGACCGTTGGTATGAAAACTAATGTGCAATTTATTCCAGAAAGCAAAGCAATGGAAAAGACTGTATTGGAACGTACTAAATACACGCACTGGCACTAAGAGTAAAAATTGTATTATATCAACCTGTGTCATAGCCATTTTTCTCCTCTTATTATTAGAGAGGAAATGTGCAAATCAACTTTATTTTCTGGCCAGAGGGTATTATGTGAATACTTATAAACTCCTCATCACCCTACCTCAATAGATTACCATCTCTCTTAAAATATGAAGCAGCAATTTAAAGAGTCACCCCCACTATGGTGACTCCAGCAAGATTCAACGAGATATACAGCAGCTTGCCAGTCTAGCCAGACAAAAGCCTGAACTGCTCACATGAGGTATCTTTGCCAAGACCCACATACCCCTTACACTTCTGCTGGACTATACGGTCTATGTACATTGGCTGAAGAGAAAGAAAAGTAGGCAAGTAATATTTTCACTTCGGCTACAAATTCAAGCACCAGAATTCACGCATGCACTAAAAATATATGAATAGTTAGCTAAGACAGTTCTATATCTATGGAAGAAAGCATTAGAACAACCGCATTTTGTAGAAGTTTATTGAAATATTGGCTTTGCTAAACTCTTTCCATCACTCCAAAACATAGCAAAAACTGTTTTAACTGTGTTTTTAAAAAATTAAAAATCATTCTCCTATTTTCACAACATTTATGCATCTCCTATTACTACATAAAAGATCAAGCCAGCATCAGAAGAAACAGAAATGGGCTCCAAGTCAGCAAACAAATACATGAAGTATACTCTTTATACAGCATGTGCATGGTCACAGAAAAAGACAGCTACATGCTTAATTTTATGGAAGTTTCTAACAGACTAAATTAGGAGCCCTGATTCTTCCCATTCTTACTGTCAAGCTGACAATGAGCTAGAAGAAAAAACACCTCTGAAAAACACCAGCCATCTAGTCCCAGGAACTGTACACAAAATTTCAACTGAAGGAAGAAGGTCGACGTGCTGACAGCGTTATTTGAGCCTGTTGTCATACCTTACACATCCCCCCTTTTGTCTAACTTCAGAATGTTGGATGTATTTGTCCTACAGGTTGTCAGCTTCTTATGTTAAGGAAAAAAAGGTCCACATGGAGCATTTTGTCCATGTTCACGCACACTCTCTGATTTGCAAAAAGCTACAGGAAAGTAGACCATCTGCAAGCAAGCATTCTCTGCTGTATTAAATAATAGGAGTTTAAAGCCATCACATCTCCAGAATCTGAAGTTCTCTTCTAAGAGTGACCCATCCTCCCTTTCAGTTGAAGGAAGCTCAACAAGAAAAAGAGCTAGATTATCATATATGTATCATGTAGCTGACAAAAAATTACTCAGTCCCCAATGAGGCAATATTTCAGAGACAGTTTCACACTTCATATGCCCCCCCATAAATTAGGACTGTACAATAGACACTTTGAGCTAGAGACTTCGAAAGAACATAGGAGGTGATACACACTTCAGTCCACAGCTTTTCTTGCAAATCTTAAATGAAATTATTTAATTGAGTAATAACCTAAGGGATGCCCAGGAAAGAATTTAAGGACTGGACAAAGTCAGTGAAACCACGGGAGTTGGGATAAATAAATACATCAAAGACCGAAGAATAAGGTACTAAGGTAGAGGTGGCAAACCTCTGCAAGAAGAAATTATGAGGAGAGTTTAACTTTGAGAAATAAAAACCAGAAGCAAAGCAGAAGCAAAAGGCAAGAGAACACACACAGCTAGGACACACCTATTATTTTGTAATAGATCTGTTTGGAAACAATTTGTTTTTTTATTCCCCCCCCAGCCTCTTTGTTGTGCTGTTTCACAAACACTTTAAATCAACCAAATTCAATCTAAAAGGGGAAATCTTTTCCCTCGGCATTGACTGGTAGTCCCCATTCCCTCCCTTGCACTAGTGCTAGCTCCTGTGGAGTTTTGCAGCGTTATTTTACTATATACAGAGCACAGCAGAAGTATCAGTAAGTAGACTTACATCCTCAAAAGCAGTAAGAATAGGTCGCTTACCACATTTGTGTAACATCTTCAGATAGTATATTCAGCTTTCTAAAGAACTCCAAAGGCTGCTCACTAGAAACGTACCAAAGTGAGTCCATTTGTACATAAGCTAAAACACTTTTCTAAGGGGACCCCTACCAGCAGTGGCTTCAAGTCTTCTTCATCGTGCGATTTACCTCTGAACAGAAAAATGGCTCGTCCATCACTTCCACTCTCTCACAACTAACTTTCCCCTCCTCGCAGCCATTGAAGACAGGTCTAGTACAGTCAAATCAAATACTCACAATGGAAACCTGCCATTAGGAGAGATATATCGATGCATTTTCAAGTGTTTGCAAACAAGCACCATGTGAATCACTGTTCACCTTGCTCTTAAGCGCAAGCATGTGCTTTACAAACCAACCCACACAGCAGCTTGAGAAATCAGCTTACTGATGGGTACCACACATGTGGCACGAGCCACTTAGCGTCTGCCCAGAACACAGAAGTTTACCTCTGTCAGATCTGAAAAGGAAAGAAGAGGAAACACCTTAGCTATCCCCAGTGGCATAGACTTCCCATTAATATTCCTCTTAAATGTTGACAGTGATCAGAAAACCGAGGAAATTAGCAGAGAGGTTGTGACATTATCCTACAATCTCTCTTTTGTGTCGCGCAACACTTGTGATAATGAAAGATCACACCACAAAACCAAATCCTTGCAAATAGCTTGATGCAAAAATGCTGATTGAAAGACAGCTTCACAACTTTGTGATTATTCTTCCATTCATCTCTGTAACACCATATGTATGCAGTTTATTTTATGTTAAGTGTCACATATATATTATCACCTCTTACGATCCGTACTATCAAATGCCTGCCAACATACTGGCTTCTGCCAATTGCTTTTAGTTTCTCTTTCTCTCCTTTTCCAGTGTTATATTTGGAGAGAGGGGAAAAAAAGAAAAGAAAAAAAAAAGTGACTGACTCAAGTAGAAGGAAAATTATCCTAAATCCTTTAAACAGTTGCGCTGTTAAATTGACACAAGTTTAACAACGTGTACTTGGCACGATCCTCTTGCCACGAATACAAGAACCTTTTTCAAAAAAACTCATTCAAAGCAGCGAAATCTTTTAAAGATACAGCACAGACCTTACTGAATGGTGGTTTGATGGCTGTTACAAAGCCATTTCTAGTCACAAGTGTTCAAACCACAAAGACTTCATAACCATAAAACCTCTTTTTGAAATCTCTTTTTTAATAGGATAATGACTGAACAGGGAGGCAAACCTGACCAATTCATTCTGCCTCAAAGTTCTACCTTCAGGACAATGCAGGGATACAGCAGAGGAGAAAGTCTACTAGACCCAGGCATAACTGTGCAAAGAAATAAACTAGAAGAGACAACAGTACTTTTGCTTGCTGCAAGGGTGTATGATGTTTTCTAGTTTCCAGGGTTCCCAAAATCCCATCACCTTCTACAAACATTTTTTTATAGAAGGAAGTACTGCACATCCGCACCACAGCATGAAAAAGAGAGCTCCTAAACTTTAAAGAGATCATTTACTTTGAGGAAACTAAAAATGAAGCGATAGCAGAGTCACAACTCAAGAGGAAAATTGTACTTGATGACCTTATCTAAGTCCCAAGCAAATCCTTATCAGACAATCACAGAATTACAAGCGTTGTGGTTGGCAATATATCCAGACAAGAAGCCTGTCGTCGGAACAGGAGGACACTGCACGTTAATGTGCAGGTGCACCGGCAGAGATCTATAGAAGCCTTTTCCTAGTTACAGTTAAATCTATAGACATTAGCCTCTCACTCCATCACATAATGAACCCGTCTACAGTATCAAAAGAAGAAAGCCACACACCTTACGTGTGAACATAGGAACTCTGCTCTCTGTGTATCAACATGGAAAACATGAGGTCATAGTCCAACACCACTTTGTAAGCTGGACACTGTGAGAAAGCACGTCTGTGAGCCCAAACCTTAAAATCAAAGAGACTTCTACTAGGTAGAAAAAACAAAGAGCGGAAGGAAGGGTGGAGCACCACGTTACTCTTGATCTGCAGTTCACTGCAGAACAGCATTGCTGTCAGGAAGTACAATGCAGACAGCAGTTCAGCAACAGTTACACCTTTATGTAGCATAATAAGCTTGTTTTGTGAACACTAGGGTGAAGGGGCATAAAAAAAAAAATCACTTCTTAGGGCAACGTATACAATATGTTGCACCTGAACAGCGAGGAAACAGAAGTAGTTGCTTTTTAGAACACCCATGGTCAGGTTATATAATAATGATTACTGAACTGCAGGCACTTTCAGTCACCACATAAGACTGCTACAGAATGAATAGGTAAGAATTTTTCCTATCCCCTCATCAAAATCCATCTGAATTGTACACCTATGAAGTTTTTCCTGGCATATGGAGAATATAAGGAAAAATATCAAAACGGTAAATATAGAAACCAGTCCTCTTCCCCCCGCCCCCGTTCTTCATTAAAAAAAAAAATCCTCAATGACACTCATAGCAAAGTTGCAAGCTACAGAGAAGACAAGTGTGTTGTACTGCACAGTGAGTTTCAAACAGATTACGAAAAGAGACAAAAGAATTACCCCTATGCAACCTCCCCAGCATGAATAAACTGGGAATCAGGTACACCTCTAGACTGGTCAAATCACACACTCAGATCCACAGACCGCACTGACAGTATCTTTCAATAATACTCATTTCACATCATGTTGATGTTTTAGCCATATTAATCTTTGTTTTCTCTGACTGGTGAGTTTTTAAAAGTTGCTGCAGTACTTTTAACAGCTTTATGACTGCGTGTTAATGGATATTTTCCTAACAGTACACAAGAGGGACTTTTACCAGCAACCTGTCATCACTGGTTCTTCCTCCTTCTTATCTAGTTACCGGTCATCAGATTAGATCCCTACCATATACTTGTACAGCTCCAAAAAAAAAAAAAAAAAAAAAAAGAGGGGCGGGAATCAGGGAAAGAAACCTGCAAAGAAAGCAAACTTGCAGCTCCAACTGGAAGAACTTCATGAAAATTCAAACATATTTTTCTTTACTGTGTAATATTCTGCGCAAGTCACTCAATCAAGCAGGAATGACATGGAAAGAATGGGACCATGCGAACAATGAATGATCCATAAATGTCTACAAGATTATATAACTGAGGATGAGACGGCATGCGTGTGTGTGTGCATTTGGGGGAAAGGAGGAGAAAGAGCTAAGGAGAAGAGGAGGAAACAACGTCCCCAAGCGCAGTACAGGACTCTGCACAGTTCTTACTCAATTTCCCCCTCTTCCCAAAAGATAAGTATTTTAACCGGGGGCAATCAGGCAGCTGAGGGACAAAAGCAAAAGAAAACCCATTTGCTTATGAATATACTTCAAAACATCCCTTGCTGAAATTGCACCGTAACTGCTGTATCATGAAATACAGCTCACAGGCAACCATGTTTATACTATAGCAATTAACACACGGTACATTTCCTGCACTATTATTATCATTGGCGCTCTCAATGTGTTTGCTGCACATTTTGAGCCTTGGCAGGTTAAGAGGTATTCTTACAAAGTTAACAACAAAACGTTGCTGATTTGAAATGTACTCACTGTTATTTTTCAGGAACTCCTATATTTACTTTATAGCATTCTCGAGGGACAGCCGGACAGTTGTATTAGTTCTGCAAGGAAAAGATATTCAAAATAAACTTTATAAAGGCTTCGAGCCAAGAAACTTTTAAAACTTCACTTTTTGGACCTGATACCCACTTGCTTTATACAAGGCTGCGCACCGTGGCTTTGCATAATAATCACCACCCACATTTCAGAACAATCATTTCATCTGAAATTCATCAGCGGTTTGATCACTAGTACGAGCACAAGCTGAGGAAGAGACACACATACACACCCCCCCACTTCCCCCACCAAAAGCTCCTGAAGGCCAGGTAGCGGGGGAGGCATGCCCTCGGAGGCGGCGGCTGGGTACCAACCCCGAGGCAAGAGCCCGGCTGCCGGCGGGGATGCACTTGCTTCGAAGTTGAGGTTTCTCCTCCCGAGCGGCGCCCGGGGCTGTGCGGACACTTGCTGCGGTCGGAGCCTCCGCCCGAGCCTGACCCCGCGCGTTGACCCACGCCGGACCTGCTGAGGCCGGTGCCCCGAAAACCGACCGCCCGCCCTCCCTCCCTCCCGGCCACCCGCCACCGCGAAGCGACGCGCCGGTCCCGCCGGGGCAGGCGAGGCCCCGCCACCACTCACTCACCCACCCCCCGGCGCCCGGAGGTGCGCGGCCCCCGCCCGCCGCCTCTCACCAGCGGCCTCCGACCACCAAGCGCAGCGGGGGGCGGGCAGGGCCGCCGGGGCACGGGAGGGGGGGGACGGAGCGGGAAGGAGGCGGAGGAGGAGGCGCCGGCGAAGTCGCGCCGGGCGGCTGTGGAAGGAGCGGCTGCGGGCCGGCGGAGAGGGCAGGGCGGCGGGAGGAGCCGTTATGCGAGGCGGGCCGGGTGCCCCCCCGCCACCGCCCGCAGCCGCCGGCCGAGGCCGCGCCGCATTGACAAGCACGAGGCTGCGCTTCCTCTTCCTCACAGCCACGGCGGCCGCTCCCTCCGGCCGCCCCCCGCCCGGCACCTCCCCCTGGGGGGGACCGGCTGCCGGCGCCCGCTGCGGGCAGGTGCGGGGCTCGCCTGCCGGCCGCCTGCCCCGTCCCGTCCCATCCCGTCCCTCCTCCCCGGCTGCGCCCCGCGCTTCCCTTCACCGCCCGGCCAGCGCCGCAGCCTGCCCCGGCCACCCGCCCCGCCACCGCTTCCCTCCGCCGGCCCCGGCCACCCGCCCCGCCGCCGCTTCCCCCCGCCGGCCCCGAGGCTCGCCTACCTCCCAGGGCGGGCAGCACCGCCCCCGCCCCGCGGCGCAGAGCGGGGCCGGCGGAGCAGCTCGGCCGCACACCGCCGCGGGAGCCAGGCTCCGCGCCGCCGCGTCGCTGCGCTGCGCTGCCCCCGGCGCTATCCCATCCCGGGGCTCGCAGAGGCACTCGGCGGCTCCCCGCCGCCGCCGCTCTCACTTCCTCTTCCTTCCTCCTGCTGGCCGGGCCGCGACGTGCAGCCCCGGGCCGGCCGCCGCCGAGGGGGTCCCGCGGCTCGGCAGCACCTGCGGGCGGGGGGCGACACCCGCCCACCCCTTCGCCTCTACCCGCTCCTGCGCTGCTTCCCCCGCGCCGTGCGGCCGGCGTCCCTCCTGCTGCAGTTTCTAACGAGGGATTTGGGGCTTCCTCGTTGCCTTTGGAATAACTATTTGTTGTTGTTGTTGTTGTGGCTTTTCTTCCCAGAGAGCCACCGCCGCTGGGCAGCCCCGCAGCTGGCGCGCTGCGGCGTACATCTATAGTTCACCTCCGAAGCGAGCGAGCAGCCGCGGGAGCCCAGCCGAGCCCGGGACGCTCCGCTTCGCGCCCCGCGTCGGGCCCGGCCGGGAGAGGGCGGCAGCGCCCGCGCTGCGCAGGGACCCTGCCGAGCCGCTGGCTGCGGGTACCGGCTCCCCCCCCCGGCTGGCGTTACGAGCATCCTCGAGGCCCTTTAAAACCGGCGTGAGATGAGTGCCTGACTAACTCGTGGCTTTTGCTTGCTGGAAAAGTAAAATATCAGATCTCTGCTTTTTGTTTTCAGCCTCCCTAAAAGAAAAGCAGTAAGCTTTTTTTTTTTTTTAAATGCCTTAACTCACAGCTACTGTATGGACTACACACGATATGTGAGACTACAAGCTATCAAATCATATCTTCTAATACTACAGATAGTGAGGTCTCTGTTTTGTTTTTTTTTTTTTCCCCGAAATCCTGTACATTTCACTTTGACTCTGATAAGAACTGGTAGCATAGCCATGAAGCCTTGCTGTGGTACAGCAACTTTTATTCTCTGGTATAACAAAATTTACTCTTTGTGAACTATCACATGATACACGAAGGCCAAACCTTGCAAAATTACTGGCTCTAATCTTGCAAATAATTACATATGAGAGTATCTTTACGCAGGTTAATAATTCCCAGTGATTTCCTATAAAACCACTCTCCTGCAACACCCAGGTCCTCAGACGACAGTAATGCTGTTATTTATGCATCAGCTGACATCTATGAGGCTCATTGCCCTGAAAGTACTACAGCCGCTTACTAGGATTTTATACCTAGCAGAATCACTGGGGGCTTTCCAGAAAAGGAAGCGGGACTTGATTCTCCCCTTAGGCTGTAATGCACCGTGTCAGCGATACGTTAGATCTGAGCAAATACTTCATGCTAGATCTGAGCAAATACTCCGGCGTGAGGCAGTAAATGGCATGACTCACCTGAGTCACACGTTACTATATTTATAGGACTAGAGCACAGACTCTACCAAGTGACGGGGGCTAAGGGTGCACCCCACAAAAACATGGAAGCTCCTTTTCACATGAGCAGAAATTGCCTGCCTGCTCACCCTTTTCTCCAGCACCTCGCAGGTTGGTGCATGGCATGGGTGACAGCAGTGAGAGCTGGTGGAGCTGGGGGCAGGAAACATCCCAGTTCTGTGTAATGGTCTGAAACTTCTCCAAGACAGGAATTCCCTGCAATCAAGGAACATTTCTTTAAAGCCATTGAGTTTTAGGACCTCCTCAAATGGTAAAATCCACGGAGAAGCTGGACTTAGCACATTGAACTGGAATGTGTTGGTTCCTGTCTCTAGTATACATCTTAAAGCACCTTTTCATACTGCTTTATTAGGGTAGAACTCCAAAACTGAAAATGTGAGGTGCATATGTAATATAATTATTATTATATACACTGAAAAGACTTATTAAACCATCTCAAGAGTTCCTTACAGCTACGCAGAGTTTATTGAAAGAGGGACGATATCAACACCAAGTAAATGGCTGTTCAGTTTGCATTTGAACCGTTTCTGTAATGCTGAGACTTTTTTCTGTGTTACCGGGATTTTGGTCCTTGAAATGAAAGCAAAAAGTGTTTACAACTTAGAAAAGGGCGTTGTAAATATAACATAAGATGTACAGGAAAGTTTTGTTTACCTCATTTTCCACTCTTAGCTCAGGACCAGTTTCCCAGTATGGTTACATGGGGGGCTAGCTTTGTTTGTGAAGCCATATATATGGTGGTAGGAAAGATGTTTAGAAGAATATTAAGAATGAACAGTACTTCAAATGCAAACTTTTGTTCACCATGGCTTTATTTTTCTCTCAGGCTCAGCAATGAAAATCATTAAAATTGATTTCAGCTGTATATTACCACAATAGTTGGATTGTAAACAGTGCAGGAGAATGTTTATTTAACAATCCTATTGTTACACAGTTGAGAAGAAAATTTGTGAAAAAATTTCTACTAGTTTATGGGGACAAATTTAAGCATACCATTCTATTGCACCATTCAAGAGAGAGAGCAAACTAGAAATTAGAGAGCACCCTCCAGTGAAGCCTTCTGTTTATTCCATATCCAATATCCATAGTATTACAACTATTGCACCAATAGTAGGATTGTTTTTGTTCTCCAAAAGCCCAGGAAACCTTTACTTGGGATACATATGTACAGAAATGCTTGGCTGCTGTGGCCGTTTCCTCATTTATTTAGTAGTAGTCCCTTTTATGGTGTCTGCTACCAAAGCGCGTGTTATCATTACAACTAATGCTTTTACAACTGATACTGGAGTTGTTCTTATGATGTGGGCATAAGATGTTTGCTAAATAATTCTAGAAAGCCAGAAGAGGGAGCGCAGGAATAGAAAACACCATGAATTAAGTGTTTAAATTTGCGTGGCTATTTCAGCTGCAATCTTAAAAAAAAAAAAAAAAGGAATTTCCAGGAAGGAGTGCTGCTTGGCTCTGCTGACAACAAGGATGTTTCAGGATAGTCGGGTAGGTGCTAATCACCTGTTGAAACCTGGCCTGTAGAAATCTTAACTTGACTGTCGCAAAACTGTAGAAAGCCTCAAAACCATTAATCACTTTTGACAGTGAAAACCTTAGATCCTGGGATGAAAGAGCTCCCGACAATTTTTGAAGAAGTTCAGTTTTGTCATAGTACTTCTGGCCAAAACCTTCCTGAAGCACCAGTTATCCAAGATAGCCTTTGTTACGCCCACTAGCAAAGATGGTTGGATTTTACTGTGCTTATAAGCTGTATGAAAGACCTTTAATAATATCAGTATTTTAATCATATATAAGTAGTTACCTACAGAATCTTGTTCATAACCATTAAAGCTTACCGGGATGCCAGCTGTGATATAGACACAAAATACAGGCTTATTATTGCATTTTGACTTTTTAGAAGTCATAGATAATTTTTTCTTTATTTTGACAATGTTTGCTGTCTATTATGTTTGAATGAAAACATTTTGTCTGTGTATACACGCATGCATGTGCATGTATAGTCTATGAGATATTTTTAAATAGGTCCTGAAGATCTGCCCTAAATTCACGAACAATGACATCAATAAAAATGGACTGTATCAGAAACTTCAAGTTCATTTTTCTAAGCTGCAGTATACTTGCAGATCTCCGTACTCCAGTCCCTTGTCAGTTTGCTTTTATAGACTCCAGTTGTCAGTTTGTTTCTATAGACTTATATATGTATGAATTTTATATTCATACATACATATATTTGAACACTTGGTGAGGGGTGATTAACAAGGTCAATATGATGTAAGGGATATTATGACTCAGCTTTAGTATGCCTGTTCAGACTGTAAATCTGCTGTTGTATATACATTTGTATGTAACATATGTGGAGAAAATGATGACCTTTGCAGAATAACCAGCTTAATGAAGAAATAAATAAATCTCATGTAAGACATGTTTTAATTAACCTACAAACAACCCCATTCTAAAAAGTAGTTTAGGTCTGTTTATGGACTCATTTCCATCTTATCTGGTCATAGGTTTACAATAAAATAAATTGTTAAAAGTTAAGGTTGTGAAATTATAATATTTATGATCATCACACCAGTTATGAAATCTAAGCATGAACAAGAAGGCAAATGAAGAGGTCGGGAACGGCTCTCAGAGTTTTCATGCCATTAACCTCCTGTGTTTCTACAAAGAGAAACACACCTCTACAAACTGTTTTTACTGCCATTTACTTGTTCTTCTATATTTTAGTCTGCTTATGAAGGACCTCTTCACAAGTTCATGAACAATAAGGTCTAGAAGTGATTTCATCACAGTCTGCTGCTGTTTGAAGAAGAAAAACTTGGGAAGAGTTACAAAAACAATTTAATGTTGAAGTTCAGCAAGCTCTGAACTTCAGAGGAGCTTCTCTCCTGTTGTGGTGAAAACAATTACACACCAGAGCTGCCTGATGGTTGTCCTAAGTTGGTCCTGACCAGAAAAGTTTAAATCAAACCAGGCATTTTGCTGAGACATTGGTGCAAGCTAAATCTCACTTTTATAACTTCAAGCAGGAATTCAAGGGAGTCCTACGATCTGCAATATGTAGCAAATGCAGTGCTATTTCCCAGCTTTCATGTAAGCCCTAGTAACTCCCACTGACTTTGATAAGAAGTTCTGCACATCTATTTAAATAACAAGGAACCTGGGTAGTTCTCACCATGTTCGCTCTTGAACCTGTGGCAGAATAATTTACCAGAGAGGAAAACTTACCACAGCATTGCCACCAATAGTAAGTGTGGTTTTCACCCTCCATTCCCAGGGCTTAATTCACCCCTCATGGAAATGAGCAGAAATTGCTCTTTTGGTAGAAACAGCATTGGATCACCCTCAAATAATGAAGAAGAATAATGGGAATGAGAAGTTGATTATCAGTCATCTTAAGGCACAGACCATGACGTCCAACTGTGCACCTTAACAAGAGAAGATGGCCAACACCGACATGAAACAGGGCAGGCTCCCGGCCCCGGCCAGCTGCTGGCTGTGTGTGCATGTGCTTGCTGGCAGGGTTTGCCCCCCCTCGCTCGCACCAGTGGTTTATCAACCACGACTGTGAAGAGAGTTTAGCAGAGACAGCAAGAATACTTGATTTTTTTGCAGCTCCTAGTTCAGATGCCTGGCTGAAGGAAGAGACACTAAAAGAAGTCCTTGAAGAGGACACTAGAGGAATTTTAATCACCTTTCCAAGCCATAACAGAGTTGTTTGCTGCATGCCATGTTTTCTTCTCCACCACACAGTGACGTTCCCTATATCTGCTGTCAGATTAATATTTTATGATAAAAAATCCTACTTGTTTCAACCACATTTAAGGATCAATATCCTTTCTACAAATTTTAGCCTCCTCTTGAAAGGATAGAGCTGGGCAGTCAGGAAATTGGGACTCCTGAGTTTTGACTCAACTGTGAGCCCTTAATCCGCCATACAATTGTGGGTGAACTGTATCAGCTTTGGGAATTCATTTCCTACCCTGCCTCTTTCTTTTCTTTCCTTTTGTTCTGTTGTTGGGGTGGTTTTTTTGTTTATTTGTTTGTTTGTTTTTTAACCTTGTCAGTTTAAGCTATAAGTTCCCCAAGACAGATTTTTTTTCTCTATATATTTGTAGATAACCAATATATTTCAGCTCCAATTTCATTTGAGGTCTCTTGATACAACCGTGGCACAGTTATTAATAACCCTAGCCCTGTGAAGAAATTCACTGCATTTTGATTGCGGTTTCCACTTCTTTACCCAGTCTGCTATCCTGCTTGATTTGTAGGTAATAACATTACTGGCCAGTGCACAAACTATAGAAAACTTAAACAAGAAAAACCCCAAAGCTTAGGGGCTGCTCACTCCTTCAACAGGCTGCAAACCTTCTTTGACATTCACCCGTTTTCTAGTCACCTTGTGTTCTATACAGATTAATATTTGATAAAAACAGCCTATTTTTATCAATTTAGCAGCTGTGTTGTATGTGCAGTTGGGGTTTGAAGGGTGCTAAGCCACATCACGTACTACTACGGATCTTTAATATTAAAGACCAGTTCCATCCTTTCTGGGCAGCAGCAGTGACATTTATATTGCAATAGGCTACAGAGACTTCACCAACAAGAAAGCTAAACACTGCCCAAACTCGTGGTAAATGCCATCCTTTCTCCCAAACACAGAGTTTATCACATAGGGAAAACAAGCAGGTACGGAGAAAGTCATAGAAGTAGCGCAACATCTGTCTCCAGCAGCAGCGCAGCACGATTCGCTACCGATCAAGGTCAAATCCTCCTGTCCCAAATCGCAGCACGACGCCTACTGCTGCACGAGCAAAGCCTCCCTAGGACTTACTCACAAGTCTTTTGACAGATTTGTGACTTTCTTGCTGGAAATAACAGACTGTTCTGTCTATCATCCGTTTTAATCCGTTCATAATATTAATCGATCAACAGTAACTGCTGGCAGCAAAGTAGCAATAAAGAGTATGAACTCACTGCTAGGAGGTATGCTGGATGCCCACTTTCCTAATGAGTTGATTAACTTCAAATGCCTCACAGAATGAATCCAAGCGAGCACTCCAGCAGCTGCAGAAGCGGCACAAACGCACTTGTGCATGCATTTCAGCATTTGCACTTGGCCTTTCCCCCTTCTGCATTTATTATTATGGAAAGTCCCTTTGCCTATGAAATATTTTGCCCTGCTGTCACATTTTATTTTGCATATTTCTTGAGGAGTGTAATGCTTATGGCTGAAAACGATGGTCCATGCCAAAAAAATCCATGAGGTTTCAGAGCTGGTTATAAAGAACTGTTCAGACCATCCTAACCTTTGAACACACATTCCTTAGATAGCACAGTATCCTAACTAACCTTCATTTAGAACAAACAGACACAAAAATTGGGCTGCAATTTTCAAAATGTCCCACTGCAAGAGTATGTAACTCTTCAGAGAAATTGAAAGGCCTTAAATACTGTGTTTTATTCACATTATTGCCAGACTATGTATTGATTTATGGGAACTCTGAAAAGCTGAGGCAAAGGTCTTGTAGGTAACATCCTGTCCTATTATGGACATCCAATGGAGGTGATTCACCATTCTCACACCCCCCTGTTTTAATGTGTTTCTCTTACGTACTTACCTCATCCATTTTTCATGCCTCCTTTTGTTTTTTCCCTTTTGCCTTCTTCCTTGTATTCAATAGCTCAAAGTACTGTCTGCTTCTTTACGTCGAGGCCTTGAAGTTATAGCCTTCATATATATTTTTCATTGCTAACGTATTGTGGTCGCTGCATCACATTTCTCCTACTTACCATTTTTAAATACCTCTCACCTGTTTTCAACGATCCTTTCCCCCCGCCTTTCCTGCTCTAAGTAGGGCCATCCTTTGGCAAGGCTTTGGGACAGGTTTCCTTCCCAGGTGACAGTGATGAGGGAGGAGAGGAGGAGAAGGGTTGGGTAGGGCTCAGTCAGTCAGACTGGTGCAGACCATGAAGCAGCGGCCTTGGTCCACAGCCTGGCATTTAAAGGTAAACTGCAAACCGGTATTCACAGTAACTTGTGAGCTGCCATAGCTCTGCAGCAAATTGTCTTTGCTGTGGAGCTCATCACCTCTGGCAAAGGGGCAAGGCAGATGGCTGGAGGTTGCGGTCCCTCAAATGCCCTAGCCTGAATCAGCAGAATTTGAATCCAAGGCATGCATTTGGAGAGCTACCGTCACCCTGTGGATGTCATAAGTTCAGTTCCCACGCCTGAAGTTAGAGACAGGAGAATGATTTATTTGCTGAAATGTGAAGTTCTGAGTCAACGGAAACTGTTCATGTATTCATATCAAACTTGATGAATACTTTAGGTCAAAAAATTATTTCTTTTTTTTAAAAAGTGGAAGTTTTTAATTTGGCATTTCTAAACGACAGAACAGAGCAAAGCTCATCGCCTTTCAAGACTTAAGCTACCTAAAGTTCTTATTTTTAAACCAATGCAGAAAATGAAATAAAACATTTTATTCAGCACGAAATTAAAAAAACCAAAAGTGTGGAAGCAGAAAGTCATTTTGGTTAAAAATAAAACATTTTTCAGATCAACTCAAAAACATTTAGAACATAGGAAACATTTTCCAGTTCAACAAATCAATGGACACTTCACTTGTGTAGGTCTAATTCACACCCTTTTTAATGGCTTAATATTCAAAGGACTGAGCACCTGCAGCTCCTATTCAAATTGGACATTTAGTATTTATAAGTCAATAGGAGTGTCTGGATGTGCAGCAGTTGTGAAAAAAAAAATCAAGCCTTTAATTTGTCACAAGTGCATAAGTAGGGGTAGAAGTGCTCAACTTTACACCCACCCTCTTGAAAACATTGACTACTACAAAAGGATTGCAATTCTCCTGCCTCGCAGGGAGCCTAAATTCCTGCCTCAGGATACAAGATGCCCCTGCTGACTTCCCAATCATCTAAATTGGGAAAAAATCGGTCCTCTTCGGTCCCAAGGACTAATTAGTCAATGCCTGTAAAGCTCTCTGAACGTGAAAAGTGTATCTATGCTTTACCATGACAGATGGCTACGGTTTAATTTTAAAGGTTTTCTTTAAAAAAGCTGTTTTGTGGAAGCACTTACTCTCTTCGCTGTCCACTAGTGCAGATGATTCATTTAGAACTGGTGTACAGATGGAGGAACAGGATGGCAAAACCTCTGCTCCGGCTGTGAGCATTCAAAGGGAAGAAACTTCAATATTGATTGACTTTATGAACCAGAGTTCCCCACTGTCTTGCGGTACTGTAAAATATCCTAAAACGCTGCCAATTCTGCTTTCTCTTCTCCTTTCCGTCTGTGATAGTATTACAGAATATCTTCCCAAAAGTAAATGAACTGCAAGACCTATGGGGAATTGAATGGTCTATGCGTCACTGAAAGTAGCTTACTACACCGTGTTCCCACACCTGTCCTCGTGCCCTGTTGCAATTAGCATCTTGCACAGATCCTCGAACATATGTTTGCTTTGTCGTCCTGTGGAATATTCCACTACATTACACAAAGCAAGCTGTCACAGGCTTTGCTGAAAGAAATAATGACTAATGATTTACGATAAAATCAACGCTGCGATCCTCTGCTGCAAAAATTGGTGTGGTGTAAAAACAGTGAGAAGACAGCTCTCAAGCTTTTGTTAATTGGCTTCTCAAGTTGGATCCATTCCTCAGGAAACACAGTCTCATGCTTATATACCATGTGTGATTTACGGAAGAACCCAGAGGGAGAGAACACAACAAATACAGGCAGGATTTTGCAGGCTGACCTTGCTAACCACATCAAGCCTGCCCACCAGATCTGCTCAGAACAACAGCACTTTCAAAGGGACAATGTTGTAGAGTCCAGATTACTCCTACGGACACCAGTACAGTACACTCATTGATAAAGAGTATGATAAAACTTCTAAAGGAAGCAATGAAGATGTTTCTTACCAACAGAGCTATTTTTTTTTTCTTTTAAAGCTCATAAATAAGATAACTCACCCTCCTCCCTCAAACATATTTTTGATGGTGCTGTTTTCTGGGAAATTTCCCCCTTCCCAGACTTTTAAGTTGGCTAAATTACAGAAGGCTTGATAATGCTAGACATGGTCTGGTTTTTGATTTGGTTTTCTTCCCTTTTCCCCCACAGTTTTTGTCATTATATATGCACGTTAGGTACATACATGTTGAGAACAGCTCTCCGTCATTGCTATACTGTTGAATTAGATGCTCTCCCTGGCATTTGGGGGGCAGCTGACCTGACAGGGGTGTGATCTTGACTCCTTTTTAATTTCCTCCTCTCTCCATGGAGAAATGGGGCCTGAAGAGCTGGTGAGGAGTTTAGCAGAGAAAGGATGAGGAGCTTTCTGCGAGAAGCATGAAGTAAGCAACCCTACGATGTTAGGCCACCTATTTGGAGAGGCGGTTGGTCTCAGTGCTGCTGCAGAAACTCCCTACTTTGCTTCAGCGGGAAGCTGGACTCTTCCAACTTCTATGGTTCTTTTTGATGAATGCTTATCCTCCTCCTCAGTAGCAGGTAGGATCTGCCATGCCTCAAAAGGGAGTTTCTCAGAT
This sequence comes from Calonectris borealis, assembly GCF_964195595.1. Classification (NCBI taxonomy): domain Eukaryota; kingdom Metazoa; phylum Chordata; class Aves; order Procellariiformes; family Procellariidae; genus Calonectris; species Calonectris borealis. The sequence continues at coordinate 118,525,611 of NC_134313.1, forward strand.
GGCAGTCCTCACACTTCAATATCAGGTCACGCTACAGGCATGGGTGCGCAAGCCTTAGCCTGAAACACTTCTCTAGACTGAGAAGTTTTATGTGGCTGAAATTTCCCCTGTACCTACCCATTTCCCTATTGCTCCGAGTGAGAAGCCAGGCAGTTATTTGTTTGAAAAAAATACTGACCATCAAAAGAAACCTAACTTGCTTTGCTGTGATTTTAACCAGATTTGAGCTATCACATAAGGTCTCTGTCCATATCTTATTTGTCCTGATGCTGGTTTTATCATCTACATCTTACTGTTAGCTCTGACTTCATGCTGTGTCCTGTATCATTAGTCAAATATTTCAGACCTCGCAGCTTTTTTTTTTCATTAGAAAGAGATATTAAAGCGGAGTCTGGTATCTTTGATGTAGACCCATCAATTTACAGACAATGTAACTAAATTGCATTTCCTTTAGTGTAACAGAAATCAAACAGCAACAAAAGACAAGTTGATGGACTAAAAGACTTTGTTTATCTATACTTAGTCCAAAAGTTTTCTCAGTACTTTTTTTCTCAGTGCGTGTTCCAATCATGTTGCTTGGGCGTTTCTATCACTACTACTCTGATGTGTCCTGCTTTTCATACGCTTAACTCTCCTCCAGTGAATGCCTCAATGCCATTCCTTCTTCTTCCATTGTTTACCCCTGGAAATCTCCTCAGATGGAAGAGATGGACGGAGTGAAGTCAGCCTGTTTAAAGCTGGTCTAGCGCAACAACATTTGGTGCTCGCTCATTATGGTTTAACTACCCTGCAGCCGGTTCTCAGTATTTTGAAGATCTGTTTCATGACTGAGATGATTTAAACACCTTTCTGCTTCATTTTTTTTTCCTTTCTCCTCTGCTGTGGGTTTCCCTCCGGCACTGCCAGAGACAATTTCCAAAGGAGCACTGCGGTCTCCTAATGCATGAAATTAAATCCACTTCGGGAGCCCCCGAAAGAGATGAACCTCATTCTTTTGGAGTAGATTGACCCGCTGCCTTGGTGGCATTATTCCTAGTTGTGCCAGCAGCAGTTTTCCCTTTTGCTCATGCACACATCCCTAAATATTGTTCCTCTCACTATTTTGTTCTCCATGTTTATCTGAACCATTTATCTTGCTGCTTTACCAGCCATCAGGTCATCTTACTCTCTTCCTTGGTAGCCACATTTGTTCAAGACTTTGTCTTTTTAGAATGATAATGAGGGGGCTTATTTTATCTCAGAAAGGCAGCAGCTCTGTCGCCCCCTTCCCCCCATCTTTTGTCACCTATCTCATCATCAAAGTGTTGTTTTGACAAGAGCCAGGCAATTTTATTTCTTTGTTTGTCTCCCAGGCTCTTCCTTCCCATGACTTGCTGCCATACCATTACATCAGTTCACGGATTCTGACACTGACACTCATCAATAAAACAGCAAGATGCAGGCATCACAACACACAATCCAACTGAGTCCTTTTTACACAGCTGATAAAATGCATCTTTGTGCTCATCCTACGCATCGGTAGGAGCTTTGTGCTCAGTGGCGATGAGCTCTCCACGCTGCCATTTGGATATTGCAGTGCAAATTCTTTCTTACATGGGAATCCAGCCATCCCTGCTGGCAGCTGCTTGGGTTTTCAGTGCTCTGGACAGTTCTTCTACAGGAGAGCAAACCAGTTACCCCAGTCAGGGATGCTTTCTGGCACTCCGTGCTTTATGAAAGATCATTGCTTATTTGCTCTTCTGTCCAGCTGGCACACTCGCAGGACTGCTGTGTCTACCTAGAGTTGTAGATAATGCCCTTTAGACGGCTTCTTCACACCATCAAGCACTGCAAACATTGCTTCCTGGCAGTCGTGGAGCAACCTGCACTTCATTGCTTGCACGTAGGACTTTACTACCCTAGGTCAACTCCTCTGACTTATACTGCATCAGACTCGGCCAGATCCCAGGTCACCCTGTATCCCTTCTTGACCTATTCCCACAGCCAGCATAAAAAAGGAATTAAAACTACCATGAGCTGCCTGTGGTGGGGAGAATCCCCCTGCCAGCCCAAAGCCCGCACTGCGTCACTGCATGCCCACGATCTGGGGCTTGCTGGGGGTGCAGCTCCCCGCAGCATCAGTTCCCCTCTGCGCCCGGGAGCCCAGGGAGGGAGCAGGGCTCCGGGCAGAGGGAAGCACAAGCAGCTCTAGGGCAGCTTCTGTGGGCGCTCGCTCCCCTTGCACCCTGCCTGACCTCCCTCCAGGCTAGCGCAGCCCCTTCTTCTTCTATTATCACACTTCTCTGGAGCCACCACGCTGTGCAATGTGGGCACCGTCTCCTCCCACCACCTCACCTCGAGATCCTGCCCATGATGGCTTAACCAAATCAGAAAAGCAGCTTACACAGGAGTGTATCATCTGTCATACACACAGCTTCATTGCCTCACTCCCCGTTATTCTCAACTGAGAATAAAAAAAAATCTACTGCTTTGTCTCCAGAAAACCCTAACAGTCCCCTCAGGGGCATCGACCCCACATACAGTTTAGAATAAGGCCCCAGGCACGTAAGCAGAAGAAACCAGAAATACATTTGCAGAACAAGAGAAGAGGCTTTATATTGCAGCCCCTCTCTCCCCAGTATGTCTTTTAAGATTAAACCCCCCAAAAAAGACCATGTCTGTGCTTCCCAGCACCAGCAGACAATTTTAAAGACCAGCCCTGAGTTCAGAGCATTCAAAATGGTCCTTTTTTCCTTTTTTAAGCTGTCACTAAAGCCCATGTAGCTATAGTTTGGAAACAAGTAAGTTGCTGAAGCACTTTAAAAATATTTTCCCAGGGAATGGCTTTCTGGCTCTTTTTTGCTTGCTATAATCACAATATCAAAATGAGAAGCTCACAACGTATGTTAAAAACACAGGCACCTCAAGAGAGGTGGGAAGAAAGTGTTCACGCTGGTCTGTATCACGCAGTTTGATGTACCGGGTGCTACAGATCGCTTGTGAACCTGAATGATGCCAGCTGTGCTGTAATTAACACAGAGTGCCTGGCACAGAGAAGGCAGTCAATCGTTCTTGGAAATCATTGGGGTTTTCCCGCCCCACCCCCCGAGATGGACTAAGCAAACTGTTACTGGACTTTTGTTCTTTTGTGAAGTCCCATTATTAGCGTGCTTTGTTACAGGTTTTTCACTCATTGCAAGGTGGACCTTTGTATAGATAAAGAGGGACCCTGAAGGCTCTCTGTGAAATATGAAGGTGTTGAAAGATCTATTTTCTCCCCCTCTAAAGAATTTACAAATAAAACCATGGGGATTTTTTTTTTTTTAGCCAGATGGTGAGACTGAAAATAGGAATGACTATTGCTTGATAGGAACACTATGGGGAAGGGGCTTCTGGATAGTTTTTGAGGGTGAGACAGCCTACTGTTGAAGGAGTACTAAAAATAGACTACAGAATGGATCTGGTGAGGATGAGGAAACCTAATTATTTGCTGTAATTAGTTGCATCCCAAGATGAGGGGGCCCAGGATGCTGGAGTGGTGTGGCTCAGCAGCGACCCATTAAAATCAAGGGGCCTCAGTTGGTTTTCTCCAGCTGGGGGTCTGGTCCTTGGCTGCCTGCTGCAATCATGGGTCTTAAACAGACCTGTCTGATGTGGGATGTCGTACATGCTTGCGAGAAAAACAGAACACCAGTACACTTCCACAGGATCAGAGAAACTGTATTATTCCCAACCAAGCCTATTGACTGAACAATCTCTGGGGTCCTTTCTCAGGACGAAAGAATTACAGAGCACACTATTGACCTAAGCCATACAATATGTAATCAAAAGTATCACATTTTTGCAGCAGTTCATTTCTGGAATTTCTGAAAGCGGTATGTTTTCCCAAAGCCAGTATCCTCACAGTACCTGCACAGTTATATTAGCTCTACAGTTGCCAATTTCTCTCTTCAGTTTGTTCTCAAGAGCCTTTTAGTACATTTTCCCTGGGTGATGAGCAGTTCAGTTCCTTTTGAGGTGTTGCATTTAGTCATCTCTTTGTGCAAGATAGAAAGGAGACCTTAAATGAAAGAATACCCTTGAGGAGAGTTCTGGAAAAGGCAGGAAAAAAAAAAATCAGGATCTGAAAGTAGGGGACCTAAAAGCCAGAAGTGGCTATATAGTTTTAGCAAGGTTACTGGGGACAAAAGAGCCAAAGCAAGCTTGATTTATTCTGCAAAGCAAATCACAAAAAAACAATTGATAAGCACAATGTGATTCATAGGAGAAGGATTCACACTGTATGTCTGCTTGGGACATGAAGCAGCTTCAAAACCTTTTCACCTCACATTTGAGGCAGCTGTTCCCTCACTCTTGTTGCATTTGGTGTAAATTCAGAGTGATCTCATAATTGACTCAATCTCCTAATCATGCTTGTCACAGATGGGTGCTACTGAAAACAATTAGTAATTAATTTACAGAATATCAGGAATAGTGGAAAAACATTATTCATTCAATTAAGACAACTGGCTTTGCTGGCTCTGGAAGCATAACTGCTTATTAAGCAACAGGAAGGGATTTCTGCCCTGTTCTTCTTTTCCCCATTTATTTCCTTAGGTAAGAGCAAAACCCACAAATGGGATCTACACTCAGATTTTCCTCTAGCTAGAGGGGACAAGAATCACTTGGAAAGGCAAATTTAATCTTCCCCTGAAGTTTCCTTTTTTTCTCTGGAGAATGAGCAGTAATGCTGTTAAAATATGGATGAGGGAACCCAGGCTCCAACCAACCCAATAGAAATCTTGCCACTGATTTCAGCAGGGCCAGCATTTCCATCTTAATGAAAATGCTTTTTCATTTAATAATCTCAACAAGAATTCGGTAATGTCATTTGGAAGCCAGCATTTTTAAAAGTTGCTTGTAATTTTTGATGTCTGACTGGAGAAACCTCAAAGTGTCAATCGCATGTCCCGAGAATGGGACAGCCCTCTGCAATAGCTCGGTTGGGGGCTGCTGCTCGGACAGAACTTAAGGCAGTTGTCTTTTGTGTCTAACAAACAAGAACAAAACAGAACACAATGGACTGAATTCGGTACTGATTTGCTCTCATGTAAATCCAGAGTCAGTCCACTGGGAGAGAGGGGTATTTTACTGGTTGTCTATTGTCTTCAGGCAGGAGCAGAATTTGGTCTGGTGTCGTTACACTTCTCATATGAGCTGTGGCAAATTTATGATTACTGGAATTTTTTCTTTTGTTAATGCTTGGATGAGTGCACTGTGCCTTACAGTGTGCTGGATTGCATAATGAGAAGCTCTCTCTGAGAATTTTCTTGTTTTGTTCCAGCAAAACACAATGTCCCTGGGCAACTCTTGTTTTCATACCATCTTTCACTGTAGAACCCATGTGATAATAAACCTGTTGGAATAATAAGTTTCTGGCTGCCGACCAGGAGGTTTGTCCTCAACATGAGTTACGAGAAGTTCACTCTGGGCACCAAGCCAGAGGGCTATCTACTTTTCCATTCTGCCCCCCTTTAACTTATTGTACATTAAAATTTTAAGTCTTGGGTTTTTTAAATGAACAAACACAGACACATGCACTAACAAAGCACAAACTGCCATTACTCATCCATCATCTTGGGGAGTGGAACAGAAAGAAATATACCTTCCTAACATCTATTTTCAGGTCTCACTGGGGGAAATCATATGAAATTCTCTATTGCTTATTTGATCCTGAAGGGATTAGTATGATATCTCTTCTCTAAACCAAAATCTTCAGAGAAGTAGCAGGTTTCATATCACACAGAGCTGATAGGCTGAGAGAGACTAATCCGTAGCTCTGCCTCAAAGATCATCTGTATCTTTTGGTCTGTGGTGGTTCTAGGGGCTCCTTTACATCTGAGCACTAATAGTCCACAGATAACAAGGGTTATTTGCCTGTGTTCCAGCTTAAGGAGTACTGTTATAAATGACTATACCAGCAGCTCATCTAAGTTTCATATTATGCCAGCCATGATCTCCAGGATGGTTCGGGAGGATCTGGGAAACCCTAACCCTGGAAAAATGTAGCTGTCTGGAAAAGGAAGAAAATAAAGCCGATGATTGTATTTTGTCTCTGTTTACTTTTTTCCTGGGGAGAATCAACTGGAAAACAGCAGCATTTCAATAAAGACACCTAACACAGTTTCCTCCAGTCTTGTTAGTTTACTGAATGTGTACTATTTGTCAATTTGTGGGCACATTATGAAAAATAACATAGGGGAGCTGGAACACAAGACAGATACTTTGGTTTTTATATTTCAGAGAATGTGAGATGTTACAACAGATTATACCGTTCCTGTATCCAGCATCTTCCCCTTAGCACTGACCAGTACAGATGCTTTAGAAGAAAATGGCAAAACTACATAACGCATCGGCGTACCAAGTAGTGCTTTACCATAGTGAGAAACTCCTTTTTTATACCTGCTACTGTACCTCCAAAAGTTCAGCTTTTGGCCACCTTAATTTAGTAATCATTTGCTACAGTTCTGGAGTTTTTCATCACTGAAGCACTACCAACTGAGCTCAGCAGCATACCTTGCCAGTCGCTGGGGTATGGAGCATACTTGGAGAGAGTTATTCAACTGCGGTAGGAAGGGCAAGGAATAGGTAGCAGTGTGTACTGGTGCTAGAGTGAAATTAGGCAGCTTTCCTTCTGTTTATCTGAGAACTTGGTGTTCCTATTGCAGGGCAGCTGAAATAGTAATGACTATTACATACTGGAATCATCTTTGATGAATAACCAAAATGTTAATCTGCATCCCTGGGTGTTAATAAAATGTCAAAATCTGTGCAGACTATGATGTTGTTGAGAACGGCTTATTTCAGCAAGAGTCAAAGGAGGGAGGGAAAGGAGAGCAAGAGAGAACAAGAATATAATTGGGAAAGATGCTCACTGCAGCCTAAAGAGGCAATGAAGAGCAGTTCACACAGAGGTAAGGTGCAAGTATATTTAAGCCATTGTAAAATTACCTATTAGGAAAAAACGCAACTGTAAGCTTTTATTGCTTAGGAGAAATAAAGCCTTGCTGTTTAAAAATATACATTATCCCCAAATTTCAGTAATTTGGGGCACAGTAATTACTTTCTAAATAACATTTTATGCCGTTCACTGTCTTTGCTAAGGATCTACTGAGCTCTCAGAGAAATGAATACAAACCCTGTATCCCATTGATTTCTTGTGAGAACGCATCAGGCTCTGAATACTGATCCTTTCAGCAGGAAACAGTAATGAACTTAATAATAATGTAATTAGTTGTTTGTAATGACACAATGTCTTTCCCCCACACATCTCCAAGTGCTGGCTGGTCACCACAGACCTCGCTGCTGCCCTTATCCAGAGAAGACCTTATTACAAAGAGCGACTTCACTGAAATTAATGCGGTTTCTCACTGAGGAAGGCACGAAGGAGAAAGGCAGAATCAGTGGCTGGCTTTAAGTGTCACAGAAAACCTAGTGTGACTGGGGGGATGTTTATTATATGAGTTACAGGGCTGGGAAACAAGGTCCCAGTGTAATTACAGGACTTGCCCACAGCCAGACAATGAGGCAGTGGCGGAGGGTAGATGGCAGCTCCCACAGCTCGAGTCAGATGTTCACGCTTCGTTTTGCCAACAAATACTTTTAGAAACAGGAACAATGGTAGTGACAGTCACATCCCAGGGCACACTTTTAAATTATGACTTCTTCAGGCTGTATGAATGTAGATTGTTCTTCTGTAAGCTCCAATCCAGGACAGCACCGAACGGCACCTATTCCCCACAAGATACTGCTTTTGAGTTGCTCCTGCCAGAGGTACTCCTTGAAGAGACATCTTGCTATACAAGCTGTCCATAACAGAATAACCCTTTCCTAACGAGCAGCTTTTCTGAGTCATGTATGCTGTGATCTTAACTGCAATCAGACTTGTTTTAGCATATTGTCAATGAAGCCTTAAACATCATGAAAATATTGTTATTTTTCATGCAGTGTAAGCCAAGCTGGAGTGAAGCTTGGTAGGAACAAGCTCAAAACTTTGGAAGGAGCACCACTTCCAGGCTGTTTTCCCATGTACAGAAATAGAATTTCAGCAGTGTTTTAAGGAATAGCCCTGCGGAATTGTCCTGCAGACCCATTGGGGTGGCAGTGCCCTAGCATGACCCCCCCAGTGCTATGCTGTCCCTACTGACTGTCCCCTCCAGCAGCCACTGTTGCTTTGCACTTGGTGGGCAGGCTGTGAGCAGGCAAAGGTCCCAGCCTGCAGCTTTGGCACCTCTTAGCCAAACACGGGCCCACCAAACTATTTCTCAGACCTTGTGCTTATCCCCAAAAGCAAACATCCAAAATGTCAAACAAAAATCTTGCAAGACAAGTGGATTCTCCTGATAGCAAACCCATTAGGATAAAATCATGCAGGGATTTGTGTTACAGCTCGAGCACGAGAAAGCGCAGGTTGTGTCTGCGCTGGACAATGAAGCCTCCTGCTTCACAGCCTGAGGCCAGTTAGGAAAGCTTCCCTCTTGTTTTTCAGCAGATGCTGCCCTGTGAATTACATGCAGAAAGGGGTTAAATCACAGAGCGGTAGCTTAGGGATAGGGCCAAAAAAATACTCCACAAGGCTAAATCCCCATTATGGGCCCCACAACATCATGGTCAGTTCTTCAGGGAGGTTTCAAATAACCCCGGCAGAAAAGCGTGCAAAGATGCTTACCCAGCAAGCCATCCCACGCTCACGTAATTTTAAGACCCATGAAAAGCTAGGAGAAAGTTCTGGGTTAGGAACCACCATGGAGAGGTTTGTTGCAACTTGATAGCAAGGACATCTCAAAGCCTATTTTTCAAAGACGGTGTTTAGCCACTGAGAGTTTCTGTCCCACTTTTCTGGGTTTGGATGATCACACCTTCAGCGAGTCTTGAAGATGCGTATTGGGCTTTCACCTCTCTAAATGTTCCCTTATTGCTTAGGCACATGCAACTGTTAAGTACATTTTAAAAACAAGAGAATAAGTGAGCTTAATCTTGAAGGATGGAGCTAGTGTTGCTCCAAGGGGTCCATGCGTGTGGGTGGGTGCAGGCATACCAAGTAACACACAGATGAAGCCCAAAGAATAAAACTTAGCTGCTAGAAAGATGGGAAATGCTAACTGCATTCTGGTAGTTGAGAAAAGTATGAGATCAATGGCACAAAGAAAAAAAGTCTAGCTGGATTCAGGCAGATCAGTAGTTCCCAAACCGTGTATGAATAACAACTGTGTGGTCCACTGAGCTGAATCCCTTGGAGGGTTTCCAAGGAAAACTTTGATGCTATCGGTACGTGCTGGTCTGTGGCAGTTGTCCATGGCAAAACAGAGTTTGGGAAAAAGCATGAGACCTTGTGAACAAGCCTTTGTTTTAGTGAGTGGGAAGTGAGAAAAGAGCCCGTTTCCTTTCCTGTTCAGATGGCCCGGCGCAAGGCAAGTCACTGCGCTCTCGGGGCTGGGGCGAGCAGCACCATGCTTACCTTGGCCGCAGAGCAAGGGCGAACGTAACAGCCTGCTCCTCTCTGCAAACCCCCGAACCACAGCGTGCCCAGCTTTTGCCGAAAAAACCCAGTTGAAATCAGAGACGTGCTGTACACAGCGACCCAGGCAGGGGGTTCCCAGTAGTTCGTGGAAGCACAAGCCACCTTAACAGGTTAATTTCCCAGGAGGAAAATGCTGGAAAAATTCAATACAGGATAACATCGTCAGTACAGTCTTTACCTGAACCCCGAGTGCAGCGCACTGGCTCTCGCAGAGCCTCTGTGCTCGCCCGCCAGAAGGAGAAGGTGCCAAGCGTGAGGTGGAAGAGGAAGCAGATGTGGGAGAGGAGACCAAGCGTGTAAGTTCACTGAGCCGCAGCCAGATAAATCCTCAGACGTCTCACGGCAGGCAACTTCCCTCAGAGAGCAAAGCTGGAGTGTTCTGCGAGTCTGCTAGAAAATAAAGCCTGATAAAGAGGCTGTTTATTCTGGTTCACTTCCTAAACCGACTTGGTGACCTTTGGAGCTCGCCTGTTTGCAATTTGAGTGGCAGGCTGTCAGCACGTGTGCCTGCCCTACAGACACCTATAAAGCACACAGCCCTTAGGAAAGGGAAACTTAGCCAACGTGTTTATCTTGCTGCGCATGGTTGAGACAGGCTATTCTGCTGGACTGTGCTCCTTGGGAGCTGCGCTGAAAGCATATCCTTCGGCCCCCGCGGGCTCAGACTGGAAGGAAGCAGTCCCTGAACAGAACAGCTTTGCTTGCTCAACTTTGCACTGCAGCTGAAAGGCAGACTGCAGCTCCAGGTCTCAAACAAGACCCCAAATGCAGCTGGTGGAGCCTGTCCCAAAACAGCCCATGAATTGGCATGGCTTTCTGGTGAGAGGAAAGGCATCAATAGGATTTGCTATTCTCCTGCAAAAAGACTAATGTCTTCAATAAAACATTGGTAGCAAATGGAAGGCCACCTTCTGCCTAGCGTGCAATCTCCTCCAGAGCGAAACAGCCCTTGGAGAACAGCCCCTCGTAGCCCAGAGGAAAAGAGGGGAGAGGAATGCACCACCACAAGGACATCTTCCTCCAGGAACCCTCTGCCTATGGGGATCACTGTGAACCAACTCTGTCCTTGCTTATGACTAAAAAACAACTGCAAATTCTGCTCTTTTAATCAGGAATCATCAGGTTACTGGTTATCACAGACCTTATTATAACTTGCCTGTTTGTAGGGGAATGGGTCTAGGTTCACGTTTCAGCTGTTAGTAGCCCTAACTACTATGCATCTAGTATTTGCCTCTGGTCCCAGGATTATCAGCATCCCACTTGTACATTCATGCATTGCAGCAAATCACGCATACCCTTGTTTGCTAATTTTTTTAAAATTATTGTTTATCTAAAAACAGGCAACCCATTGTTAGCAAACAGAAATGGTGAAGAGAAGCAGAGTAATTCTTACAACCCAGCTGCATTCTGAATTACTTTTCTTTAAAAGGTCAAGATATCCTGAGAAGAAACAGGCACAGTCTGTACGATGTCCTGAAGCGCTCCTTGGAGAAAGTGAGCAGTCCTTCCTGCCTGGTATATGATGAGGATCCACAAATGAATGATCAAGCAGGCTGTTTTCCAAGATGCTCAGATCTTCTGCCCAGTAAAGGGGCCACAGATGGGAGGACTGAAAAGAAAGGTGCAGCAAAAATACAATTCTGCAGATGTCTCTGGTTTTGCACAGGCTGTGAATGCTGTACGAAACCATAAGAAAAGCAGTTTACTTTTCTGTTCTGAACCTCTCTGGTGCTGGACATCCACCCCAAGCAATGAGGCAGATTTCAGAGACTCAGCGAATGCATCGAGGCCACGCTAGGGGATGCTGGAGCCTTAGCTGGACCCAGCATTTCCCCTTGTGGAGGCAAGATTCTTAGTGCCTGAACTGCAAAAGAGCTGTAAAGCTGCTCTTTGGACTGCTCCTGCCACATAGGACCTTGTGGATGAAGCTGAGCATGGAGGGGCTACACCAAAGGAGGAAGCTGGCTAGAAAGCTATGTCTCAGAAGTTCCTATAGCTGCTTTATTGTGGAGATATGGGCAGATGACACAGGGCTTTGGCTCTCTCTCTCTGCACCAGTAAAAGCGGGCAGGCTGCAAGTAAAGCCTGCCAAGTGTCCAGTGATGTGACCTGCACTCTCCTTGCCGTAGTGGATGTCACATTTTGTTTTACCTGGTGTACATAACCGCTGCACAGGGCAAAGGAGATCAGCCCCAGGTGACCAACTGCCTGATCTCAAGGGGTGCTGGGAGTGGGTCAGCACTTTCAGGCTAGCGCTTTCTCTCCAAATATTTTATTGATACCAACTCAAACTTCCTTAGCAGCCCCAGGCTGGTTTGGTGGGTGCATTTCAGTGATTCCCAATACAAATCTCTGAGCAGTGTTTCCAGAATTACTTCTCTCTCCTGACTTGCTCATTAAAATCACTTCAGAAAAGTCATCTATTTCCCTTAAAGCCATAATAATAAATTATCAACATTTCTTGTCTCTTATTTAATATCCTGCCTGCTTTCCATTCTTTCCATAGCTTATGGTGAGCTGCCTGCCTTCTATTTGCATTTGTGCAAGATTGCAACTTTTTTTTCAGTAAACTAAGCAGTAATAAATTCCGGAGGCCTTTGCTGGCTGTCCCCACTGTTCAGCTTCCTCTGGCTCTCAGTTACATCGTTCTTTCTCGTAGAGACATAGGAACTGCTGTCACTGGCTCAGACCCATTCATCCATGCGCTCTCCTGTATCCTGCCTCCAAAGCTGGATTATCCTGGATTTGTAAGAAACATCCCTAGGAGGAATACTTTTGCTTCTTTTGATGTTACTCTGGTAATGGACTTAGTTGTTGCTTGAAACCTCAGCTGTAGGTGTAGTTCCTCTAAATATCCCCAGAAAGCCATTGCAGCTGAAAAGTCTTCAAAGGATGGAGTCACACCTTTGCTTTCAGTATGCTTTGCTTGCTATTGCCTGTCCTTGAGTCTAAATGAGCTCAGCTGCTCATGAGGACTGTGCCAACAGGGGAGCAACGTCAACAGAAGTGGCCATGGCTGATGCACATGGCTTTTCCAAAGAAGTCAGCGTGTCTCAGTCAGCCAGACCCAAGTACAGAGCACATGTATCAGTCATGGCTGACACACTGCCACCACACTAATTCTGTGATATGAAGGTGCCTCCAACTCCATACAAGATCAAAATCACCAGGTGCTGCCATGGTATCTTAGATACTAATCTTGTGCCCCTTTCCTCCCTGCCATGCACAGCTCTGCACGGCACACCAAAGCCCTGGCTGCACCACAGTCCCGGCTGCACCACCTCCCACCTCCATCCTCCCATGACTGGGTCCTTTGCTGTCTCCTCCTGCTGTGGGACCAGGAAGGGCAGGAGCAGGTCCTGGGGAGGTCAGTGGATGTGGGAGAAGAACATCAAGTAGTTCTGCCCCTCACTAGTCCTTATAATATTATATTCAAGCTAAATTTAAGTCTCTGTCAGCAAGAATGACCTTATATGTGTTTTATTGTCCTGTAACTTGACTCCCCATGTGACTTTGAAGCTTCAGCCTTGTTTCCTACTACTCTTTTCAAAGTACTACTCTGTGCTGCTGCAGCTTTAGCAAGATAAGAGAGCTAACGAGAGGACGAATGCCTGGTGTCGAGCACAAAGAGCAGAGCTGTAACCCTCCTGGGGCACTGCAACCCCGGGACATCGTCAGGGCATGGGGTGGGAGCAGGCACAGGGCTCGTGCCCAGCAAACGAGCCTGACATCCACATGATGACTGGACTGAGGCTGTGCCTCCCCAATGTTGCTCCCAAAGAAAGTTCTCTTCTCCTAACTCCCAAGCCACCGTTCCCACCTAAACAGGCCGTATTCAACCTGTACATACTATGCCTAGTAGCTGCTGATAATGCGCTGTCACAGGCTGATGGGGTTTCAGACACTTGCTCTCTTATTCCCCTGTTCCTAAGCAGAAACCGATCCTTTCACACTCAAACACGACTCGATACAATGTATAGTGCAAATCCTGCAGCCCATTCCTTAAAAAAAAAAAAAAATTACAAAAGCAGCCCACATTTTCATAGAATCATAGAAGCATAGAATTATTACGGTTGGAAAAGACCTCTAAGATCATCGAGTCCAACCGTCAACCAAACACCACCATGCCCACTACACCATGTCCCTAAACGCCTCATCTACACGTCTTTTAAATACTTCCAGGGATGGTGACTCAACCACTTCCCTGGGCAGCCTGTTCCAAGGCCTGACCACTCTTTCAGTAAAGAAATTTCTCCTAATGTCCAATCTAAACCTCCCTTGGTGCAACTTGAGGCCATTTCCTCTTGTCCTATCACTAGTTACTTGGGAGAAAAGACCAGCGCCCATCTCACTACAACCTCCTTCCAGGTAGTTGTAGAGGGTGATAAGGTCTCCCCTCAGCGTCCTCTTCTCCAGACTAAACAGTCCCAGTTCCCTCAGTCCTCATAAGACTGGTTCTCCAGACCCTTTCACCAGCTTCGTTGCCCTTCTCTGGACAGGCTGCAGCATCTCACCGTCCTTCTTGTAGTGAGGGGCCCAAAACTGAACACAGTAGTCGAGGTGCGGCCTCACCAGTGCTGACTACAGGGGCACGATCACCTCCCTGCTCCTGCTGGCCACACTATTTCTGATACAGGCCAGGATGCTGTTGGCCTTCTTGGCCACCTGGGCCCACTGCTGACTCATGTTCAGCTGGCTCTCAACCAGCACCCCCAGGTCCTTTTCCGCCAGGCAATTTTCCAGCCACTCATCCCCAAGCCTGTAGCGTTGCCTGGGGTTGTTGTGGCCGAAGTGCAGGACCCGGCACTTGGCCTTCTTGAACCTCATACAATTGACCTCGGCCCGTCGATCCAGCCTGTCCAGGTCCCTCTGCAGAGCCTTCCTACCCTCGAGCAGATCAACGCTCCCGCCCAGCTTGGTGTGATCTGCAAACTTACTGAGGGAGCACTCGATCCCCTCACCCAGATCACTGATGAAGATATTGAACAAGACTGGCCCCAAACTGAGCCCTGGGGAGCACCGCTGAACACCACAATCCTGAATGTGTTAGGGCAGAGGAAAGCAGTTTCATCCCTGTCAGAGAGGATGCTGTTCAGAAACACGTCCTGCAAAGGGCTAAAAGGGCTCATAATATCTCAAGGGAAGTGGCAATGGCTCCGTCAATGAAGTAATTTAGAGCAAAGCTCACTGAAGCCCCATTAAGGATACTCTGGGACCAGTCCCACACTGGTGTAATGAGTTCATCAAGCAAGGGAGCTTGGGCTGTGCCTGCAATGAAGGGAATAAGACATCAGTCCTTTGGAGCCAGTCAACTGAGACGCGCTTGTTGGTAAAACACCCTCCAGCAGAAGTCCCCTGGCCGCAGCCCGGCTGGGGAGCCGCGCTTGCTGCTGGCACTGAGCCCACCCTGCACTTGGCTAGGGACGCGCTTCTCCTGCTGCTGCGCGTGTGGAGGAGTGAGGAGGAAAACATGCCAAGTCATGACTCACAAAAGAACAAAACTGGGCGAATATCCACGTTAGGGAAGCCTCTGACACTGGAAGAGACTTGGTTGTGGCAAAGTTGATTTATCGCCAGATACGGTTGTTTTATATCTCCTGTTTCACCCACTCATTAGAATTTATGTGAACTGATGCTTCATGGTTAGAAGTGTGTGGGTTTATTTTTTTTTCCGCTACAATTCAGCGTGCTTGAAGATTTTGCAGGTTTTTCTTCCGGCTAGAAGTGTTTATAACACGGGCTATTATTCTCCTTGAAGAAACTGTCATGACCTTGACTACAATCTCATCCACATTTAAAAATCTTTAAAAATCTTAAAAAAACCCCAACAAACCACTGCTTTTTCTCCCCTAACTTCAGTTTTCTGAAAGAGCATGGTCATTTGTTTTTTTCCACTGAAAATAAGGAATACAGGGGATCTTAGTCACTGTCTTCCTTTTTTCCAGCCCGAATTGCCTCAGTCTATTTGCCAAAGTGCTTGGCAGCAGCAGTTGCTTGAAAATGACACAATTTGTAAAAGAAGAAATTAGCTATGCTGCTTGCTATCCCACTGGGATTCAGAGCATTCCCTGCTCTTCAGGGGGTTATCAGGTAATCCTGTTGCACGAGATAACTCCAAAAAAAGAGGAGCAAATGAAAGCGTTGCTTGCCAGGTGTTATTCGGCAGTGCTGGACGATTGAATCAACTGTCCTCAGAGCCAGACGAGAGCTGCAGAAGTGAACGCTGTGGAAGAGCCCTGAGCGCGTGGACCTGCCCCTGCCGCACGTACGGAGGCAAACATTAACTTCTGTCAAGAGCCACGTAGGAGCGGTATTTTTATGGCAAAGTAGTACCAGTCCTCTGAGCATTTTACACTGTACACTTCAAAAATCGATTTGCTTTGCAGAGTGGTAGAAACCCCTCCTCCCCTAGGTTTTCTGGCCTTGGCGGATTTAGCTCTGCCTTTGTTCCTTGACTAGAAAACCCTGACTTCAAGCACGCAGTGGTGGAAAGAGGACCTTTGAAATTCCAGCCTACAGCTCCCTTGAACAGTACTGACGGAGCATGGCAAGCCTACAGCAAAACACCTCTCTTCACATTCCCCTGCCCTTCGGGAGCACCTTTCCTCAGCAAAGCTGGGTGCTTTTCAAGGGCTAATTAGGGCTCACTGTTTCCCTGCAAGGCAGATGAAGGTCACCTGGCAAGCAGGTCAGGCTAGTTCTTGCAAATAACTTTTTGTACAAAATTCTTTCTTTGGTTACTGATTTTCAGAAGTATCCTGACTTCTTGTGTTTTTTTTTTTTTTATTTTGTTTTATCCCCCCCGCCCTTTTTTTTCTCTTTCTACTCACCAGCTATTTCTGATAAGTGCCAGCCAGTGTTTGGGTTGTGCACAGCTCCTGTCACAGCTTCTGCCTCCCAGGGGAATCATATGGTGACACAGAGCAAATAACACTGCTCTGCAACCGGAATTTTGGGTGGAAGAAGAAGAAAGGAAATAGTCAGACTTTGGGACCTTACCTTCACGTATTTGGGCTCCTGATTTTCAAAGGCAGCTGGCTGGTTTTGACTGCCAAGTGTGCCATACCCTTTCTGAGCCACACCTTCAAAAAGCGCAGAGCTCCCAACTGCTGGAAAATCACGTTTCCACATAGCAGCCCTAGCTCTGTGCACAAGCACTTTGACAGCCTCAATATCAGACCTGATTTTAAAAAAAATCTTTACCTTCATGTGGTCAACCACGCACCAGGAAGGAGTTTCATGTGGCCAGAGCTGACTGAGCCCCCCTGAAGCTCAGGGACCGGTTTGAGGGGGGATTCCATCTCACCCCTTCTCCTTCCCCTGCAGCAAACATGCCTCTACCAGCAGCTGCTGTTTAAAAGCAGCATCCCAGACTTCCCCACCTGGGAGACACACAGGTCAGTTCAATTGTTTAATTAAAATGGCTTTAACAGTCAAATGGTTTATGGGTTTTTTTCTCCTTTGTTGTAAAGGGTCATTTTGCACACAAGGAAAATGTTTTGAAAGGTTTCAAATCAACTCTAGTGAAGCCATATGGGGAATGTTAAATGACATGTCAAAATATCACTCATGTTCATTTAAGCAAAGTCAGTTTGTGCTTTAATTTCCTTTATGCCTTAAACCCATTTAATGATCAGTTTTCCTCAGTGTCCAGTCCCTTCTACATTCATATTAACTGTGAAATACTGCAGGACAAGCTCATGGGTTGCTCTCTGCTCTGCTCTGTTATATGCTGTTTTGCCATTCAGCTCTCGGATAACCAACATCTATGAACTGCAAGCACTACATTTTAAAAACAGTTTGCAAAAAATGTCAGTGACAGGACACAGCTGGCTGTAATTTAATGACTACAGTGTATTAAGAATAGAAACAATTTCAGAATGCACCAAAATAGCTAGAAATATAAGACCCTTGGCTGACTTAACGCCTAGCAGTCTCTGTGTGAGAGGGATGAATAAAACAGCTCTATAAGACCCTTTAATTCCAACAAGCAATTGGCAACCATGCTTTAACCTGCTGATGCAAAGTCCTCTTGGCTTTGCCTTTTATCCTGGCTTTTAAGATAGATCTAACCAAGACCTGGCTCACATATGCTCTACTCCAAGTTTATTTCCTGTAGGGTTTTATTACTGTCAGTTGCTGTTGCTGCTGCTTCAGAGACAAATTCAGATATTAAACACAGTTGATTTAAGCTTTGAAGCTGAACAAAGCTCTATGCAGATGTTTGACAGGAAACGAGAGTCTTGGATTCCAAACAATTTTCAGAAATCATCATTTCTGATAGCTGATGAAGTTTATGAACAAATACGAATGGTGCAAATGGAATACACGAGGGACAGCAAATCACAGGACAATCCCCTTGGTACTCAGGACAGATACATTTACATCACTTTTTGGATTTGAGTCCTTCCGCGTATAAATGCATTGAATATTTCAAATTCCATATAAAAAGCTCACAAATGTAAGACTTCGAATACCGAATTTATCTCAGTACTTCCCTTACTGTTTGCAAACTTTACTTTTTCCAAAAGGAAAAAGAAAAAAAAGCTAAAAAAAAATCAAGAATTCCCAAACCCCCACATCCTTTCCCAAGCGGTAAGGCATTTTAGCCTTTCTGGCCTTTAGCTATGCATGTTTTGAGTATCAGCCTCTTAGGAAAGTATGGTGTTCCCTTCAGAGCTTCCTGCTTAGCTCTCAGACCACCAGCCACAGCTGGCAGAAATAAAGGTGTAAGGTCCCCCCTCCTCCACTGGACTACATTTGCCCCAGGGGGCTGCAAGTAGCCACATCCTTTTCCAGGGTGCGCGATCAAAACGGGACTCTGGGGATGGCAAAGTTAGTTTGGTGCATGTGAACAGGGCACGGTCAAGTCCCTAATTTGTCAGTCCATCTGCAACTGAATACAAATGGAGGCTTGTTTCTGGAAATGAGCAATTAAGCACACCCCCAGCTATAAACACATGCAAACACACAGCCCAGGGACTGCTGCGTGTGCAGTGTAGGCAGGCTACACAAGGCAAAGTGTTCCGTGTCCGGCCTTTGGTTTCTGATGGCTTGAAAATACGGCTTTTACAGACAAACTTGTTTTGTTCTCTTAGCCTTGAGGACCTCCTGTACACCTTCTCCCTTCAGCTACCCAAACCAGGAGTGAATTAGAGCAAAACACGGTGCTGTTTTCCTATGTAATCATCCAGAGGAAGGAGTGGGGCAGGTAGGAAATGTGTCAGGGCACCTTCTGGCTGTGAAGGCTGCTGCCAGGTTGTCTGGTCCTACCCATGCATCAAGGTGAGCGGCTTCAGAGCAATCCCCTGCCACATCACTTTGGGGCTGGAGAAAGGGCCAGAGCCACAAAAGTTTGTAATAGGTACCTTATAGGCCAGGAACCCTAAAGGAAAAACACCAATGGAAAGTAACAGAAAAAAAAAAGACATTATTTCTTTTACTTTACTTACGTTTCTTTTATGAAAAACATGTGCAATGCACAGCTCCCCAAGACAGAAGAAGAAAGGAGACTTTTTTTAATATATATAAAACTGATCTACAACCAGTTTTATGGCAGAATGAAATGCTTTATGGCATTTACTTTTCACTGATTTGTCCTGGTGATGTCAGTTCCACCATGGTGCAAGTGGTCTTTCCCATGTTAGAGTCAATTTTTGCTTTTCTCAGAACAGAAGAGTCGTTGCCTAGGATGACCAACTTGTTTTTTCCTGTCAGATCATTTCTGAAGCCTGTTTACACTCAGGATATATTTACCATTTCCCATAACTGGCTAAAGCCTGCAGCTTATGAATGTTTTCATCTGCGTAGAAGCCACCATCTTGTGGTCCTCTGTGAAGCTAGGCAGCAAGATATGCCTAGCAATGGCCAGGCAGCGAGGGAGGCAGCCCAAAGGGACCCAAGAACAGGCCAGGTCATGCTGTTCATGAAATTAGGATGGGGAGAGCAGTTGGAGGTGTTAATTATGAGAAGAACAGTGAAAAGGAAAGAAAAGGAGGGTAAGAAAGAGAGATAAGAAAGAAAAGTAGATTGAAATTGAGATCAAAACATGCTGAGGAAGCAGCTGGAGGAAAAAGCCATCTGGGACAGATCTGAAAATAAAGTAGAAAATGCAGAAAGCCCTCTGAATGCTTAGAAGGCTCATTGTAAAAAATGATCAATTAATGTATAGGAGAGAGCTCTCACCTCCTGACCTCTGGTCCATGGCTAGACCATCAATAAATCCTATGGAATTTTTGTTGGTTTCAATGATATTAATCTTTCTAGTTCAAAAAAGCATCTGACATTGTCTTTTACCTTTATACCTCTGAAGAGTTTACTCTTTGGGATTAACGGATGAACTTCTGGAAAGAAGAACTCCTGGACTCCTAAAGAAGGACTCCTGGGGTCCTAAAAAAGGACTTCTGGACTTCTAATTTGCTCATGGGCTTTTGGAAGGAGTTACCAGCCATAGCCATGCATTTATCAGCAGGGCTTGGCATGGCATAGCTTTGGAGGCATGGCTAATGAACTACCACCAATGTGGGTTCTTGTCAACAAAGTCGTTGACCTAGGGCCAGAGCAGGAGTGAGAGTCTCAGAGGGATGTTTAGGGTTTACACGTTCCAAACCTTGCAAAAGTAGAGCCTCTCTTCCAGAAAGCAATTGTCCTCTCCTCTGAGTTCCTATTTGTTCTCAGTGATGAACTTTCAAAAAGTCTAAAAGCTAACTGAATTGAAGTTTCAAAGCATACCATTGTGACTGGGCTGGTTATGTATGAAACACCTATGGGATTTATATAGTCCACTATTGCCCCAAAAGTGGGGTCCCTGGTGAGCTAGGCAATTTTCAGCTATATGAGACTGGTCATGCTCTCAAGAACTTATGGTCTTCTATAAAGAAGAGAGGCAAATTAAGCAAGGATCTTTTGGGTTTCAGATTCCTCCTCCTGAGAACAAAAATAAACTCCAGTTCAGCTCCCTGAGCCCTACAGGCCACAACAGCAGTGCCAGCTGTACCAAATCCAGCTACCCTCACTCTCATGTTTCTCTTGTGCACATTTCCAGTCCAACCCAAGCCCCCAGAATAAGGCTACATTTTGCCCTGTGTGGAAGGAGAACCTGGGGGGACCACCAGAGGTGGTGCAAGGCTTGCGAGAGTGCAGGCATTAGCCAAAGGTGTAGCGCTAATATTTACTTGGCAGGGGTGTAAATGTGCATGGGGGAGGCAAAGCCCTTGCAGAGGCCCACCAACGGTCCCCCACCTTGGGCAACGATGGTCTTTGGTCTGCCGAGCCCAGGCGAGCGATGCCGAGGCTGCTCGGTGCTCTCAAGGCATATTGCCCACGTGGTAGGAAGCAGCGTTATGGCAGGATGCTTCTGTAAGGAGCTGAGATAACAGAGTGGTAAAATAGTCCATAAAAAGACACATTATGCGAAAATGGATGGAGCAAAGTGCTGCAATGAGGCAATGGCCCATAAAAATAATGTCATTTGCCAGCCCAGAGTCATTTCTGGGGCTGTAAAATTGTTTGCTGGAAAGAGTCAGAGCAGGCTGCGGCTCAGAGCGGTTCCCGTGCTGGGCTGGCAACCCAGCCTCGGCTCTGACTGACCCGGCAAAGGCAATTGCTGTTAGCCCCTGCGTTGGCTGGAAGCAAGCCTGGCAAACAGAAAGAAAAGCAATAGGATGCCTCAGGGCATTTGACCGGGTCTTAATTTTTCAAGGTGAGATTTTTCTTTTCCTAGAAATTCCTTAAGATGCTGATTTCTCAAACTGGAAATAACACAAGGCTGGTCATACTATTTTTTATCCTTTTTCAAGAGTGGAAAAGAAAATATTCTCTCTTGTTTTCGTCAATGGAACCAAAACAATACAGCCTTGTTTGCCTTTGTTTTGATAGCTCCCATGTTGATGCACCAGCATCTCCATTTGTGCCAGCACAGCTGTGGGAATACACGTAATCCCTCTCTCTCCGCTGCTCGGTGTGTTCTTCACAAGCAGAATTCAAAACAATGTAGGCCCTATATTAACAATGGTATTTGTGTGTGAATATAGGACAAGGGGAGGAAGGGGGAAGAGCAGAATGACAAAGTTGTTTTTGCACAGCAATTGCTACGTGCTAGAGAAGTCACCCTTTTCCTCCACATAAGACCACATAAATTGAGTAGATAAATTATTTGTCAATTTCTTTTATTTTAAGTGTAAAAATCAAATAGCTGAAGATGGAGGGGGGAAGAAAAAGAAAAAAGAATCAGGATATCAATGCAATCATTCTTATTTATGCAGAAAAGTACAGCTCTGTGGATTTCCCCCATCTGTTCTGTTATATAGAACCAAATTGGAGTTAAATGCGCGATTTAGAATAAATCATTATGGCCTAAACTGAACATGATTTGCAGGGAAAATAAAGCCATGTGTGTTTCATTAATTTCTCTTTTTTGCTCCATCCCACTTCCGCTTGGTTGGATACGTGTCATGCTCTGCTCCTAAACTGCCACTGATGCTGGAAGTAGAGGGTGACACTACATTTTCAAAAGGGGGCTGAGCCTTTCAGTTGTGTTACTAAAATCAGTGGGAATGTCCATGGTGCTCAGAGTTTACAGGGGCCAATCTCATTTAAACTGGTACAAACTGGAAGGAAAATATGATCAAGTTAATCATAACATACCAATATAGGACCCAAAGCAGAGGGTGAGGCAAGGTGCAGGGCTAAGGAAATTAAGACCCTCTTGTCCCTGCACGGTGCATCATTAGTTCAGCAGAACAAAATAAGTGTTGCACCAAACCATCGGTGATAGGGGTGTACTTTTGCACCTGGATTTTAAAGCCAGATATGGAGATTTCACACTAAGTTTTGTGGTATGGTGCACTCCAGCTTGAAGCTTCCAACCACCTTGGAAACAGGAGGTTCGGTGGCCTCCACTGTGATCTTGTGCAGCTAGAGTAGGAGACGGTCAGTGACTCCAAAGGGTCTCTCAGGGATGCTGGCTCCTGAGCAGTGCCTGAATAACAGTTTCGATCAGTCCCAGTTTCACACAGCCCACTGCAAACTGCAGGTTAGGCTTACTGAAGGCAGAGCAGCAAGAGTGAGCAATATATCTGGAGGAACAATTTCTGCTGCAATATTTCTTAACAGAAGAGCAACAAGCTTTCCAGGAAAGAGAAACAGCCGCAGGAAGAGTCACTGCAGACTCTGCTATTTCATGTTTACTGGTGGTTTAGGTGGTGAATAAATATGGTGGGGAACCCTGTTAGAGCTCTTTTGCAGAACACTCAGGTGATTTTTAAGCCGTGGTGTTTTCCAAAATGGGCAGGATAAATGCTTGAGCTAAATTCCTCCCCTTTTTACATCCCAGCTCCCACTACATATATATGCATCATGAAAGAAACATAGGGAAGATAGATACATTTTTTGATGTTTCTTGGAAAAATACTTTAGACTGTATCTCCTCTGGAACCTGATATAATCAAAAGGCAGAAAAGAAGAAATATTCATGTTTACAGAGTGCACAAAGACATTGCTTTGCATTTTAATGAGGAATGACAGCAAACAGCCCTCTCTCTTTTCTTCTAGCTGCAGTGAACTCTCCAATATTATGTTAATTTCAATGGTGTTGTCCCCTACGTCCTTGAACTCCTTTCCTCTTATGTGTCATAAAAAGGCTGACAGAAACAGCGTCTCTGACTTCAAGGTTTATATCCACAGCTCTGTCAACCACACTGCGGAGTAGAGATGACTCAACCGTCTTTCACCTTACTCACTTCAGGACTGCCAGCAGTCTGCCTGCAGCAGGCTCTGGAGACGTGGCTGGCTACAACATGAAGGTACCCACAGTGTTTCCAGTCCCGTTTCAACATACCTTTCCAAAATGCTTCTGAATTCCCGGGTGAACCCACAATGTTTTCTTTGCTCCTCCAAAATCGTCTGCTTCTGTAATACAGCTGTCTGTCCCTCCTGCTCACCGTTTAGGTCATCGCCACCGGTGGCTGGTCACTGAGGGGTGAACCTCGGAATTGCAGACCATAGGCAAAATAGCAATTTTACATGGAAGTTGCCTGGAGACAGAGTGATGGATGGATAGGCAAGTGGGCAACATAACATATGAGGGAGAGCATTTAATGTTGTGCTGGGATTTTCTAACAAGCACCTTCCTGCTTTCTGCGGTTGTGCCCTGACAGCTGGGAGAAACTCCCTGGAAATTGTCCTTTGCTCTGGCTGTGGGTCTGTCCTGTGGGTCCCCGTCCTTCATTTGGCACTGCCTCTTGCTCATCCGCTAGTTTTACATGTCCTCAAGGACTCAGAGGAAACATTTCCCACCATGGGAAATGTTGCATGGGATAAGCATTGTTTTGCGTGTCATAGTATTTCTGAACTTGTGTTGGTTGGCTACTTTTAGCTTTTGGCAACATATTCAATGATAAATGAAGTTGGTGCTAAGCATTTGTTTCCCGGCTCAAATTTCACTGAGCAACATGTAATTAACTATGGAAAAACACCACTGTATGAAATCCCACTGTGCTTTGGATTTATTTGCTCTTAGACAATTTCCCAATCCAAAATTGTACAAATACACAGAGTTCTACCAGTCAGTACAGCCGCTACGTGAGCTTAAAGCAATCACAAGCAGACAGAGCAGCATTAGGCACTGATGGCAAACGGGAACTCTTCGGTCTGCCGGCTCCCAGCCCTTCTTCCATCATTGCTCATGAACAAATGAAGTGCACAAACTCTCTGATTGGGTTCATGCACCTGCTGTTGGCAGCATTAGCAATGCTGGCTTGAAAAGCTCATCTGTCTGGATGCAGATAATTTGCAGCCTCTTACCCCCTTCGACGATTAAGTGCCTCACCTTGGCTTCCGCTGAGCACGGCAGCTTCCTCACACTGCTGATCGTGCTTTCTCCACGGCATGGAAAGTATCTCCATTGTCTTGAGAAAAGCCCTTATTTTGTTATATTGTTCAATGTACTCATTTTATAACATGGGATGAAGCTGTTTGAAGTGGCCGAGCCAGCAAGGCTGGCCTGGGGTGGACGAAAGGCCATCAGAGCTGCAAGGAGCCCACCTTGTCCTCTGGCTCCAGCGCAGATATTCAGCAAGTGGAGAGTTAAGGAGGGTGCGGCAGCATTTCTTCATCTCACACACACGTGGGCATGGCCATACGGCTAAATAGTCCCAGTCTTCCTTGCCCTCCTCCCCTGTTCATTTTGAGGCTCTGGTCCAGAAATGCTGTACCACCGCACGGGTTGCTCTTTCTGGACTTTCTGTGTTTCTCATAAATCTCTGCCTCGGAGCTGATTGGAACAGGAATCCCACAAGCTGTGAGCAGCCGATGTCTGACAGTGGAGGGATGCAGATGCAGAGTAACGATGCTCCTGAGAAGGAGGGGTGAGGGTGGACCCACAGAGCAAGTGCTACATCAGCTAAGGCCTGCCACCTCAGATAACAAGGGTATGATTTGCTAGGACAGGCACAGCGGAGGACAAAGAAGTCATAAAATCCTCATTATAAAAAAGAATGTTCCCTTTTTCTGTGGCTGTGATAGTGTCCAGAGCAGAAATGCAGTAAAGATTATCACCTAAAATATGGATGCAGCAATGCTTAGGCACTTCTGTAAGAAGAATACATAAATTGATTCACAGAAAAATAAAACGGGCAGTTCATGCTTTCTCTCCACCAGTATCCAGCAGAAAGCACGATGTGACCGATGGTCAGGACTGGAAGGTGGGATACCTGGTCTGTGTTCTCAAATATCTCACTCCTCTGCTGCGTATTATTTTCTGTGGCAATCAGGGCAGCGCTGGAGCTTTGGCTACCTCAAATTAGGCACAAACATAGTAATGACCTACTTTCCAAAGACATGAAGTGCTTGCAGCTCCCAGTGGATCTATGTGAACTTGCTCCTTTTGGAAACAGAAAGACAGGCCGCTTTACAATCACATGTGAAAATATAGCTGCAGCTGTTTAACTAGGGCATGATATTTTGTCCCCGGTGAAGTCCACAAAACCAGGCTTCCATCTTCAGTTTTACAAAACCTCTGCATTTCAGTTACTCCATGCATAGAATTGGGACTACTGCGAGTAACTCATACCCACCGCCGTTTGGCTTGGTGGATGAAATGCAATATGTAAAACACCAGCCGTTACAGTTAGCAACAGATGAAGGATTGTACAGTAGTGATAGGAGGTTTGCTATCCTCTTCTATCAGTTGGAAACATGAGCTTTACCAACAAATCCCAGTTGCTTTTCAACATCTAAATTTCACAGCACATCTGTTGTGTCTCTGCTAATGAAACTGCATGGATCCGGTTGCTTTTTTGAGAAATGCGCTCATGTCTGGGTCGCTACTGTGGGTACATCTGTCAAGTATAAAATAACTGATCAGAAGCGCTAAATTAAGTAAGATTTCTCAGGCTATTGCTATACATTCTTACAAACAACACTTGATTTTCCCGATTCTGCTTACTATTGAAGTTACATTCAAGAGGGAAGGAGGGAAGGAGCAAGAAGAAGAGTTCTACCACTTGGTGAGAACCCAGTCTATGGCATCCCAAATGTGGGACAATAACGCTTGCTATGTTAGTATTAGGGAAATACTTCCCCCTGGCTTTATTGTTATGTATTTTTTCCAGGAGAAACCCCTAGAGGGAACACTTTGTTAAGCCATATCATGAATTACAGCACCTGAAGAGTATTTCTGTATTAGTGTGTGGACAGTATCTTGCTAGAGAGTAAAGAGTTCCAGAGGAAAAGTGTTTGAAGGTGAACCACTGATATGGTCAGACAGCAACAGGAAAAAACGATGATTAGACTTGGCAAATAACTATCTTGCCTCTATTTTGAGCCATAATTCTCTATTGGTGCCTTACCACTGGTTGAGGTTAAGCATCTGGAAAAGAAACAGAGATCCTTAAGACAGCACATCATCAAGCTCCAAGAAGTTTTAAGTAGGTACAGTCATGTCTGTGTCCTCCCTACTGTGCATCTTCCACTGTTAATACCTAGTTACATGAGCAGAGATTTATGCACCATTGATTTTTTCTTACAGCTGACAAGGCCAAAGAAAATAGCAATGGGGAAATTAAATGTAAAATGTTACCTTGACTGCATCTTTAAAGAAATCACTCCACTAACAGCACCAAATTAACTCCTGCAAAAATCATAACTCAAAGCCCCTTGGGCATGTGTAACATTTTGTATCACAGTATGCAATGCTAACTTTTATATCCTATTATATACATGCCCTGCGACTGAAATATAGTTGGTGAGGGAACCATAACCTTGAATTATCCTTATTTCAGCATGCCAAACCTCAGCCACAGGATTGCTAGTGCATGGGCTTTCCTATATTTAGTGACAAGGAATATGTCCTGCTGCCTTTTATTGGCCAAGCCTTATACTTGTACTAGAGTCATCTTGTGGGGCAGCAAAAGAAGACAGCAGATTCAGTTTCAAGAATTCAGATCTACTGATTGCAAATATTTACTACATAATATAACTATACTTTAAATTTAGACATATGATGGTTGTTTTACATGCTTGGTTTTAAATATCAGCATCCTCAATATGTTTTGGCTGGCAAATACAGCAAGAGAATAGATCCTTGCTGTCAAATGTGCCAAACCTCTCATAATAGATGCTGAAGGACAGAAATCAGTTCAATTCTCTTTACTTGGTGGGAGAATAACTAGTAATAATTACAGTAATAACTGTTATTATAATAAAAGACTATGTGGTCTCCTACTGTTTAAGCTGCCTTGCTAACTGCAATTGCTTCAACGAATAGGTCCTGGCCTCCAGGCCAAGGGGAGCCGATGGGTCCTTCAGAGCAGGCAGCACTGTCCACATGGGTAGCACTTGACCATGCAACTCCTCCGGGCCCCATATGATACCCCTGCAGCTCTGAGACACAATTACTATTTTGGAACTAGAGTTTTCTTCCAGTTAAAATGTCTGTAAGAATACGAGGGCTGCGCTGTTACTTACCAAAGGGGAGATTTTTATAGCATGAAACGCAGGTTAGCTATTGCTTATCATCTGTGAAAATTTTGCTGGGGTAGCCTCAGGGGAGCGTAAAATACAGAGGGCCAAATCTAGCATAAATTCTTGCATGCTGCCTTGTAGGAGAGGTCCCCAGGGAGATGTATCCCCAGAACAGCTCATTCAATTTTGAATGGGACTAATTGGTTCACTCAAAGGGAGACACTGGGGGCGAGTTAGCAGTTGCACAGTGTGGCAGATCAGGGGAGGAGGTCCTGGAGGTGGATGGAGGCATTACTGGTTACTGTAACCTAGGGCAAGAGAGGACCTGTGCTTGGGGTCAGAGAAGGAAGATCCTTCTGCTTATGGCTCCTCCTCGTGAATCCTGGGGGCCATGCAGCTGGAAAGCAGCTTGACAGAAAAGGACGTGGACACCAAGTGGACACCAAGTTGAACATGAGCCAGCGATGTGCCCTTGTGGCAAAGAAGGTGAATAGTATCCTGGCCTGCATTAGGCAAAGCATTGCCAGCAGGTTGAGGGAGGACATCCTTCCCCTCTACTCAGCACGGGTGAGGCCACACCTGGAGTGCTGGGTCCAGTTCTGGGCTCCTCAGTGCAAGAGAGACATGGACACACTGAAGAGAATCCAACGAAGGTCCATGAAGATGATTAAGGGACTGGAGCATCTCACGTACGAGGAAAGGCTGAGAGGGTTGGGTCTGTTTAGCCTGGAGAAGAGAAGGCTAGAGGGGATCTTATCAATATATACCTTCAGGTATATAAATACCTGAAGGATACTAGGTGCAAAGAAGATGGAGACAGATTGTTTTCAGTGGTGTGCAGAGGCAGGACCTGAGGCAATGGGCACACACTGAAACACAGAAAACTCCATCTGAGCATCAGGAAACACTTTTTCCTTTGAGGTGACTGAGCGCTGGCACAGGTTGTCCAGAGAGGTTGTGGAGTCTCCATCCTTGGAGATATTCAAAAGCCATCTGGGCATGGTCTTGGGCACCCGACTCTAGGTGGCCCTGCTTTAGCAGGGTGATTGGATCCGATGACCTCCAGAGGTCCCCTCCAACCTCAATCACTCTGTGATTTTCTGATCCTGACATTTCTGTATAGGACTGGGACATAAGCCAAAGATGACCATAGCATGTGCCTCAGGGGAAGGTAAAGCTGCATGCCACCTGTATGGTCCTGAAGGTCCTCCCACAACTACAGCTAAATGTCCTTGGAAAATCATTTGCTGGAGAGACAGGTACAACGGATACCATCTGAGGGCTTTGTGCTTTTGCTGGTGGAGGGGGAATGGTAACAGCCACATGGAGCGGTTGCTCCTGAGTTTTCCCCTAGCCCTTCATATTGTGAGATGAAAGAGGCACCTCCCTCCATCCCTTCACATGCATAGAAATCATCTGGGGAAACTCTTCAAGCTTCTTGCGAGGGCCTCCAGGCAAACTCCTGGAGTTCGCCCTGCTGAAGAACTGCCCTGGAAGTAGCTTATTTAAAAAAATAAATAAATCTTTTAAAAACAGTGGAAGTTTTTACATGCTGTACAGCATCCAGCATGAATCCAATACTGTCTGTTCTGTGGACAACTCAACCGTCTAACAAGCGATGAATAATGCACTGAAGATGTCTTTTACATCTACCTTTCCTCTGTGTACTGGAAAGACACTCGTGCATTGGTTGTTAACTGGCAAATTCTCACTAAAGTCTCCCATGCTTCACAGTATGCCAAAAAATAGATTCTCCCCCCTCAAAAAAACCCAATCCCTCCCCCCACATTAATCATAAAAAAAAGCCAAAATACTTTGGAAACTAAGTCTGCTGTTTTAGACTCATGAACGTGCAAGATCTTGTGACTCCCAGACAAAACCAGTAACTGGAATTTAAAGCGGTTTTCCCCCCCTTTTTCTTTTCTCTCTTTCCCCTCCCCGCTCCTTTTCTTTAACTGGAAATTCACTAACTTCCATACATTTGAACTTATTCTTCACTTTGCGGGCATGAACATAAGCAGCTCTGACACATGTGCTTGTTAAGAGTATAGTTTCAGTGAAGTGAAATCATCTAATCAAGTCAAGGTTAGAGTAGCTTTGGTTTTACTTGAAATGGCTGCAAAATCATCTGAATGAAAGCCTTGCAGGAAACAGTCACTTTTTTGACTGGTGTCTCAAGAAATACCATAAGATTATCTTACCGTATAATGTCATCTTTTCTAGTGTAACGCGTGGAGGAAAGACAGTCATTTGGGTTCAGGGACTCCAGAAGTAGCTGCTGCCCTGTACTTGTACTGTTCTCTGCGGTGGCTGCAAGAGCAGCCTGGCTTTCCATGGCTGATATAAATCTGGCTGCCTGGGAAAAGCTGGAAAAGGTGACCACCTTGGTGGGGACGGTATTTGTGCCGTGCCACGTCCATGCAGCAAGAGGAACAGAAAATGCCCCTAGGCAAAATACTTGGCTGACACAAATTGCCTTAGTGTCAGGAACACCAGCCCTTACTTTATGCTGTCAAAAAACATCCATCACAGCAATAAAAAATCCCAAACAAACCACGGGAAAACAAGCATATGTACAGTCTTTATGGGAAAGTAAACAAAACGTTTCTCCCAGAACCAGTCTTTGCATATGGATATCTCATTTATACAGGTAAGATATTTTCACTTCAGAGACGTAACAGAGACAACAGTCATAGCTATCAGCCATGCAAACCAAGGTCTTACTGATGGAAGAATCAATATTGCTTGAGGTATTTGAAATCTCCCTCCAAATCCAAGTAAACGGAAGAAAAAGCGATGAGGTTTTGAGCAATTGAACCTTTACAGAAATAAAATGAAATTGTATTTTAACAAACTGGTATTACTTGTTAAAGTTCTTCTGTACTTCGAAACTTGCAATGTAATTAAGTGTAGCTGTTGTATAGCCTAATTATGGAATAAGAGCAACAGTGTTCTGCTAATAGCTTCTTTACCCTGGACTTCATAAGGTTGATTCAATCATGATAATATGTTTTACTGAATAACAGAAAACCTATCATCAGGTTGAAATCTTTTTTTCCTTCATTGTTCTCACAATCCAGATACTTCTGGTTTTGATTTGTCAAAACATTCCTGATCCAAAGCCTTGAAACACAATGCAACCTGAATCTTGGAAAAAAAACATATATAATTCTGCTTCCAAACTCTGCAGATGCACCTAATCTCTGCTGACAGTCAAGCCAAAAATCTCTATCCGAAGATCTGCAGATGCTGGGAAGTATTACTTCTAATCCTCACATTCTGGACCTATCTCTAGATGTACTAAAAATAGAAGAGCTGGGTGGCTTGACATAAAGTGTCAGACTATGAAACTACCCTGAAATTGCTTGGGATGATTCATTTTCCCAGTCCTCTCTCACTTCTCAAAGCCTGGATTTATGAAATCTTATTTAAAGTCAAACCCATACCATTTTTTTCAAGTGGCATTTGCCCTTCACCTACAGTATTTCCAATCACCTTGAGCCTGGTATGGTCGAGTAGTCCTCAGGATGTCCTTTGTGTGTTGTTGCAGTTCTCTTCCAGAATTTAGTTTTCCCCTGCCCTGATTTTCCATAACTATTGAAAAACTTCAGTCAGTGCAGGACAAAAATCTCTGTTTGCAAAAATGATTTTTTTTTTTGCCTGAGCAGGCCAAGAAGTAAGGAGCAGCCCTGCTCTCTCTGTCTCGTTCTCTCTGTCCCAGAGAACTACTTTCCAGTCAAAAACATGCCTTTGCAAGGACATCATGTCTGGGGGAGAAGGGGGGAAGCAGGATCTGAAGGGTTAAAACCCTAATTGCATTAAGCTGGGAGTCCAGTGCCCCCATCCTGATTCCTGCGAAGGGCATCCTGCTGGGACAGAGATACTCTTTAGGGGATAGGATGGGACAGGGCATAGGTACTTCATGGCACTTGCACTTACTTAGATGAAACGTGGAGATCCCAGTGCCAGGACGAGATGATTTTAATGGAGCAAAATTAAGATGCAAGGCCACAACCTGAGTGGCTGCGGAGGAAAGACAAACCTATACCTTACCCTCTATAGGTCTGCTGTGAATCGTATGCTGACCCTGCACACAGTGTATCCCTACGGCAGTTATCAGGCTATTATCCTTTGTAGGTAATCGTGAAAAAATCATGAAAATACAGTCCATCCCAGTGCAGTAGCCCCAAGTCCTCTCAGGCTACACAGGAGCACCCCAACTTTTGCCGCATCCCTGGCTATCTGTCACAGCTGAGACTGGGGCTGAGCCCTGGGAACAAACAGGCAACCTCTGGGCTGGGAGTGTAAAATGGGTGTGGGGAGCAAGAAGGAAAGGGGAACCAGTTTAATCAACCTGACAAACTAAAAAGTGTCTCCTCCTGACCAGCCCGGTTAGGAACTGGATTGTTTGTCCATGCTGGGAAGGTGACTGTGGATCTAATTCTCCGTTTACTTATGCTGCCCTGTATCAGGGCTGCTAACATCGGGGTGAGTGAGGTGGATGTAACAAGTCCTAAGGGAGGAGAATTGAAGTTCCATGTTTTCCTCTCTTTGCTTGTTTAAAACAAGTGAAATAGGTTGTCAGCACTGAATAAATAATAATAATGATGGATATCACTATTTAAGGCAACTTTGGGCAAGTCATTACATTATCCTTTTTCTCTACTTTAGACATCTCATTTTGCATGCAAAAGTCACTTGAGCAGGATGGGGGTCACTGACTGTAGACAGCTTCAAAGTTTTTGAGAAAATGAGGAAGACTGTTGGGAGATTTTTACTACTGCAAGTATCACAAGATGCCATATTAAATGCATAGAAGCAAGCCTGCATGAGAACTGCCCCAGGCTCTATGAGTGTAGAGCATCTCACAGAGTAGGTCCTGCTCTGGTGAGACCTCATGCTCCATGACAGTCCAAGCTGTCCTTGCATGGCTTGAATTGCACAGGTGGATAAATAGGAAGATTAAAGTCTGATGGTTTGCATCAGAGCCCAGGAAATTCAACTTCAAATTCAAGAGTAGCCCTGAAATGTTTAGACTCTTTTTTTTTTTATAACCACTGAAGAAATGCTTAAGATTTAACTGTAGAGAAAAACTGTTTATACAGACGTCTGTGCATCTGCAGAGCTCCTTCCTCTGAAAAGAAAGATAATGGTTTAGAGCAGAAGAAGAATGAACAACTGAGTAAAAGGCAATTTCCATAATTTTTTTTAGCAACATTGCCAACTGGCTTTGAAGATTTAGACCTTATCCCTACCCATTTCTTTGCGAATAACTTCTGAGAGGGCCAGAGACAAATTTAGTTTCATTATAGTAATTGCAGCTATAGTCAGTCCACGCAATTCTCAAATGTTTATCTGTCAGCACCATCCACTCAGTCCCTGTCACTGTGGCTGGCTGGAAAACTACTGCAGCTAAACAACATACTATATGCAGATCACTTTGATTTCTTCAAATACCTTGCTGCAATGCAGAGGCAGTTTCTCTACAGTTTTCTGTGTACTCATGAGAACATTTGCCATGGAGTCCCAGCCAAAACCATTCCCGGGGACAAAAAATCTCCTGTGTTGGCTTATGGAGAGAAAGGGATTTTTTTTTCCTTTACTGTTTTGAAGATTTATTTGTACCTGAGTGGAAGCCTGACTTGCTAGGCAGAATCAAGAGACTGCCAAAACAGAGGTGATCAGGGCTATAAAAAAAATAGTGCGATATAATAGGCCTGAGCCCACACCTCTGAATTAGTGGCAATTTTGCCTCTGACTTCTGAGAAAAAGTGGGCCAATTTATTCAATATTTATAAGCCCAGGAGAGCGCTGAGAATGAAGTCCTGCACAGTAAGAGACAAAGTCTGCAATAAACCGAATGCCGCATCCATGGCAACTCATAACTCAGTTAATAATTTTTCAACATAAAAAGAAAGATATTTTTCAGGGCCACCAAAACAGAAGCAATTTACAAAATTGACTGAAGTGAAGGCATTTCCCATCTGCTGTGTTTTTCATGGCCTTGGTCTTTTGTTTGAACCTCAGCCGCTCACTGGGATGCTCAGGGAGTGAGGATAGCCCCCGGCAAGCATTTTGCCATCTCTGGGTGGTGGGTGGAGTGAAGTCACCTATTGCCTGTGTTTCTGTCACACCAGGGTTTGACACCTGGTCCACACGGGGCAAGAGCGCTGCGCTGCAAAAGGTCAAAAAGGGTTCAGTTTTCTTCTGCAGAGAATTTCAACGCAAATTAAAATGGCATTTTCCTCTGTGCTTCCACAGTTGTTTGGGAACAGAAAATTTTGAGACAGTCCGCCCCTAGAGAGGCCTTTCCTGCAGCAGGAGGGAGGTCCGGCTCAGCAGCCCCGGGCAGAGCGTTGCTACTCTGATGGCATGCACTGACCTGCCTTCGGGGGAAAAAGCCCCTGCGTGAAGCACAACATCAGAGCCACAGCTCTTTCAAGAACGTAGGTACTGATCACTCGTTTTGGACAGGTTTTCTCCCCTTCTGTTCACTAGGGACAGATATCCCGCTGCTGGGGTGCAGTCGCATTGGGCACTCCTCAAACGCACAGTGATTCAGTTGCTGACCTGGGTATTTTAGACTTTGAGAGTCCTGCCCACTTCAAAAGACAGAGCAGAAGAAATAATTAGGGTCTGAATTTTATAGATATGACACTGAGGCTGACAGATACTAAATGATTTGCCCGTGGCACTGGGCAGAGCTAGGAAAGACACTCGACATATCCCAAGTGTCAAGCCAAAGCCCTAACCTCAAGATCTGTCCTTCAAATAAACATTTGTAATAGTTGCATTTAACACAGCATTTCCCATACCAGAGATATAAAATACTCCTGGCTGTTACGTTGGACATCAGCTTTGGTCATATTGTTCTCTACCGTGTGCAAAATGCTCCACAGATATTAGGCAGTAATGTCAATGGTTTCCCAGCAGCATTCGGCTTTCCCTACTCTGCTGGTGAAAGGCAGCAGAACTGTTCTCATCCCTGAAAACAGAGGGCTGTCTCTGTAGTTTTCCTACTAAGTTGGAATTGTATTTTCTTTCCAAACTGGGGTGGTTTATTTCTCTTCCAAATCTTTACTGTAGGATTGTGTCACCAATGAAACTCAAATGAACACATCAAGTCTGTACCATATGTTGATGCATTTGTTATTTTATGAAACCTTGCTGTGTCTGGATAAGTCAATTAAGGTTAAACATCCCTTTATCAAGAAAGTCCTGTTAAGGACATCAGCACATCTGTTTTTCCACACGCTGTTAATTTTTGCTGTGCTGTATTGGTTAACAGTAAAACTGAAACACCATGACAGCAACTCCTTTGAAGCAAAAACAATGATCCAAATGCCATTGGACACATCACTGTAATAAAGGCTATAATGGGCTATGGAAAGCCCTTTTTTTTCCTTAGGCAGGGATCATATATGGAAAGAGAACTGAGGATATTCAGTTTCTGCTGGAGAGATGGTTGTGCAAGACCTGTCTGTCTTCTTGCAACTGAACTGCTTTCCATAGAAACCCAGTAATTGGTGGGTAGCCCTGCTCTGATATGCCTCTGTGGGCACTAATTCTGCAGTTTCTGTATAAACAGCTGTGCAGCAGACCTGCAATGGAAAAATATCTTGTAGCAGTGATGCCTCATGCTTTGAACACAAACCTACATGGAAGCTGTGCATGGCTCAAGGGAGAGGGGAGTATTAACCAAACCCGTTGCTAAAGTGAGGTCTTTGCAGAAAGGAACAAGTTCAGGGAAGAGATTTAATGGAAGTACATGTTGCACAGTGCTGGCAATGTTTTCATCAGTACGGCCACTGCAAAAATCAGACAGCTGGACCTTCATTAAGTTTTGTTTCCTTGTACCTTGAGAAGTCATTCACAGTCAGAAAAACAGCGCTGCAGCCAGACTGCCTACAGCCAAGAATGGGTGAAGCAGTATCTTCTTCTCACTAAAGTTAATATATATGCTAAGGCAGAGAGAGATGCCCACTAGGGATCCACACCTGGAGACCAACACAACTAATGGGGTCTTAGCAAAAAAAATGCTCTTCAGGGTGTTTTTCTAGTTATTTAACACGAAAAAGGTCTTGTTCAAGGAGTTTCACTCAAGTGAAGAACCATGTAGTTAAAAAAAACATAGCACATATAAGGGCTGCTCAAAGCCATTTTTATCAGCAGACAACAGCTTTCCCTTATCACCGCAATTTCTCTGTACATGGGAGTTTGGAAATAGAAGAGTGAATTGACATGAAAATGGTCATTGGTGACAGGAAACAGGCAGTAAAGTGACGCAAAGAACATCCTTAGGACCAATTCAATTCCCTATATGTCATGATTTAGGAGAATGAATATACATTAAGGTGAATAATTTTTCTGCAATGTGGAGTTGCTAGTCCAGCCTAAATGATGTTCAGAATCACACTAGATTAAGAGAGAAGGCAAATAAGTGGCTTATGCACATAAATTCAGTGTAAGGAAATCTAAGGTAATGAGGCTAGGGAGAATTAAAAAGGAGACAGAGGAGAAGGGAAAAAGAAATACGCTCTCTTTGGCCATATGTTTAGGGCACTGAGCAGGGAGAGAACCAGATGGTGTGCTCAGACTTTAAAGTATAGTTCTCTGAGTTTTAACCAATTACATTAATGCACACTGGATCTATAATATATTTTAGAAGACATTAAGGAATTTTTCCCTGAAAATGACAGAAATTATTTAATCTTCTCCTTTTTCTGGATCTAGAGGTTTCTTGCTTGCTGGAGGTTGGCCATCTATAGATGTAAGTTATGAACCTCATCCCAGAGTCAGATTTCTGCTTAACAAATATCAAGGCTTCTTTAAGAAGATT
Organism: Calonectris borealis; assembly: GCF_964195595.1. Lineage (NCBI taxonomy): Eukaryota > Metazoa > Chordata > Aves > Procellariiformes > Procellariidae > Calonectris > Calonectris borealis. Next base: position 118,561,949 of record NC_134313.1, read on the forward strand.
AAGCTGTTACTCTTTCTGATCTCTGGAAGAAAAAAAAAGCACCCAAAACACTCAGAGAGGGAAACGTCTGTTCTGATACTTATTCAGAAAGCCCTTTGATATGGAAATCATTGGCCTTAGCTCCTGTAGCCTCAAGCCTCTCCCCAGTAATTCAGATAATGCATGCAAATGCCTGGACCTGTGGCCCACTGAAATCACAGGAACATGCTTTCTGTTCCTCTTTGGACTGTTCCTCTTTGGACTCGTCCTTTCCGTCTTCTCTCTGGTGATAGCTGAGTATCTCTGCCTGCCAGCACAAGGTCTGCATTTGTACAAGACCTGATAAATCACTGCTGCTCATTCTCCCAGGGAAGACTGGTGCCGTTACAGACAATGTACATGCATATCTAAACTGGAGGCCATCAGCATATCTGCTTAGACACACCAGAATGAATGAAAAACCTGCATTACTGCCGGATTACCTGTCAGCGGGCTCATTTGCTGACTAATGTGCTGTCCTGGGGGCCACCTTGGCTTGTTTGTCATCACTAATGCTCCAAGATCTAGCAAAAGGAGCTGCAGCAAGACTACCGCTGCTTGCACATGTGCCCCCGGCAGTGTGCGTGCTCCACCCCCAGAGGTGGGGAAAGGGCTTCCCAAAGCACCCATGGGGCCGACACGCAGCCTTGCCTCCGCAGCACCTCCCGGTAGGGTCGGGGTGCTGGGGTCCTACTGCTGCAGCAACGCAACTGCTGCAGGCCCTGCCCTGGCCTTTTTCTCCCTTTTTGCTGGCTCTGAGGATTTATTTTCCCTTCCAGGGGGTGGCTTGTACACTCCTGTCGGGCACCTCATCCCTAGCGACCGTGTTCCTTACAGAAAGCCATAGTCTGACCCTGTTCTCCCCTCTCAGGCCAGTAGGGCTAGGCTGGCCCAAACCACTTCATTTTTGACTACTGGGCTTTCACCTCTCTCCATTTTTCCTATTGTTCCCCCACCCTGCACACACACTACCATTTATTTTTTTCTCTGGGACCTGATTTTTTAGGGAGTCAGGGGGAAATGTATTTAGTTTTGTTAGGACCAGACTGATAAACGTCTCTAATATGCAGAATGTATAAGAATGGTGTCCATAAGCAGACATCCAGGGAAAAATGAGCATAGGACAAAGATATATGTCGCTTCCCCTGAGTACTGTCCCCACCTCCAGCTATTTTCAGCTTGGAGGATTTCTTGAGCCTAATGCAGTTTGCCTATTTAGTCACCTTCAAGAGATTTCTCTTCCAACTACCTGTTCAGGCTTTCAGATGTGAATCCACCTAAACTTTTTGCACCTACATCACTCAGTCCTTTGTGGGGTGAAGAACAGGAAGGTCTTTCGGTGGGGACAGTGTTGTGCTGGGGAACGGGTTGTGCAAACATGGGAGCTACACATGCACTTGCTTAAGGTGACAAATTTCAATGCATTGGAATGTTTTTAAACCCATCTAGGGCAACAACAAGCTGCCTCAGAGTTGGGGTCTGCAACAGCGAAGAAAGGGTCCCCCAGAGAGTGTCAATGGTCAGTGGTTCTTCTGCACTAGGGAAGGTGCCCTGCTTTGCAGTGTGCCCGGTTATCATAGAATCATAGAATAGTTTGGGTTGGAAGGGACATTTAAAGGTCATCTAGTCCAATCCTCCCTGCAATGAGCAGGGACATCTTCAACTAGATCAGGTTGCTCAGAGCCCTGTCCAACCTGACTTTGAATGTTTCCAGGGATGGGGCATCTACCACCTCTCTGGGCAACCTGTACCAGTGTTTCACCACCCTCATTGTAAAAAATTTCTTCCTTATATCTAGCATAAATCTACCCTCTTTTAGTTTAAAACCATTACCCCTTGTCCTACCGCAACAGGCCCTGCTAAAAAGCCTGTCCCCATCTTCCGGATAAGCCCCCTCTAAGTACTGAAAGGCTGCAATAAGGTCTCCCCAAAGCCTTCTCTTCTTCAGGCTGAATAACCCCAACTCTCTCAGCCTTTCTTCATAGGAGAGGTGTTCCATCCCCCTGATCGTTTGCGTGACCCTCCTCTGGACCCGCTCCAGCAGGTCCATGTCTTTCCTGTGCTGAGGGTTCCAGAGCTGGACGCAGTACTCCTGGTGGGGTCTCACCAGAGCAGAGCAGAGGGGCAGAATCACCTCCCTCGACCTGCTGGCCACGTTTTTTTGATGCTGCCCAGGACACAGTTGGCCTTCTGGGCTGTGAGCGCATGTTGCTGGCTCATGTCCAGCTTTTCATCCACCAGTACCCCCAAGTCCTTCTCAGCAGGGCTGCTCTCAATCCCTTCATCCCCCAGCCTGTATTGATAGCGGGGGTTGCCCCGACCCAGGTGCAGGACCCTGCACTTGGCCTTGTTGAACCTCATGAGGTTCACATGGGCCCGCTTCTCGAGCTTGTCCAGGTCCCTCTGGATGGCATCCCGTCCCTCAGGTGTGTCAACCGCACCACTCACTTATACATCTGTGCCCTCCCTCACCTTCTCCAGATCCTTACAGGAAGGACTGTGAGTATTCAACACCATTGTGTTTCTAAGTTATAACCCTCCCTCCCTTAAATACCTTTTCCTGGTTCAGAGGGCAACAGCTGCAGAAATTTGGAAGGATTTGTCAGGCAATTCAGTCTGAACCCAAATGACCACATGGTCCCTCAGGATACTGAGGTCTGGTTTCAGCAACCATCTTTTCTCCACCTGAGAGAGGAAAAAGTAGAGAAAGGACAAAATCTTAGAAAGGAGATCACAAACATCAGTGCCCCCGACCACCCAGAGCATGGTGGACACCCAGATGATGCTGCAGATGTCAGGGGAGCGAAGCCCTTGAAGCGAAGCCGCTGCTGATGTCAGGGGAAGCAGGCTTACACCAGGAGGGAGCACACCTGAATATCCCATCCAGCATAAAAGCGGGAATACATAAAATGATGGTACTCCATGGTGCAGCCAACTGAGCCCTCCTGGCAGATTCAATAAATCAAGACAGATGCAAGAAAACTTGAAACAGCTGCAGCAAGGCTGCTCTGAGCCACTGACTGATGGGTCTGATGGAGGGACCTACTGTCCTGCCCTGAGGCCTCCCTCCTCCCTGTGGAGGGTGAGGAGGGACATATGGCTGAGCCGCACCCAAAACAATGCTTTTCATCGGCTCAGAGATGAAAGTGTGAAGAGCTACAAAACTATTATATAATCAAAACTGGACACTTTCCCCCCGCCCCGAAATCAGGCGCACTTGTGGGGTGGAGAGGAGTGAAGAGCTGACATGGGACTTAATTAACTTCCTTTACAAACACAATGATTTAATCCAGTCCCATCAGAGGGGAGGGCACTGGTGAGATAAACCCGACTAGGCAAAACCAAAGACAGAAAGCAGCCACAAACCCATCCGACTTCACTAAACACACGGTATGCCTGGGGCGTATAAACTGAGTCGGAACTAAAAAAGCAAAATTTAGGATGTGCAAAGGCAGGAAGCAGATAAGCAATGGTATTGTCGCCCTTTTTCAAGTCTTGCACAGTATGTCTTTGGTAATGCATCCGTGGCTAAATGCTGGGGTTTGAAATGCTGCTCCCAGCAGCACTTTACCATCACTTCCATTGCAGCTCCCTGCAAGATTCCCTCTGCATCCCATCCAGCACAGCACCATGGGGTTGAAACAGAAGGCACCCTTCCTCCTGCCTAGGGAGAGGAGGAGGAGCTGTCAGCTGACAAGACAGGGAAATTACTTTGGCTTTTAGCAGCAAAGAGGAGCTGGTCTCCCCAAAACTTCTACTATTGCCCCCACATGCCCTCCCTACAGCAACTACCACTCACTCCACCAGGCACAGCTGCAAGCTGGGCCATTCGATCAGTTTTCTTTTCTTTCATGCCACCATCAAGTGTCACACTGCTTTATCTTGTGTTTTAAACTCTATGGTCAAGTTGCCCACAAAGATTTGCACTCAGAGAGCTGAACAATGGTACAAAAATCATTCCCCACTACACTTTCTTCTGCTAAAGGCTTCTGTCACAAGGATTACAACCTGTGGGTTATGGCAATTACAGGGAATAATGGAGATGGCTTAGGACAATTTTTTTTTTAATGGAGACAGAGTAATAAGCACAGATGTTCATCTCGGAGCACACTTCCAAATTTCCCCTCAGGCTACATAAGCCCAGCCTCATGGAGCGCTGTGTTAGACGCGTGCCCTGAGCTGGATGCAGGAAAGCGGGCAGCAGCAAGAGATGCACCATGCAACATCTTGTGTCAGTTAGTTAGATGATATTTTCACAGGCTTTCACAGTTGTTTGCAATATGTCAAGGCTTTTTACGAGTTCCTGCAAATGTTCTGTCTCGTAAGATGAGCTTCCTACAATTATATCCCCTCTTCTTAGCTTTAGTGAATTTTCTTTTTCAAATTTGAAAGCTTTGCTTTCTACATAGAAACAAGGGCATTTTGCTACTGTGCTTTGCTTTCAGCACACTTTCTCTCCATCATAAACGTTTTATGTGTGTTTGCTTTCTGAACTTTCTGTGTTTCAGCTCCTTTTTCACATCAGGTACTTACTATAAAAGACAATTGCGCATATGACAAGACAGCCCTGCAAGATACTGTCTCATTAGAGAGTGGTTTTCATGCTCTTCCTAATCTGTGAAAAAGAGCAAAAATATCTGGAGCAGGAAATAACACGAGAGGGAAGTTAAAACCATTTTCTGGCTTATTTTGATCTTCAACAGCTCTAATTTGTTGCTGCATGACTTAGCAATGACAGCTAGGCGGGACTCTTTCCCACTATTCTCATGCAGCCGATGAATTTGGTTGGTGAATTTGGAAGATGCAGGGAAAAACATGCTGTCAGCAAGACTTGGAAACACAGATACCAGCTGATACTTGCTGAAGCACTGGGATAACTTTTTCAAACCCAGAAGTAGACACAGCCTCTGTGTGGAGACCATCCTGGTCTCCTTTCAGAGACGAGGCATGGAAATTTGTAACTAGGACAAGCAATCTGCGTGTCCTGTAGCACTTGGGTATGACATTGAGGTAGTGTGTTTTCCATCGTGATCAAAGACAGTGTACTTCCAAAACTGATTCAAGGATGGAGGGTGCACAATGCCCTTCTGGAGGGTAGAAAATTAGGACATGGAGGGCTCTTAGGGCAGCCGAGCCCAGAAAGCAGGTTGCACTGGAGTCGTCTTAAGCATCCACAAAGGGCTGTCCTGTGGGACCAGTGAGAACTTGATCAAGGTCTCTTGCATGCTGCAGTGGATGGGGAAGGCCTGACTGCTCAGTGAAGCACACAGAAGATGTATTAATGACCTCCGTCTATGCAGGGCATTTGAAAGCTTCAGCCCTCGTCACACACGTGGTCTGTGCAAGACAGGTTCCTCCACGGTGCACCAGGGCTTCCCACAGCCTGCAGATAGTCCCTATGTTGTGAGCAAAGGGGACTCACATATTCTTCATGAAGGGCTTGCTGTGGATGTGCAGTAGTATTGCTCTGTGTGTACGAGAGAGGCCATCTGCAGGACTTCTGTCACTAGGCAGCAAGGTGGCTGACAGGCATACTAAATTACAGAGCTGACTGGTCCTGATTCTGCCAAGAGGCATTTTTTAGGACAAAGCTTCAGCTCCTATCAGTTATCACTGCTCTGCTGATAATGGGGTCATTTCAATTTGCATTAACAGAAGATCCTATTTAGATTTAATTACAGATTACCCGCACTCATGCCTGTACTGATGGGCACATTCAGGGATTTGGGGAGTAGGTCAGAATGTGGACGTTGAAGCAATTTTTGCATCTCAGACCCACTTCCAACAGCAAACAACTGAATGCATTTAAGCATACTCCCTCTTGCTGAGATACATGGGCTTCTTCCTCTGAGCAGCTAATGCAGTTCTCACAGGAAAGACAGACGTCATGTGCTTTTAGCATTCATGAATGCTTTATTTTAAAGTGCAGGGTCTTTCCGGAAGCAATACAGTAGCCCTACAGAAATCCAGTCTGGAGTCTTTAAAATCTTCTAGGGTTAATGTGGCCACAGCCAAGATTTGTAGTACTGGTGGGAGGTTCTGTTCAGTAGCCAACATACCAAGGTAGCATCAGGTAAGTGTTTATAAAACAGGACCAGTACTATGCACGAGCAGCCAGAGTGCAGTAATAACCTGCCAAACAGCCATAAAGAGTTCCTGCAACAAGAGAGAAAGGCAAATGCACGGAGAAAAATACAGACACTGTAAAACAGCTCTATTAATATTAAAAACTATTGGAGCATCTAATCTTGTATTTCATTGCCCTGGTCAAAGAAGAATCCTTCCTTCCTGTGGCTGGCAATATTACCACGGAGTCTATCCCTGGCAAGTGTTTAAACACTTAACAACGGCTCTTGCCACCAAAGGCTTTGTGGTGTGAACACATGAGGAGGACACAAAACGGAGAAAATAAATACTATTGTCATTTTACAGGTGGGCAACTGAAGCCTGGAGGGAAGAAATTTGCCTGATGTCATCACGTAGGGAGTGTGTGGCGTTCATTGTGAGCCCAGCCATGCTCTCGGTCACTACTGCATCTCCATTGTTTTGTTCAGACAAACCCTGCAATGCTTCTACCCGCTCCTTTTGGAAGATTATTACCACAGGTGAATGCCCTGTGTTAGCAGGAACAGCTTCTGGACATTAAAATGCACAGATTTAAATGGAAATGAAGCTCCAGAAATGAAACAAGCCATAAGCACTTGCTAATTGTGCTTGGTTGTGCAATAGTAAAAATTCCTCCCCTCCTCTATCCTCGGGAGGGGAAATAACAATTGATCCATTTTCTGGATGACTGCAAGATCCATCCCAAAGCTTCCTACCATAGAATCAACTTTGGTCCAGGCAGGTGAAAGCCCACCAGCAACCCCTCAGTATCCATCTGGTGAGGGGAGGATGGCAGAGAAGTGGTTTAATGGAGGGCTGATAACAGAGCACCCAGGAGGAGAGAACCATGTGCTCAGACCTTAGGCATTCCTCCCTTTCCCCGTGAGGAGGGAAGAAGGAGACATTTGCCAGCATGCACGTAAATGCTGCATTTTCAGAGATGGCAGGTGAGCAGATTCATAAGGGAATGTACCCAAGGGCCAGAACAGTTTGCACCCCGATTACTTCAGTCTGCTCCTCCACTAAGTTTGCACGCACACAGCTCTACACTTGCAGCACATTTCTTTTCCCTGCTCACACTGTTTCTCCCATGATGTTCCAGCATTAGTCAGAGTAATCTTGACTCCATGGTGCTCCAGGTGTAACTAACCAAGTGTGCATGCAATGAGAACATTTTACCTACCCAAGATAGAAACAGAGTTGTTTTAGGTAGCCAGTCATTGATTTCTGGGTCTAGAAAGGGAAAGAAGAGATGTGAATCACTTTGAAATGAAGTTTTCTCACTTGTAGGACAACAAACGTTGAAGAAATAAAAACGGTTCGCAAACTAACAAAACTGAGCAAGAAGTGGTGTGTCCTGAGACACAGGAGCTGAGATAATATAAGGAACCACTGGCTGAAAACCTCAAAGATGAATCACATCTGACGAAACAAGGAGGTTTCCAGTTTGGAACAAAGAGACATGGAGGAGGCCCTGCAAGTGCAGGCATAAGGGGAGAAGTGTAATTCTCTTTTACCAGTTTCACCATGGCTATCTTCTGAGCAGGAGGGCTCGGGCAGTTGTCGACCTTCTCTTCTTGTTGGCTGTGGAGCAAAAAGAAACACCAACAGAGATTGCAGCTGACTCGGTTCATTGCAAGTGGTGCTCATTAATAAAGACAATAAAGCTACAACATGAGGAGGAGCTGCACCCTAGCAGATGCCTGGGTTGTGGAGAAAAGTTTTTTACTGCTTTTCATTACAAAGGCGATTGCATTAAAAAGTATTGCACAGCAACATCATAAAGGGTAAAGACCAGGTTGATGGCAAAGCCAAGTAGTTACTTTGAGAACTTTGTAAGAAATATTTAATTTCTCCCTCCCTCCCATTTATTCCCATCTTAAATTTCACATTTCTAGATTGAGCATATTTTGGTTTCTTCTTTCTAAAAGTACATGTTGCTATGTTTCATTTTGGATGTCTATTTACTTTGCTTTGACTAGGCATGAGCAAGGACCTCAAGAGCATAATGTCTGGGGACAGTCAGCTTGCAAAAAGCACCTGTCTCCACCAGCCACGTAGGCAATGGAGAACCAATAAGGATTCTAGGATGGAGTCAGCCTTCAGGAACGACAGCAGGGACAAGGAGAGGCACACACTGAATTTCCAGGCCAAGCCCTGATGTCACTTGACTGTGCTAACAGGCTGAAATCAGAATTTTGTTTTCTGTCAGCTTTTATCGCCAGGCTGCTCAAACTGCCCCCTCCACCAAAGCACATGCCTTTTCTCTTGTGTATTCTTTTTCATTTTCCTTTCTCTTTTACCTGTTTCCTGCTGCCAAGGCTTCTTTCTGATTCTGCAATTGCTTTGAGTTTGTTCTGTAAACAGAAAGAAAAATAATGATTTCCATCTATTTAATTGGTATGCTCACAATCATTTCAGGATGCTATGCTTTACATCCCCCTGCTGCACATTATACAACCATTTACAGAGTGCCTCAAACATCTTCTGGTGGGATATTGTACCCTCTCATGTTTGTAAGCACCTAGATTAAGAACCCCTTTTACTTGGTGCACATTCATAGCAATTACTACACGGAACAACTGAATTAATGGGTTCATCCAGTCTTGGATAACAGGCAAAACTAGGCGATCCTGAAGTAGCCACACAGTGGTAAGAGAGCATACCAACAGCACAGAACTAATGCTATTTAGATTATTTTATTGCAGGAAAATATTAGTATTGCTGGGTTTCTCCCATCAAACATGCTACAATGGTAGCAAGGTAGGAAAAAGGGTCTGGTATTGTCTTCTATGATGTTCTCCAACTTTGCCTGATGGAGACACTACAGTAATTAAAGTAGAGGATCTGTAGTGCTCCTCAGGTGTGGGGATAGCAAAACTATTGCAAACAGCAGATTTCCTCCAAAATTGCTCTTATTTTAAACTTTATATTATATTTCAGCTTCCATTGTTACAGTTCATGCAGTGCGTACATAATGTCATTACACGGCTCTTCTCTCCAGAACACAGAGAGCACAAAACTGAATCTCAAATCACTTCACAGAACTGAAGGAGGAGTTTTTAAACAGGGCTCATACTTACTGCTGGCACTTCTTACTTAGTGCTTAATTTGGGAGTGATTGCTAGAAGGAATACTTAACCTCTTCTGTTTACTGAAGTTAGAGGATTTCTGCGTTGCAGAGCAGTTGAGAAGGGGAAGGGGAAGAGTAAGAATCAAAAGTCCAGTGCTTAGACCCACATGGGCTGGGCTCTGTACTTAGATGTGGTGTTTTGAAATTTGGAGATTCTATGTAACCTCGTTACTTAAAGGAAACTACAGTCCAGTAGTGAAGTGAGGGGGGCCTGGTTTTAATGGCACTTGAACCTTGACCAAGTAAAGAGAGCACTTGCTCTGAAAATAACTGTGTAGCTGCAGGCTTTGCTGCTGCTGCTGCTGTTCAAGCTGCTGCTTTTGCTTGTTATTCTGCAAAGTAGTAATATGAACCTGGTGCAGGTTATTAAGAAAGAGAATTGAAATTAATATCTAGAATATGCCCCACAACTTTGGTCTTCTGAGGAAAGATAAGCTATTCCTGGAATCTGCTAAGAGTGAGATGAGACTTTCCAAATCTAAATTTCATTTGCATTTCTGTGGTTGGGTGATTACATGATGGAAAAAGAAGCTGTTCTACATAAATATGAGGTGCTTTTTTGATGCCACATAAATTGTGTTAACTTACGGTCAATAGCACATGCTTCAGGTATGGCTGATGTGGAAATATTCTGGATACTATACAATAAGAAACTCAGAATAGAGGGCATTGCTAATACTTACAACCCAATTAGTTCAGGGTGCTTGAGCTGCTTCTCTAAGTGGCTTATTTTTATCTGCATGTCCTTAAAAGTTCAAAAGAAAAGCAAACAATCTTAATATTAGTCCTTCAGTCTGGTGTGCAACAGCAGTCAAGTCAGAGCATGAGACCAGCACCAGTGCTGCCCTTGCAGATATTATATTCTGCTCTCCCAGATTGGCTCTCATGACAGAAATCTACAGGAATCTGCCCTCCCAGTATTAGTTTTATACTGTAGAAACTTTCTGGATGACTTATGTTCCCAATAATACAAGGTTACTCGTTTCAAAGGCGTACTTGCTGGTTTGCAGACTATGATCTGCAGAACTTCTAACACAAAACTTCTTGGTGTTGCATTATTTTTGTATTCCTGAGACTACTGGCAGACCTACTCCCCACACATGCACCTGTATTATATTTACTCTATCAATTCGCTGTTTGACACCCTTGTAATTACCTTTGTAAAACCTATTATAGAATGGTGCTGGTCTAAACAAAGAAAGAACATGTACTGTGATATGCAATAGATTGTCGTACCTCTAAGATTTTGTCCTGTTGTATGACTAATCCTCTTTCTTCCAATATTTCACTTTTTTCCTAAAAATCAACAAAATCAAATGTAACTTGTTAGGGGAAAAGTATTAATATTAAAACAGTAGTATTGGTTAAACTTTCAATGTAAAGAGACTAGTAAAAAGCTACAAATCAGCGCTTTCTATCCATCAAACATTTATCAGAAGTTAAGATTATGTGATCACACTGTGTGTTTGACAGTCTTTCTAGCCCCAGAAATTGTGGCTGATATCAGCAGTGAAGGGAAATCTTATAGAAATGAAATTCCTATCTGTTTGGTAAAAATAGGCAGCAGGATAGAAGACAGAAGCTGAAGCTGGTGTCCATGCTGAGATAAATGTTTTGAGGGTGGTTATAACTATTTTATCAGACCCAGAGAATCTACACAAGCAAGCTGCTTGTGACCACCGGGATGGCTTTTTTTCATTATCAGCAGAAAGTAAGGCCCGAAGCGACTGGTCTGACAGGCAGCTCACTGGGGATCGGTGATGCTGCAGAGTCACCCGCAGCCCCCCTTAGCCACGGTTGTGTGAGCTAATGCAGAGGAGATGATGGGGGGGACACTGCACGTGCCGTCAGGGACTCGGGCAAGATGCCATACATCGGCCAAGTGTCCTGGCTCTTCCACCAGAGCAAACACATGGCCGGGGAGCTCAGTAGCTTCTGGGATGCAAAACGCCCTGAGCGGGAAAGCATCCTCAGGAGTTGGGCAGTGCGGGAAAGGCCTGGGGGTGGTGGGACAGGAGCTGAGCGTGAGCCCCCAGTGTGCCCTGGCAGTGATGGAGACCAGCAGCATCCCACCCCACTAAGGGCAGGAGCATGGCCCGTAGGTTGAGGGAAGAGGTTATCTCCCTCTACTCGCCACTCATTAGACCATGTGTGGATACTGTGTCCCCCCCAGTACATGATGGGTGCAATGAACTGCAAGCGAGTTCAGGGGAGGTCCCCAGGGTGGCTGTGCAGGTGCCGAGGAGGCTGTGCAGGTTCTGTCCCTGGAGGTTTTGCAGCCAGGCTGGATGCAGCCCTGAGCTCTGGTCTGAACTTTGAGCGGGAGGTTGGACCAGAGCTCCCCCCCCAGTCCCTTCCCACCTGAATTATTCTGTGATCCCATAACTCTGCTGACTCATAAATCAAGTTGGCTTGGTTTATGGAGGCCTCTCCTCAATAAAAGTGTTGCTTTTCTGTAGCTTAGCATGAAATCACAGACATACGCACCATTTCAAAACTTTGCTGGAGACCTTGTTATGACAAGTGCTTGCATTGAATTATTTTGCTGGGAAAAAAATAATCTCCTTTATTCATACTGAACAAAAAGAAACTATCAGCCAGTCAAGGGGAGGAGGCAGGAAAAGGAATCTGTAAGTCAAAACCGTCTGTTTTGTTTAGCACTGTGCTTTTTCAAAGTCTTATGATGATTGATGGGATATGGAAGATTTTATTTCCAAAGGGTTATTTAAATCCCAGCTGTGTGTTTAGAAACCCGAGGCCCCTTCCACTGGAGGAACAAACCAAGGCATCAGCTACCCACATGCTTGTATTTGCTCCTGTGGTAAAACAGGAGAAGAAAGCCTGTTGGCACGAGGTTGTTATTATTCTGACAAAATAGGCAATTAGGAAAATGTACAGTTGAAAATTGGTAAGTAACCAGCTGGTATTTGTAAAAGGTGGACTATGTACATCTCTTTGTGGATAACTGCATGCCTCAGGAGCAAATAATTTGTGATCCACTTTGGGCAGCATCAGAAGAAACCACAAAGACTCAGTAAGCCACAAACTCGCAGTTGCTCTGACTCATCCGAAAGCCTGCTCTCAGGCCATCCCTGCACTCAGAGACAGCAATGGCAGGGGAGTTTTGTCATGCCAATGACAGCCAGCAAAATCTTTGGTGGGCCTGCATCTGGGCAGAGTTAGACATCACAGAGCTACCTTGACATGGTCTTCATTGCTCGGGGGCAAGTCCAAACTTACAATCTATTTTTAATAATCTTATGGTCGACTCTCACACTCTTTCTTCACATCTCATACCTATTTCTTTCTTCACAAGGGCATTTTGATACCTTTATAAGTTCCTTTTCCTTTTCTTCCAACCTTCTCGCCAGCTCCTGCAAACGTATCTGTCACAGGAAAAGGGTTAGCAGTGGGTGAGGGTGGGCAGAGAGACACAGGGAGAAGTCACGGGGTTGGCGAGATGGGAGACCAAACACGAGTCTTGCTGTAAGCTTTGCATGTCTCAATACCTGTCCATAGGCATTCTTAACGCTAACTATGCCATTTGGTTTTATTCCTATCAGAAAATAATGAATCAAATCCTTCCTGCGCCAGTTATTCGAGGTTTTTTTACAAGCAAGACAATAGAGGAAGTGTGTGTGCGCATGTGTGTTTGTGCGTTCAGCCTACAACCCATTCCTCACTGCAATTATATGTAGGAATTTGTGGAAGAGCCAGCCGAACAGAAAAAAAAACCTCTTGCTTGTTTTTACCAATAGTAGCAACTCTGGTGTCAAGTGTTCTTGTGCATATGTCTAAACTGTAAAGCCTTTAGATAAGGAACTGGATTTTTCCTTACGTGTGTAAAATACCTGGTACACCAAACAATATCCCTGGTTAAGAACCCTGTATACCACAGTTTAGTTCTGGCTTTATCACCAGCCAGTGTGTCTTTTACCTGCATTCTTCCCCAGAAAAGATGCTTTTGCTCAAGTTATCCATCCCTTGGGAAATAGGGGTGCCTGGACACTTCTGTGCAAGTCAAAACATGTAACGTGCATGTACTACAGATTTTATCAAATCATTAATAGCAGGATATGTTATTATTTGATCACTTGCCTTCAAATGACTCGTGTCCTCTAAACACGGAACATGTTGATGCTCAAGAACTTTGTATTCATGGAATGCAAAAAGCTGAAAATTAAAATCAAAGATATGTCATGAAGAAACAACAATGTGGTGGGAAGTAAGGTTTTTTCCCACCATTCTCTTTATACAAGGGTTCTTGATTCTTCAGACATGTGCGTTTCTGTTCAAGACGACAGAAGGTTTTCCTGTGAGGCCTACTTATGAAATAGACTGGCATAAACATGTAAAAATTTCTAAAGAAGTGTCTTTGCAAGAACAGACATTTTAGTTATGCTTCCCATCAAGGACATAATTTTCAAAACATGCCTGAAATATTAAGATAACGATAGATGTCACTTAAGAACACTGGAAAGATGAAGGCTGTTTTAAGTACCTTAGAATGTATTTTGGTCATATTTTCTGGTTGTCTTTAATTGTCAGGAATTTCACAGTATTTGGAAAGTACATAAATAAAACCTGTTTTTCTTCCTTCTTTGCAATTAGCTAAAGCAGAATATCGCCTGACCTGACAAGTTTTCTTTTACCATGATGCTGTCAATAAATATTTTAGTGTGTGATTGTATGCATGCTCCTTCCCCGTCTCTGCCCAAAAGCACACGAAACAGAGGGTGAAAACCATTTTGAATCACCCAGAAAGATTCTGCCGACTGCAGTGAGACCAAGGGAGTACAAACAACTTGCCCACGGTCTCACCATGAATCAGCTGCAGGCACCACAAGACGGTTGCTGGTCCTTGAACACAGACCTATTAGCAGCCCCTGTCCTACCTCCTCCATCTGCCACTCCAGTTCTTTCTTGACCATTGCAGAAGTGAAGCCTGCGACATCTTTCTGTTTCATCTCGGTCCTTGGAGGCACAGGTGATGTCTGAAAACTATAGATTTACAGTGTCAAGTGAAGGATCACAGCCTGGGCCACCCTTCTGGTTACATGAAAACAGGCAAGGCAGGAGTGAGAGCGTTAAAACCTAAATTCAGACTTCACCTTACCTTTTGCATTTCTTTCCTCCCCTCATGTATGTTTTTTCTTGTTACATGAGATGATTCTAAAATAACTGAATCAAGCCTTTTTATAGGCTTGATTCACCAACTTAACACCAACTTAATCCCATTTTCAACCAATGAAAGGTTTTGATGAACTCCCTAAAATATTTTATTGAATCCATGTTTTTCTGCACTTTTTCATTGTTTGTCTTGGCTAAGAAGTAGATGCACCAAAATATATAGGAAACAACCTTATCTCACATTTATTTTAGCCTAACAAGAAAAAGGAAGTTGACAAGATCTCGGAAAGAAATTGTGTTTTCCTGGTGAGTTTTGAGGGGGCTGGGAAGTGCCTGTACTTCTGCTTAGGCCTATGTGACACCAGAAAATGTCCACCTCATAACCTTATTACACTAAATACTCTAGAAGTAGTTTGCTTTCTGCTTGTTCTAGAAGACACAATAACGAGAGAATCTGCTCAGACTGCACTCACCTCTTGAAATGTCTGTTTTCACTGAAGGGCAGCTTGTTTTCATCATGAAGTTTGGAAACCATCTTGCTGAGGTCTGTCTTTGCACTCTGTAGATAAGCTCACATCTGAAAACAGTATCTTCCTACAAAAACATTGCACAGAAAAATCTGTTGTTTCACACTAAACACTGTGTCATGTCTCATCTCCTGCAGAGCTGGAATGAGATGCTCAGGTGGACTATATAATTTGCTCTCCCAAATTCTTCATGTCTCACAGACCTCACAGTGGGTTATCTCTTATATGTTTGTAATACCAGATTTTTTCAGATTTTGAGACAGGCTGGTAGAAAAACAATTCTCATACCAAGGTCTAACAGAGCAATACAATTTATTTCATGGCAGCGACTGCCATAAAACTGCAAAAGGCAAACACAAAACCCCTTGGCTCTTTTTTTTTTTACACCGTGGTAAGTCTAATTTTAATTTTAGTACTGCAGCTGCTGAATTTATCCCTATTTCCCTTTGTAGGCAGGGCATTTGGGCACAAATAGGCTTGAGGCCATCATACAGGATATAAGGGACTTGGCCAGAAAAAGCAGTCCCCATCCAGGCTTTGGCTAGGAGGATCCCACAGGATGCCCTGAAGGATGCTGCAAGGGAAGGGCCTGCGGCAGCTCACTCAGCCCCTGCTCAGCAGAAGGAAGTACTGGGTGAGGCTGTGACACTATTTTCATTTTTTTTCCTTATCCCAAGCACAAAAAGCTCTGCTGAAATTCTGCACAGGCTTTCAAGGACAAAATAGTCTGTAGGAAAAAAGCTTTTGGAGGAGTTTCCCACGGGTAGCTCTGCCACCTTATTTATACAGCAAAGGGATTGAGCTCTTCCTCTGATATTCATGGCAAGGATGACAGATATAAACTGAGGGACAGATCTGGGGCAGCTGGCCTTCTGAGTGCTGCAACTGCTTGACTACTGCCGTGGATGCAGCCTGCAGCCCCATGAGGGCCTATGGGCAGGACTGGCGGCCACACAGCTGGGCATAGCACCAAAATCCCTCGGCTTACTCCAAACGAACAAGAGTATCTATGGGGTGAGAGGCAAAAGGTGTGAATGTATGCAGGGTGCCAGAGGAAACGCAGGCATCTGAGTCCGACTGTGTGAAAACTCTGTGTGCTGGTTTTGGCTGGGATAGAGTTAATTTTCTTCATAGTAGCTGGTATGGGGCTATGTTTTGGACTTGTGCTGAAAACAGTGTTGATAACACAAGGATGTTTTAGTTACTGCTGAGCAGTGCTTACACAGAGCCAAGGCCTTTGCTGCTCCTCACCCCACCCCACCAGTGAGTTGGGCTGGGGGTGCACAAGAAGCTGGAAGGGGACACAGCTGGGACAGCTGACCCCAACTGATCAAAGGGATATCCCATACCATATGACGTCATGTGCAGCATATAAAGCTGGGGGAAGAAGAAGGAAGAGGGGGACGTTTGAAGTGATGGCGTTTGTCTTCCCAAGTAACCATTATGCATGATGGAGCCCTGCTTTCCTGGGGATGGCTGAACACCTGCCTGCCGATGGGAAGTAGGAAATGAATTCCTTGTTTTGCTTTGCTTGTGTGTGTGGCTTTTGCTTTACCTATTAAACTGTCTTTATCGCAACCCACGAGTTTTCTCACTTTTAGTCTTCCGATTCTCTCCCCCATCCCACCAGGGGGGAGTGAGCGAGCGGCTGTGTGGTGCTTAGTTGCCGGCTGGGGTTAAACCATGACACTCTGACATAAACCAAATTTCTACTGAATAGAGCACAAGAGAGCAAAGATGGAGGAGGATTCACGCAACACTATACTCTTAGATATCATCTCTAAAACACGGGATAATCCCAGCTAATCAAGACACTCACACTTTGCTCCTAGAGAGGGTGACATCCTGCATCCTCTCCTCTCTAAAAGCCGCATTGAGCCACTTTATGTGCCTTGAGTGTCCTCAATTTGGCCATCCAGGCAGAGAAACTACCTTAGATTTTTACAAAAGTTTGTCTTCTGTATTACCCTGTAAATACTTGCACTGAGGAGGGGAAGGAGTAGAGGGTCAGAGGGCCCTGAGAGATGCTTGCATTGTTCCTGCACAGTCTTTCACCAAAATTCACCACCGTGGACCAAACAAGCAGAGAGAGAAACCTGGCAAGAACTCACAAAAAAACCCAGAATTCTCTTCCACACCTTCACACCATTCTGCCAGCCAGACTTATTTATACATCCCCCAAAAAAGGTGGACCCCTGCCAGCCAGACTTATTTACACATCCCCCCCAAAAGGTGGACCCTGCCAGAAACAAAACACAGCAAAATAAGAAGGAAATGAAGAAAAACCTGGCATAGAAAGTCAAAGCTAAGGTCAGAGGGCTGTGCTCCCTGACTGCAGAAGATGAACAACTCTTTTCCAAACATGGTTACAGATATATATATCACATCCAACCTCCCAAGGCCCTGGGGTACAGTGAGGTGGCGTAAAATAATAATTCCTTAGTTAACAGACACTACTCAGCATCCTGCCTTTGTATTTCTCCAAGAAGGCTTAGTTTTGCTCCCAACTGAAAGAGCCCTGCCACCGTCCCTGCAGTGGCACTGTCCCTGACGTGGCTTTTGCATCCACAGGTTTGATGCAGGTAGGTTGAATTTCCACAGTGTCCTCGACCGGGCAGGCATTTCCCCCCGTCAGCGTGGCAGAGGGGCGAGCAGCATGCAGCGTGGGGCGAGCAGCGTGCAACGTGGGTCAAGCGGGGCAGGCAGGGGCAAGCAACCGCGCCTGAGCTCAGCGGCTGCGTGGGCTTCCTGACGCCTTCCTGTTGCATGAGCACAGCCCCAAGGGGCCGAGCGGTGCAGAGAGACCTCTCCTCGCACTGCCCCCTCAACCCCACCACCAACCCATGGCTCCCAGCCCCCGCTCTCTCGGCTTGCAGGATTTTGCTCTCAGGGGACGCGTCCTTTGGCGGCTCACCGGGCCTGAACCCACCGTGCGCCCCAGCGAGATGTAAGGCTCGTTGACTTTGGCTTGTTATTTTTCAGTTTTGGTTTGAAATCTCTTTCTCCTGACGGTCGTTCTCTCAGGTACCAGTCACGTCAGCGGCGCTATTAATTCTCGTTGCGAACACTGTATATAATTTCCCTGTGTTGGTTCTGTCAGCAAAGCAGCTAAGCTCCTGGGGCAGAGAGGCAATTAATTTTGTAACACAGGGCTGCTTCATATTCAGGACTCAGTTCAACAAAGCACTTAAGCAAAGGAATAATGACTGACTTGAATGGGAATATTAGTGCTTAAAGTTAATTGTGTCCTTTTAAAATTGGGCCTTATATCATGCCAATCAAATCATTAATCTACTCAATTACAAGTTCCAGCTAACAAATATATGCCCTGGACTTTCTTTCCTCAAAATGGGAAACATGCAGATAGGGCCTTGAAAAAGCTGTCGACGTTCAGTAGTAACACAGCAAAGACTAAAAATGTGTTGGCTTGCTCCTTGCTAACTCTTTACCAACCAGAAAATGCAGTGTGCCAGCACTTCAGTGACAATCAGTTAAATGCTTTAATGAACAAATGGACGATATATTAAAACCCAAACAAGGAGTTTTTCTCCTCCTTTGAGGCAGTCTCAGTGGAATCTGAAAACTAAGTATTTTTTGACATCACATGAGTTCTGAGATTTCTCGTATGCATCGCAGTAGGCCCACCAAAAAGTACACGTGAGTGACAGAAGGATCACCTGTGCAGGGAACAGCAGGAAAGCCAGGATGCTATCCACAAGGTTATGCATATAGAGCTGAAGATAGTGATTAGAAGTGATACATAGTTGCGAAGCCAGATATATTCTCACACGGGCATAGGCTGCAAGCAGGCTCATGAAAAAAACCACCTCAGAGCTCTTGCTAACCAGCAAACGAAATCTTATGCTTTACAACAGTACTTAGACTAACCACAGAGACATCGTAACCTAAATAAACTGATGAGCTTATCAATTAAACCACATGCTTCTGTAGGAGAAGACTACAATGTCAAAACTTTCAACTCTTTCAACAAAAATTGTGTGATGGACAAAAACTGTGATGCAGCTGTGGTTGGAGTGGTTCATACGGCAAGCTACTGGCTCACAACATCTTCGTTTGCCATGCTATTACCGAGGTCTGCAGCGAGCAGCCCAGCTAGGCTGTCATTTTTCAGAGACAGTCTCTGAGGAACGACAGGTACTAAAGGTAGATGTGGTGCTACATGCTAATGTACGGGATTCAATAGCCTGGACCAAATTATTGCTGCAGTCCATGTCTGACCAGCTGGAGCTGGCATTATTCCCACTAGTCCCCAAATTAATTTCTCAGTTTAATTTTAAACAGAAGAATGATTTTGCTGTTGTTGCTGCTGTTGTTTTAAATTCATCATGTAGTTTGGTTTTGTGCCTCTTTGCATTTTAGAGATGTTCTTCTCCACGTCAGCCTCTAGGGATGGTTTAGTGTAGAGCACTGAAGTCTTCTTTGGAAGTCCACTGCCGTGACTGCAAAATGGGAACTAGAAACCTGGCTGGTATGATAATTAGCATGCAGTTTTAGTTGTGTAGGTGTGTGATGTGTTAGCAGAGAGTGTTTATTTTTAGTTCAGACATCTAAAACCTGTATTCAACTACGTTCAGCTACGGACTATGAAACAAGTCTGTCTAAACCAAGACATAGCTGTGTTGGTTTCTGTGCATGTGAATACAGGCACATAAAAGGATAAGGAGGAAAAAAAACAATAGCTGCCTAAGATTAAATACTTTTGGCTTTGCATCCACTTCTGAGAAAACATAGAGATGGGAACGACATCCAGCCTTCCAGGAAGAAGCCATGTCTTGACTATAGAGGGAGTGGGAGTGAAGCCTTAAGACACTTTTCCAATAGGCAGGGTAGTACAGAGGGTCACTGACTGAAGCAGTAATGGTGTAGGAGGTGAGACAAGAGGCCTAGGTAATTAGAAGGATGTTGGCTCGGCTCAATTTAAAACAGCGAGAACTATTTCCTCGAAAAAGCTTTGCCCTAACTGCCAGCTCAGACTGTGAGCTCTGTCAGGCAGCGATCATCCCTCAGCAATATACAAAACGCAGCCAGCACTATGGGGCTCTCACACTGAACACCACCCCCCGAGCACATGCATAAAGATTTCAATTTTAGCAGCTGTAGCTCAAATGAAATATGTTTAGGTTCAATGTTCAGCTGACTCAACAGAAAATATCAGCCTGGTCTTCTCATTCATCAGATCTCCTAGAAATATCACCAAAACAATGTGACTGAGGCAAATAAGGGAGGCACAGTCTTCAGACAGATGTGGTTAATCCTAGCAACTTGCTGGTGGTGGCTGTAGTGCCAACCCTCTCCCCCTCTCCATCCTCCCAGCATTTAGCAAATTGGAAATGCTGTCTCCCAAACAGAGAAAGCTGGCTCTGAGAAAAACCTAGACAGAGGGAGCTGGCTTTGTTCTGCTCAAATTTCCCCATTCCCTGACTTTTGAGTGCCTGATTTTGAAGTCTCAGTAGTGTCATATTCCTGACTTCATGCCTTTATTTCTAATTTCTTTTTTCTGCTTGTGCTCCTTTACATGCTACGGCTGTCTTCTTTCTTTGGGACGTCACTGACTTTTTACAGACCATGTACTTCACCCTGTGAAAATACTGGGCTACTGCTCGCAGTCGCTCACAAGACAGCTCTCCCGTCCTCCAGAGGAAGGTGAAATCTTGTGGTCGCCAGATGCAGAGGGCCTCACTTGAACAAGGCAAGGGTTTTGATTGTTCTGTGGTACAGATGTCCTATTTGGGCAGCTGAATGGGCATTTATATTTCGTTTATCCAGAGATTTCTTGCTTGTGTATGGGTAAAAAAACCCCACATCTGATTTCATCACTGCTCTGCACCCATCATGAGTTTTTGAAGTGCAATTTCATTGTTTATTCAATGGTATTTTTTTTTAAATCCTCTGTTATTTCCAAGTCTATATGCTCAGAGAAGAGTGTCTGCCATGAATGCTCAGATAGCGGATGCCTGCATCTTGTTTTTAGTAGACACAGTGCTTAAAGTACTTCGGTTTCTCTTCCATGTGGTTGGAAAGACTTGATTTTCCTGTTTGTTTTTTTAAGCTAGATTTGGCAACCATGACAACCACATGCCAGCATCTGAACTGGGATAAAAATAGGGATATATTTATGCCGTACTTGGATTAGCTTTTCACCTCAGACAGTTCCCAGAGGCATGGCCCATTGCTTAAGGCTGGGAACCCTCCCTTCTATGCTTGTTCCAGGAGAGGAGACAGACAAAAGGTGACTCCAACACAGAAAGCTTTGCAGTTTTGCATTTCCAGTTTGCTTTGCAAAAGTCAGTCACACACTTTTGCAGCAAAAGAGCTGACATGTTGTAAAATTTCAGGACATCTCTCTTGCTCTGAGTGGTTTCACTGATTCTAGTATCTAATCTACCTTTCCTGTGTCTAAGCTGCTTCCCTGTCCTCGCTGACAAAAGACTTTGACCACATTTCTCTGATAAACTGCACTGGAAAACCCAAATGCCAAAATATAGATTGTCATTGCCTCAAAACCAGTTCTGTCTGCCCACAGGCAAACCTGTTCCCAAACACAGCCACCACAACAGCAGAAGCAAAGGATGCTTTTTATTTCATTCTCTGCACAGCATTGCACAGCACAACCAACCAACTTTGTTCTTCAGACGTTGCAGCAAAAACCATGTCATCCTGCACTACCGGAAAGATAAACCCTCCAGAGAATGCATTGCCCAAGTGGATAACTCAAGGCTTCAGCAGCTGCTCTTGACCACTGCCTGCTGCTCTTATGTCTTGTGGAAGATACAAGAAATATTTGTAAAACAGATCCGTGCCTCTTCTGGCTAGTAAAAGTCAGCTAAAATCAACTGTGCCCTATTCTAGCAGAAATTATTCACTTTTTCCTCTAAGAAGGCAATTCATTGGCTTTTCTGAAGAAGTTCAATAATCTTTTCAGTGTTCAAATAGTCTACACATGATCCAAAGACCTTAATAGTTATCACTGCATCACTAAACTTTGATTCCAAGGCAAAAACATTGCAGAAAATAGTAAAAACTCAATGCAAATAACAAGCATCTACTATGTTTACTGAATACTCCTGGTCAGGTCTAGGAACATAGAGAAAATTTGTACAAATTACTGAAGACATCTTCTTGTACGTTGTGGCAACATCTTCATTACTCTTCAGTGTCCTTGCAGCCTTCCTCAATCTAGACCATACTGTATCTCTCACTCACTTGCATAACATTCCTGGAACGGTGAAAGTCGCAATGGGCCATTTCTGTTTCTGTCTCTCATAGGCTTATCCACTATCCTCCTCTTCATTTCTGAAGGAGATACTCAGAGGCAGTGAGGAGATGTCCTCTGATCTGCTCTCAGCAACATATATCTCAAGATACATGTTTACAACTCCCATTTTCATCAGACGCAACTGTAGTGTGCAGAGTAGGAAACAGCACTTGGTTGAAGACTCGCTGGCTCAAGCCATTTGTTTCTAGCAGCACTTTGATGCTGCTACTATTTTCTTCTTCACAATGCATCAGACATTTATTATAGGAGGTTGAAAGGGTTTTGCAGCCTATGGTGTGGTGTAGCACATAGAACAGATGTTTGGTTGAACTTCTGGTCCCTTAATATGTACTTTCTGAATGCTAGAGAGAGGCCATGATAACTTAAGTGGCAACCGCCAAGCTGTGATGTTGTTCTGATTATAATAAGTTTCTCCAGCCATCTAGGAATTGGGAGAATGTGTTATCATTTTCATATGCTTTTGACCCTTCAAAGATTGCTACTGTTGAGCTGAAAAAGAGTCAAATATTTCTCACTTGAAAGAGTAAGCAACAGACTGGAGAGGAGGGGGAAAAAGAATGACAGACAGACAGGCGGTCAGGAGGTGTAGTCTGTTCTTCTGGTGACAATGACCTTGTCTTCACACCTGCCCCCACACTATTTCCCTGTCCCATTTTGCTCCATTACTACCCTTTATCCTTAATCCTCACTTTGCTGTGTTGTAAGACTCTATTTGCACACAAAAGAAAAGAACTAGACAGCAAATAGAAGAGAAAAACCATGAAAGTTAAATGCTGTATTGACTACATATTTGCTTAAACTTTTTTCTCTCTCTTCATGGTTCTGTAGTTAGTGGGAAACTTGGTACAGTTCTGTTGCTTTTCTCTGGAAGTGATAGTACAAATCAGGCAGTTTTCCCTTGTAAAGACTAAGGAGGCAGCTGAAGGCTTTCAGCAGTTGGCTTACTGCTGGAGCACAAGTCTTATGAGGAGCGGCTGAGGGAACCGGGACTGTTTAGCCTGGAGAAGAGGAGGCTGAGGGGAGACCTCATCGCCCTCTACAACTACCTGGAAGGAGGTTGTAGCGAGGTGGGTGTTGGTCTCTTCTGCCAAGTAACTAGCGATAGGACAAGAGGAAATGGCCTCAAGTTGCGCCAAGGGAGGTTTAGATTGGACATTAGGAAAAATTTCTTTACTGAAAGAGTGGTCAGGCCTTGGAACAGACAGCCCAGGGAAGTAGTTGACTCACCATCCCCGGAAGTATTTAAAAGACGTGTAGATGAAGCGCTTAGGGACATGGTTTAGTGGGCATGGTGGTGTTGGGTTGACGGTTGGACTTGATGATCTTAGACGTCTTCTCCAACCTTAATGATTCTATGATTCTATGATTCTATAGTTTTTACTGCCTACCTGAGGGATGTTTTACCATGGCAGAAGCATGGACATGTCTGTGCCTGCAGAGATCCAGCCTCAGGAGATGTTGCATCAGGGCTGCCAGCCCTTGTGATGCAAACAGCGGGCACAGCGGGGAGGTTCCATGCCTGATGCCAGCCTTGCCTACACCTTCACCAGTGACCACCATCACCATCAAATGCTCACAGCCCACGTCCCGTAGGGCCCAATCCACAGGACCTGATGTTCAAGGTTGCTGAGAGTTGCTGTTACTGTTACGAGGATACTCTCAATCATCTTTGGAAGGCTGTGGCGATTGGTTATGGGGCAAATGTGTCTGGACATAGTATCCAGGCTCATAAAAGATGAGGGGATTGGGAATAGTCAGGAAGGATTGAGGGCAAATCCTTCCTGACCAGTCTGATTGCCTTCTTTGGAGGAGGGGGGAGCAGTGGATGTTTTATTTTCCATAGTATCTTTATAGCCAAATTGGCGAGATACGGCTTGGATAGATGGCAGTAAATTGGGCGGAAAATTGGCTGACTAACAAGGCTCAAGGGGTTGGGATCTATGGTATGAAGTTTAACTGGCCACCAGCTACTAGCAGTGTTTCTCATCTGATGCTGTGCTCAATACGGTTTAACATCTGTATTAATGATCTGGCTGATGGGACGGAGTGCACCCTCAGCCAGTCTGAGGATGATGCCAGATTAGGGCAGGTGGCTGGTACACTCAAGGGCAGGGATCAAGGGCATTCAGGAGGACCCGGACAAGCTGGAAAAGTAGGCTGACAGGAACCTTATGAGAGTCAGCAAAGGCAAATGCAAAGCCCTGCACCTGGGAGATAATAAGCCCATGAAACAGTATGGGCTGTGCACTGCCTGTCTAGAAAATACATTTGCAGAAAAGGGCCAGGGGGTACCCTGGTAAAGAAGTTGAACACGAGGCCTGGTAGCCAGGAAGGCCAACCACATCCTGGGCTGCGTTACCAAAAGCACAGGCAAATCTTGTCGCTCTCTCCAACTACCTCATGAGGCAGTAGAAAAAGGTAGAGATGGATGCTTCTCAGAGGTACATAGCTATAGGACAAGAGACAATGGATATAAGCTGCAGCATGGGAAATTCCAGTCAGATGTTAGGAAAAAAATATTTTCACTATGAGGGTAGTCAAACATTGGAACAAGGGCCCATAGACGATGGGATCTCCATTCTTGGAGATATTCAAACTCCACTGGACGAGGCACTGAGCAACATGATGTAAGCTGGCCCTGCTTTGAGTGACGGGTTAAAACAGAAGTCCATATCCTATATTACCCTAGGATTCTGCAAGCAGATCAGTCTTTAAGAGCCGTAGATAAAGCTACATTCCCAGGGAAAGTGCAAACTTTACTCCTCTAAGAAGCAAAGTCTCAGGGATATTTAAGACTCCATATAAGTGCTGAGGATGAGCAGCTCCTTAAAAACTTACAGCTGCTTTGGCTTGAGGCAACAGTGATGTTACTGGATTTCACAGGTTAATGTGAAAAGTTTAGTTCTGGAAGCCTTCCTTACCGTTACTGAAAGGCAAAATACAGCCTACAGGTTAAAGCATAAGACACAACATTAGGAGAAAAGTAGTCTAATTCTGATTCAGTAGCAGACTTGCTAAGTGACTTTGCAGAAATCATCTGAACTCTTTTATGCCTTACCTTCACAACATGTAATATAGGACTAGTAGACTATTACACAGTCAAGAATAATTCAACACTTTTTAATTTTTGCATTTGGGTGTAGTGGAAAAATATTGCTGTACTTTTTATTTGATGAAAGGTATTACTATGTCTTTTTTACATTGAACTGGTTTAAGTTTTAAACTGCAGATCACTAAAATCTTACAAGAATATTTTCTAAGCTCAACCAGTAATTGCAGCAACAGTTTCCTTATTAAGCCCTAAAAAGAGCAGTTAGACTTTGCTAGGGATAGTATTATATTTTCTCCAACTATTCCTTTTTATCTTGTAGAATCTTAACATAGGGATAGAACAGAACATTTAATGAGCTTTTGGATTTAAAAGTCCCCAAGCATGTCCCCTTAATTTGGAAGAAAGAGAACATCCTTATTCTGAACACTTTTATTATTCATACTGAAACTCCTGGGAAAGTGTCTTCAAGTTTTTGAAGAGAAATGAGTTTGGCATGCTACTTCTTGCGTGGCCAGGTTTTGCAGCTATTCTGCTGGGCCACTAATAGAGAACAACATTTGGAAATTAAAGGGGGTGAAAGAATAGTAGCATGTTTGCAGGTACCTCTGCTGCTTTGCCAGATTTCTGGTAGCAGATATATAAATTGGATACAATTAAGAATATAGCCAACAGCATATAATGAAGAGGATCATGATAATCTCGTAGCAAATCTCTGCCAAAACTTTCTTCATTTCACATGCCTTATCCTCCTCATTTATAAAAAGACTGAGTCAATACTTTTCACTTTTAAAGAAGACTGTAGTGTACAAAAGGCACATGCAGAGTGGGTACTCACATTTTTTTGGAAGACTCTCTCGTTTAATAACGAGACAGAAGTATTTCAGGAGCGCCAGAAAGCATTCAGCCTTGCGAGCTGGCCTGCTTCAGGATTACTACAAATGTTTTACCACTGCATCATGAGGAAACTGCCTGCAATGGCTCTCAGATCAATATCTTCACCTCTCAGGTGTTATCTGAGCAACTGAGCAAATGCTGCTGAGGGGCTGAGTGGCCTTTGAACCACAAGGAGAGAAATACCTGTATCTACATATCCACATATGTGACTATGAACACATGCTCCCACATGTGCTTTTTCACTTGCAGTCCAATTAGTCCTCTTTCTCTCTTGCACCTGTAACTGCTTACAAGCAGATACATTTTGCAATAACTGGAAATATTTGATACGTATTGAACAGAACAAGAATAAATTAAACCCCCAAACACGTCAACATCAATAGACTTGATACATGTCACGATAACAATTGGTCCAATCACATTTTTCAGCTGTTTGTGGTTTATGGGCAATGTGTGACATCTCAGGAAGCAGACAGAGCTGGGTTGCAGTTGCAGTTCCTCAGCAGCACTTCTCTGCAAAGTCGAGGAAGTTGTACAGAGCAAGGCGAGTCTCTGGCTATGCCGCTGGAGAGTCCGTGGGTAAGTGCTGCAAAGGTACTCAGCAGAGGTACTGGAGGCAGATATGCAGAAGGGAGCATTTTACCCCTCACCTTGGAGAGGAGGAGGGAAATATTATTAAACTCTAATGAGAAGGCTGCAGATCTGGATGGAGCTTAACAGTTCCTGCTGGGAGGTAAGCTTAAAGCAAACCTGGGAGGAAACGTTATAGGATGGAAGTTAAAAGTGCTTCGGGTTTTTAGTCCACTGCAGCAGTTATGAATGTCAGATTTTGTGAAATCTGTGGAAGCAAAGTAAAAGGTAGTTAAAAGTGTGTTTTGGGAGTCACTGTTGCAGGAAGGGCACCTGGGCTTCTTTTACAATAGCATCCACACTTTCATAATCCTTTCTGAAAATTAATTTATTAAAAGAAAATGTAAGCCAGAAAGACAAGAGTACTGTTATTGGTTTTGACAGTCAATCTTTAAAAAAAGACTAAGAAGGAAATTTCCCTACTGCTTCTGCTAGCTTTCTCATAGGCTTTGATACTCTTTCATGAAGAATAAATTTTTGAAAATCAGCTCAGATTCTGAGGATCACAAGTTCCCCTGATAGTCAGAGGGTGGCCAGCTCTGCCTTCACTTCAGTGCTTTTGGACAACTTCCCTGGCTCTCTCAGACACTTGCACAGCTCAGCAAGGACAGCTGTTGAGTGTCCACTTCTAGAGGGGCTTTGGCTCAGCCACTGGTTATCTGCTTCAGTACTGAATTTTACATCCCTGTCCTCCTGTTGCTCAGCGTGTACAGGAGGCCATTAGGAAGGCAACAAAGGAATCCTGGGTGACAGGTTTTTTCATTTTATTCATGTAGCAGAGCTTTCCTTTGTTAGCCACAAGAGCAGCCGAGTGTCTTTCTCAGTGATCAGGGAAAAGCAAAGCATGAACGGAGTAATACAGATAGATCAGACAAGACAGAGCTGTGGCTGGAGGACAGAGAAAAGTGATCACTAGGTACACCAGCAAAAATGGCCTGTGTCACCAAATGCAGACTGGTGTACGTGTGTATTATGCAGGTAACTACGCAGTGGTGATCTGTTTGGACTCCCGAACTTTGCTGGGTGATCATGTATCAGGTGCATTGTTTTTATCTCTGTAGCAGCAGTGGCAGCTTTTTTCTCCCCCTGTTGTGAACCCACCGGGTCCGCGCCCCTCCTGCTGAGAAGACAGAGCGTAGCAGAATTGGTTTTTCACCTTCCACTTTGAGCTGTACCATTGCAGTTCTCAGCTTTGTGACAACATTATCAGTTGAAACACATTAAAAAATTACAGCAGGGAAAACTAGGCTGCACATTTGAAGG